>NC_041380.1:491771310-491799765 GCF_002162155.2 Triticum dicoccoides
CGACGGGGTATATAAAGAGGGGGGCGACGACTTGGGGGAGGGGCCAAGGCGGGGCGGCGGAGTCCGGCTCGGACTCCTCGTCCGAGTCGGCGGCGGCGGCGCGCGCGGCGGGGAGGCGGTGGCGCGGGCGGCTGGGCCGGCGGCCCGGCTGGGTTTCGGCCCAGTCGGCGGAACCTCTTTAAAAAAACTATTTTGCCAAGAGAAATAAAATCCTAAAAAGTAAAATAAAAATCTAAAAATGCCAAAACAAATTTTCACCGTCTAAATAAAATATTTAGAACGAGATGAACATTTTCTTGGCCCTAAAATGCAATTTTGAAAAACGTGCAATTTTTCTAATTGCAATTAAAATCCAAATAAAATTGAATAAATGATTTTAATATTTTTCCTCCAATATTTCAGTTATTTTGGAGAAGTCATATTATCTCCTCTCATATATTTTATTATGAAATATTTTTCGGAGAGAAAAATTATTAAAATAAAAAATCCTCGTTTCATTATTTGATAAAAATCAAATATGAAAACCGGGAAATCCCCAACTCACTCCGAGGGTTCTTGAGTTGTGTAGGATTTCAAGGATTGCAGAACGGAAATGCAATAAAATATGATATGCATGAATGACCTATGTATAACATTCCAAATTGAAAATTTGGGATGTTACACATTCTCTAATAATGTGATCCCGTTCATCAAATGACAACACATGTCTATGGTCAGGAAACTTAACCATCTTTGATTAGCGAGCTAGTCAAGTAGAGGCATACTAGGGACACTTTGTTTTGTCTATGTATTCACACATGTACTAAGCTTCCGGTTAATACAACTTTAGCATGAATAATAATAATTTATCATGATATAAGGAAATATAAATAACAACTTTATTATTGCCTCTAGGGCATATTTCCTTCAAGAGGTGTAGGAAAACATGCCCCTATGGTTCGAACCCAGTTAGAACAAGTAGCTAAATCTCAAAGTGAGGTGCTAATTAAATGAACAATAATATGTATGATTATGTTGTTAGAGTAGCAACTAGAGGAGGTAAAATGACTCAGAAACCACTTTATCCTAAAGGTCATCCTAAAAGAACTGAACGAGACTCTCAAAGAATTAATAATGATACACCTAGTCCTTCTAAAAAGAAAAGGAAAAAGAAAAATTATAGGACTTTGCATACTTCTAGCGAGCCTGAGGTAGAAAAACCTTCTAAGAATGATAATGATGTCTCTATGTCTGATGCTGAAACTCAATCTGGTAATGAACATTCACCTAGTCATAATGAAAATGAAAATGATTGTGATCAAGAATACACCCAACCAGACAATGATAAAGAACTAGATAATGATGTTGAAATAGAACCTGATGTTGATCTTGATAACCCACTACCTAAAATAAACTTTATGATAAAAGAGACTTTGTTGCTAGAAAAGACGGTAAGGAAAGAGAACAATGGGTTCAGAAATCCATGCCCTTTCCACCTAAACCATCTAAGAAAAAAGATGATGAATGATACGTCTCCGTCGTATCTACTTTTCCTAACGCTTTTGCTTTTGTTTTAGACTCTAATTTGCATGATTTGAATGAAACTAACCCGGATTGACGTTGTTTTTTAGCACAACTACCATGTTGTTGTTTTGGTGCAGAAATAAAAGTTCTCGGAATGGAACGTAACTTTTTGGAGAATTTTTTTAATCAAGAAAAATACTTCAGCCAAGAACCATCGGAGGGGGCCCCTGAGTGAGCACAATCCACCAGGGTGCTCCCCCACCTCCAAGCGCACCCAGGTGGGTTGTGCCCACCTGGTGGCCTCGCAGACCCTATCTCTGATGCTGTAAAATCCTATTTTCAAAGAAAAAATCGGGGAGGAAGAATTATCGCATTTCACGAGACGAAGCTGCCACCGCTTCATGCTCTTCATCGGGAGGCCAGATCTGGAGTCTGTTTGGGGCTTCGGAGAGGGGAATCTTCAATCTTTGTCATCACCAACCCTCCTTCATCGCCAATTCCATGATGCTCCCCACCGGGAGTGAGTAATTCCTTTGTAGTCTTGCTGGTCGGTGAGGAGTTGGATGAAATTCATTATGTAATTGAGTTAGTTTTGTTAGGGCTTGATCCCTAGTATCCACTATATTCTGAGATTGATGATACTACGACTTTGCCATGCTAAATGCTTATCAGTTTGGGCCTGGGTGCCATGATTTCAGATCTGGACCGTTTATGTTTTCACCATTATATCTATGTTCTAGATCTGATCATGTAAGTTATATGCACCTGCTACGTGTTATGATCCGTAAACCCCGGAGTGACAATAGTCGGGATACTTTTAGGTGATGGCCGTAGTTTGAGGAGTTCAGGTATTCACTATGTGTTAATGCTTTGTTCGGGTTCTCTATTAAAAGGAGGCCTTAATATCCATTAGTTTCCTTATGGAACCCGCTGCCACGGGAGGGTAGGACAAAAGATGCCATGCAAGTTCTTTCCATAAGCATGTATGACTATTTACGAAATACATGCCTACATTATATTTATGAACTGGAGCTAGTTTTGTATCGCCCTAGGTTATGACTGTTATATGATGAATATCATCCAACAAATTCACCGATCCAATGCCTACGAGTTTTCCCCATATTGTTCTTGCTAAGTTAGTATTGCTACTGCTACACTTGCTACAAAATCATTGCTATCACTGTTATTGTTGCTGCTACTGTTACCACTGCTATCAAAACTATCATATTACTGTGCTACTAATCACTTTGCTGCAGATAATGAATCTCCAAGTGTGGTTGAATTGACAACTCAACTGCTAATACCTTCAATTATTCTTTGGCTCCCCTTGTGTCGAATCTATAAATTTGGGTTGAATACTCTAGCCTCGAAAACTGTTGCGATCCCCTATACTTGTGGGTTAGCAAGACCTTTTTCTGGCGCCATTGCCGGGGATCATAGATATATTTGTTGAGTCACTTGGGATTATTATCTATTTATCACTATGAAGAATATGAAGGATACCAAGACTATGATTTTTCCCTCTAAGACGAGGGGAGGTAAGGGACTTCCATCACACTCTGCACTTGATTCACCCTCTATTTTGAGTAAACTTGCAACACCACCACATGCTATTAATCCTGACATGCTGCAAGTTATTGATGATGCTACCTCCATTATGAATGATGCTTATGATGATGCTAGTACCACACATGATGATGTGCCATTAGGTGATTTTCTTGATGAACAAATTGCAAGAGGCAAAGAAAAGTATGAAGGAAAAAGGTATTAACGCAGAGGTTGTTAAAATTTTAGGGAAAATTTTGTTTTTGCCACTCTATATTTTGCCTATTTTGCTTATACCACTCTAAATTTTGACATATCATTTTACCACTCTTAGGTTTTAACAATGTATCACAAATGCCACTCTGTTACACTTCCATGAGTTGACCGTTTCTTCTACCTAGTTGACCAGGAAAAAACCTGTCAGTTTTTGTAAAAATGACATAAGTTGCCCCTATTGGCTTGTGGGTCCACTTTGGAAGTGACCCGGGCCCTAATCTATACACATACTCGTATTGAGCTGACCTACCCGCAGGACACACCTGCACCTTGTCACCGCCGCCAAAATTTGGCTACCACGTCGCCATCTCCGGTTGTCGTCCCCGCGCGCCATCACAGCCAGCCACCTCCAGCCGGAGGAGCGGCGCTCTGCTCCTGCTGGCCGGCGCGGCTCTTGCTACAACGGCCGCCTGGTCGGGCACGATTCCTGGACGTTGCCTGTGCTCCTCCAGAGCTTCGCCTCGCCATCAACACCGACTGTGTGGGAAAGCCTCGTCGTCCATCTCCTGCTGCTCTTCTCCATGGCTGCGACGTACTCCTGTGCGTCCATGCCGCTGCCTCCAATCAACGCTCCCATCTGTCCTAGATGCGGGAGTGGAGCTAGATGCATCTCCAATCAGTGCTCCCATGTTCTAGATGCATCTCCAGCGCTCCCTACTTGATCAACTGATGGTGAATCGGAGATGCATGCTATATGTTGGGCTTAGTGCATGCTTGATCCTTGATGTTGATTTGTGTTCAATTCAGCTGAATTGGAGATGCATATCAGCATATATGTATGTGTTATACCTTGCGGGCCTAATGATGTGTGTGAAAGTGTAGTGAATCAGAGATGTATTAACATATGGATGTGTGGCTGCTTTATTTGTTTTGCAATTTTCTTTTCTTATTAGTAGACGAACTCAGCCGAACCAATGCTCTGTTGTTTTTGTCGGATATCAGTAAAAATTTCACACTACGATAACTAAAGTGGCAAAAGCAAAACAAAAAACCAAGGGCAATATGGTCTTTTACCTACTCTGTTTGGTCAAAACGTACCTTGACCTGATAGAGTGGCATTTGCGATACATAGTGAAAACTAAGAGTGGCAAAAGTGAGATGTCAAATTTTAGAGTGGCATTAGCAAAATTGGCAAAGTCTAGAGTGGCAAAAACAGAAGTTTCCCAAAAATTTACCTCCTATTGAAGAAATACATGGACTTGACACACCATCACCAAAGGTGGTAGAGGTAAACTATTTAATGAAATTTGATGAAAGTGATATCCCTTACAATAAACATCCTAGTCAATGCCTTTATGAGTTCAACAACTACATTAGAAAACAAGATCACTTCAATGCCAATGTTATGAAACAATTAAAATACAATTCTAATATGATTGCTCGCTTGAGTGACTTGTTATCTGGAATCTCCAATGATGTTAGAGGTGTAGTAAAACATGCCTCTATGGGTCAAACCCAACTAGGACAAGTTGCTAAGTCCCAAAGAGAATTGCTTGATGAAATGAATAACAATACAAATGACTTTGCTGTTAGAGTAGCAAGTAGAGGAGGTAAAATGACTCGGGAAGCACTTTATCCTATAGGACACCCTGAAAGAATTGAACAAGGCTCTCAAAGAATTAACACTGGTGCACCGAGTCCTTCTAAAAAGAAAAAGAAGAAGAAAAATGATAGGATTTTGCATACCTCTAGTGAACCTGAGAAAGAAAAACCTCCTGAAGATAATACTGATGTTTCTATTTCTGATGCTGAAACTGTTGGGAAACGTTGCATGGAAAACAAAAAAAATTCTACACACATGTAAGATCTATCCGTGGAGATGCATAACAACGAGGGGGATAATGTGTCTACGTACACTCGTAGACCGTAAGCGGAAGAGTTTTAGTGACGCGGTTGATGTAGTCGAACTTCTTCGTCATCCAAAAGATCAGGTACCGAACGTACGACACCTCTGCGTTCAGCACACGTTTAGCTCGGTGATGTCCTCGCCTTCTTGATCTAGCAAGACCGGCGATGTAGCGGATGAGTTCCTGCATCACGATGGCGTAGTGACGGTGATGGTGATGCTATCACCGTAGGGCTTTGCCTAAGCACTACGAAAATATGGCCCAGAGTGTAAACGGTGGAGGGGGGCGCCGCACATGGCTAAAAGATTGTCATGGTCATGTGTGGCGCCCCCTGTCGGTGTCAAAACCGGCAGATCTCGGGTAGGGGGTCCCAAGCTGTGTGTCATGGATCGATGGGTAACAGGAGATAGGGGACACGATGTTTACCCATGTTCAGGCCCTCTTGATGGAGGTAAAACCCTACGTCCTACTCTTGTTGATATTGATGGAGTATCAAGTACATAGTTGATCTACCTCGAGATCATATGTTGTGGTCTAAAACCTAAGGGTATGATGAATAATATCATAATAATCTATTGACTAGCCTAGCCTCAGCTTATCTAACATACCAGAGGTCTAGGATAACAAGAGTCCTAGTCGAATACGTCGGTGGAGAGGAGTCCTTGTCTTGATCACCAAGTCTAGCGGAATCTTCCTCGTATATGTCTTCGGCTGTCCGAACTGGCCCATGAGTAAATGGCCATGGGGGTCCTCGACCCAATCCAACTGATCGGGAGATGATGTGGTGAGTACCCCCTAGTCCAGGACACCGTCAGTGGCCCCCTGAATTGGTCTTCAAGTTGGGGACGCTCCTCGGTTCTTCTGAACTGTTCTTCGTCTTCGGTCGTCGGTCTTGAAAACTGGTTCAACAAATCTTCCCATCTTCTATCTTGAGGATTGCCAAGCTAAATCTGAAGATCTCACACGTCGAGTATCCGAGGAGCCCTTTAAGTCTTCGGCCTTTATCAATGCCTCGTTATTTTTATGCCACACCTCGGGTTTGAAGTTGTTCCCGGACGGCAGTGTCCTCTTGGGTCCGAGCTCCAAAGACGGACAATATTCGAGGTATCTTTTGCAGACGAGCACCAACGCCGGACCGCTTCCGACCTCCCATGTCGGAATGTATCCGAGCTCCAACGCCGGACTATGTCCAAGCTCCAATGCCAGACTATATCTGAGGTGTCATAGATCACCTTGGTTCAAAAAAGTTGAAGGAGTTTAGCTGATATTAATGCCGGAAATGCCCTCTATGGAGCCAGCCACTGGCGCCGCCCGAGCTTTATGCCGGACTTCTTACGAGGTGGTGCACCACCCCGACTGTGGGCCGATTTTTGTCAATATTTTTGATTGGTGCAATTTATTCTCTACCGAGATATATAGCCAGTAGCCCTCAAGGTGTGTATCGGTCTAAAACCCGAGATGCACCTGAAGGATGACATAAGACCGTTGATCCCAGTAGGTGCTGAGACTCAGGTTGATTTGCAAAATCGGCCCGAGGACCAACTCCTAGCTCGGCAGGATACTTTGGGACACAAAAAGCGGTGTGCAAAGTCCTCGAGACTCAGGTTGGGTGGGGCCGACCAACCTGAGGATCATAATCTCCTCAAAAACTATATTGCACTTAAATTTTCTGCACTGGATTGCCAATGCAGTAGCCCCCGAGACACTGGTTGGGTGGCAACACCAGATCAGGGGATAGATGTGCCCCTTTAATATTAGTAAATGATAAGCCCGAAGCCCAGTAGCCCCTGAGCCTTAATGCGGGCACGGGTGGCCGAATTAAGGATCAATATCCAGAGTAAAATCACAATTTATGTGTAATGATTCTATGTATCAAAATACTTTACATCATTAATGCTCGGATCCGCATTGTACAAAACTTTGTTGACCGACCATCGGCTTCCACCTCCTCGGCCAGTAGACGAGTAGTGTTTGTCTTACTTTATAAAGCCGTTATAAGGGCAAAGATTTATGGAAAACAAGGCAATCCGGCCATACGGTTTTATAAACAAAGGTATGCGGAGAGATATGTTATATTACTTAATGTAAGAAACATCTTCCAAGCAAAATAGTCCCGCTATCGGTTCCTTTCTTTGGGTCGTCATGCTTATCATGATCAGGAAACCTCACCCCCAATCAATATGGGAGGAAAATATTGAGGATTTAGTTCGGGGAAAGTTCCCGAACTCTGTGGTATTAATGAACCAAAATTTTTACTTCCGTCGTTGCCGACCAATGTGATCCTTTAAGATCGCTAGCTTTCGGCTTCACCCAGTCCGAGGTACTAACTCGGATGACCCGGTAGTAACAATCATAGAGGTGCTTCCTTTACCACCTAGCCGAACAATGGGAACGTAGGGGTAAGCACAGGAGCCATGCAACCCAGCCTGGAAAAAATCTTATGTCAAATTGATGCATATTTATGGCTTTATAACGATGATTACGGAAGGTAGCCCTTGTATATTAAATACAAATGACGATGATATGTTTATTTTGACCCCGTTGCGACCGTTTATCAGTTGAAAGTGGCCATCGTTGGCTTCTACCCCTTTGTAGATACTACGCAGGGTGTCTCCGCAATAACAAGACAACCCTTAGTCGACGTCTCAGTGCCCGAAGGCGGTTGTGTTAGCGGAAATGAGGCAATCAGATATGCGGGCTTTATAACTTTCACTTAGTCATAGGAGCTTTAAACTGGGGAAGCTAGCTATGAGCCCCCGGTTAGTGTTCGGCGACATCCGAGGTCAAGCTGTAAACACTTCGGCCGATGTTAGGGTAGACCCGTCATTCAACACAGCCATCGGATCACTGACCAGTTTACGCTTATTGTGACAGTCAGTTTTTGGCTTTCTCCACTGAGGTGCTTAACCATGTGAGGTGGAAGCACAATTGCAGTGGTTCTCCCTTTGCACACCTAGCCAAACAAAGCGGAACGTAGGAGGCAAGCGCAGGAGCCGGGCAACCCAACTATTGACCGAAGACACAATTCGAAACTAATGCATATTTAGCAATATTCGAGAATGTTTTTGCCGAATCTCTAAAGGTGTCCGGCGTTGCACTGCGAGACTTGTGCTGAAAACACACAAATAGTTTAAAAGTGCCATAAGCTTGGAAAACCAAAAAGCATCAGTAAAAACTTGACGTCCGAACAAGATCAAGTGTTCGGTGCCAATCCGAAAATTATAAAAAAAGGAAAAAATGTGCTCCGGCCGTGCTTTAACATGACACACCCGATCTCAACACTTCAAGCAGGCTAGCCTACTGCTTCGAGCTCCTTATCCCAATAGCGGAGTACTTCTTAGAGGCCAGTTTATCGAACTAAACTCGAGCGACTTTTTAGAGAGAAGACAAGCTATCTAGCTATTGACCATACACTCGAGTCGAAAAAGGAGCGGTAGAAAAAGACTTTGCAACGACCAAGAAGAATACACATTTACTATAAAACATCTCATATAAATTTTAAGAGCCCCCAAGTGACTTGGTTAAAAGAATTTTATGTATAATGATTGTATGTACCGATGTACTTATATCATATCTGTGTTCACCCGAACTTTAAACGCGTCTTAACCGACCATCGGCTTCTCCCTCTTCGGTCAAGGACCGAAAAGTGTCATGTACTCCACCTATCGAAAGCATCAACGGTGTTTCCGACAACCAAGCAATCAGGCCATAAGGCTGTAACAGACAAAGCGCGCTCATGAAACTTATGCTTTATTTCTGACGAAGTGTAAGAAGCATCTTTGAAGAAAATAGTACCTCCGCTGATACCTTTTTTCGGTTGCTCATTGTTACTATGAGACTTGTGCAATAGATTTTTTGTACTCATGAGTTCCGTTGTGCGCCGACCATTATTGAAAACAATAAGAGCGCTAGCTTTCGGCTTCACACAGTCTGAGGTACTAACTCGGATGACGCGGTAGTAACAATCGCAGAGGTGCTCCCTTTACCACCTAGCCGAACAATCGGGAACATAGGGGTAAGCACAGGAGCCAGGCAACCCAGCTTGCGAAACACTTAAGTCAACATGGTGCATATTGTGGCGTAATACACGAACAAGGAACGAAGCCGTACAAGTATAATCATATGCAAGAGGAAAGGCTTCATAAAGGAAGCCCCCATGTAAACGGGGTATTTGAATTTGCTTGAAACAAACAAGGTTTTGACAAAGAAAGTTTTTCGCAAATGACTTTTTGTCAAGAAAGCATAATGCTTGGTCGGACCGAACAAAATATAAAACTAACGTTTTTTAAGCATGGAAGCGACTTAGCTGGTTAATGTGCTCGGTGTCTATGCACGGCCCGAGCTTACGGTGGGACAAGGTCCCAGCCCCCAAACCGGTCCCAAGGTGGAGGAGCGAAGAGCTCGGCACTCCGAAGTGGCGACATAGCACGGCCAATGCAGGCTAGTAGTGAGACGCCGAAATCCCTGGCATGGCTTAATGAAGTAATGACGAAGCCCTCGGTCCAGCCGAGGTGACATGGTACGTCGGTACGCCGAGGTGACAGCGCTGCCCGAACCGGATCCTTTACCTGTGCACAAAAAATAGTGCAAGCCGGAGATAATAGGAATAATAAAAAAAACATTGTTGCATAATTTACGCAAAGTGAGTAATAAAAGAAATATGGCCCGTGTGCCGAACACTCAATGAGGTAGAGATCTCTCAGCGATGCCGAAGTCCTCGAGGCAACCGAACATGTCGGTATGGCGATTCGACCAACAAGGTGATCACGCGAGCCAATTGGGACAACGACGTTGGCTTGCCAAAGTGACCGCGTGACGCAGTCGAAGTCGATCACCTACACACATAAAATAGTGCGGTCCAAAAAGGATAATTGCTTTTCGCAAAAATAATTTATTGAAAGAGATGTGGCCTGGCACCGAAGTCATGTCGATGCAGGGCGTCGGCATGACACGGTGAAGGTGTGGCCAAGCCTGAATTCGCAGGCCGGTCTGAGTTCCGGATGCGGCATTCGCCGAACTGTATATGGAAACTGACCGAACCACCACACGACTGTTGTTAATGCGGACACCATTTGATAGACCTGTATACAGATGATGAAACAAAACAGAGTAATAATTCCTTGGGAAAAATAAACCCAAGAAAGAAAAAAATACTAGGACTAATAGCACTTGGTTTATCTGTTGTAGCAATCTGAAGAAAGGTTACTCCCAAAATTGGGACTCAATCCGCACACCCATTGCCTGATGGGCGATAAAGCGACGGCATGGCGATGCTGGCAAAGGTGGGCTCGCCGAGGCAAAGCCCCCGTTCCAGCTAACGTGACGAAGTTGGTCGGCTGGTGACACCGAAGTCACCGGAGTATGTTGATGAAGAAATAGCTAAGTCCCCGGTCTAGCCGAGATGACGGAGTGAGTCAGTAAGGAGACGTTGCAGCTGCCATGTCAGCCGAGGGGTTGAAGCAGTTCGGTGTTATAACACCCTCGATGCGACTATATCTCCCATGTGTCGAGGCACGACTTAGAGGCATAATCGCATTGAAGGCATATGTCGCAAGTAAGGTAATCTTCACAACATCCCATGTAATATAAATAATAAAGGGGAGATAACATAGTTGGCTTACACTCGCCACGTCAAGCAAGGTACATAAATAACATTACATCATCCAAACACTCATGGCCCGACTACGGCGCCAAAATAAAAGATAACCCAACATGCGACACGGTCCCGATCACCCCCAACTGGGCACCACTACTGATCATCAGGAAAAGAGACATAGTATCATTGAGAGTCCTCGTCGAACTCCCACTTGAGCTCGAGCGCGTCACCTGGAGCGGAATCATCAGGCCCTGCATCTGGTGTAATATTAATCTGTGAGCCACAGGGACTCAGCAATCTCGCACCCTCACAATCAAGACTATTTAAGCTTATAGGTAAGGCAAGGTAAAAGTAAGTGGGGCTGCAGCAAGCGACTAGCATATATGGTGGCTATCCTGTTCGCAGAAGAGAGGGCGAGAAGAGGAGGCAAAGCGTGAGAAAGAAACTAGAGAGCAACCTGCGCAAGCATTACTCCAACACCGTGTCCACTTCCCGGACTCCGCCGAGAAGAGGCCATCACAGTAACACACTCAGTTGATTCATTTTAATTAAGTTAACGTTCAAATTATCTACAACCGGACATTAACAAATTCCCATCTTCCCATAACCACGGGCACGGCTTTCGAAAGTTCAAATCCCTGCAGGGGAGTCCCAACTTAGCCCATGACAAGCTCTCACGGTCAACGAAGGAATAGACCTCCTCCCGAGACGTTCCGATCAGACTCGGTACCTCGGTTCTTCAAGACACTTTGACAGGTTAAAACAAGACCAGCAACACCGCCCGAATGTGCCGACAAATCCCGATAGGAGCTGCACATATCTCGTTCTCAGGGCACACTCAGATGAGCCAGACGTCGGGTAGGCCAGCCCAGAGTTGCCCCTGGTAGCCCCGGACATCGCTCGGTTGGACCAACACTCAGAGGAGCACTGGCCCGGGGGGGCTAAAATAAGATGACCCTCGGGCTCCAGAAACCCAAGGGAAAAGAGGCTAGGTGGCAAATGGTAAAACCAAGGTTGGGCATTGCTGGAAAAGCTTTAATCAAGGCGAACTATCAAGGGGTTCTCATTATAACCCAACCGCGTAAGGAACGCAAAATCCGGGAACATAACACCGATATGACGGAAACTAGGGCGGCAAGAGTGGAACAAAACACTAGGCGAGAGGCCGAGCCTTCCACCCTTTACCAAGTGTATAGATGCATTAAGATAACATGGCAATATAATGGTATCCCAACAAGTAAATAAATGTTCCAACAAGGAACGGCCTCCAATCTTCACCTGCAACTAGCAACGCTATAAGAGGGGCTGAGCAAAGCGGTAACATAGCCAATCAACGGTTTGCATAGGACATGGAGGGTTAGAGGTTTGACATGGCAATTTGGGAGGCTTGAAAGCAAGTGGTAGGCATCGTAGCATTGGCATAGCAAAAGAGCGAGCATCTAGCAAAGCAAAGTTAGTAGTGATTTCGAGGGTATGATCATCTTGCCTGCAAAGTTGTCAGAGTTGACTGGATCCTCGAAAGCAAACTCAACGGGCTCCTCATTAGCGAACTCGTCTCCCGGCTCTACCCAAACAAGACAAACAAGCAACAAGGACACAATCAACCACGTGCAAGGATCAAACAATATGATGCAAGGATGGTATGCTAAGCGGGATGCGATGCGGGATGCATATGCAAGATGTGACAAGGAATGCATGACCCTGGACTCAACTTGAGAATCCAAGTGTGCCACTAGAAAGATGAGATGAAAATCGCTTGAAAACAATATAAAGATCACCGGAATCGGAGTTACGGTTTGGAAATGGCAAGCGATTCAAATATGACACCGGTCTGCGATTTACAGCAAGTAGCCATCTAAATGCAATGAGATGAACATGCTACATCACTCAAACATGACAACAAAATACATGGCAGGGATGCATTCATGATGCTTAACAAAAGTCTAGCACTGAGCTACGGCCAAATCATCCATTAACAGGTTCAAACAAGCATGGCAAAAATGCATATGGTAAACAGATCTCAGACTTAGTGAAATTAACACTTGTCTAGAGTTTCAGATCAGGTAGCACTCTTCAGAGCAACAAAACTACATGCTACAGGACCTGAACATGGCAAAGTAAAGCATGGAATGGAGCTACTCAAAGAGATTAACGAAAGTCCCTTAGTGACCTTGAGCCAAAAGGGATCAGAAAATACAATTGCAAGCATGTGAACATAGCAAAAGCACAATCAGTTTTTAGACTTAGTGAAAACTGGAGCATGCTAAAAACAGATATCAAGTAGGCATGTTTACAAGCTCGATGCACTCACTACGGAGCAAGTCATGACAATCTAAGCATACACCCATTAAGAATACACAAAATGCAAGCTAGACATGGCAAGAACAATAGCATAGCATGCACGGATCAACTACAACATCCTTGTCAAAATCGCTAACAAGTAGACAATCTTCCCAGATTCACGAAGTAGCAAAAGTAGAGCTCGATTGACTCAAGCTAGGGTGCTCCATAATTGCAAACAAAGGCATGGATGGATAGAGCACTACAAGATTAACAAAACATCCTTACTGATCATCCTCAAAAGAGGCACGGATCACTAGGAAACAACATGAACATATGGCCATATGAAATAAACAGGTCAAGGACTTAGTGGAAATGCTAAGTCCTTGAAATCAGCATTACCAAGTGCCTCACTTTGCAAGCTTGTGCTAGTCACCACACACATCACAAAAATACATGGGTTGCACCTCTGGAAAGATGGAAAAACCTTTAACAAAACATATGTACAGCTCATGGGCATATCATGCACACAATAAACATGGCAAAAATGACAAATATCTAAATGGAGCAGCAGATCTGACAATTATCTCAAGTAGCCCTCTTCTAACAGCATTTCGGGTATCAAGATGAACTCAAATGAAAATGATGCAATGGAATGAAATGATGTACTCTCTGAGATGAACATTTTGATATGCTATATGCCAAAACGGAGTTACAGATGCAAAGTTATAGCACGATGAAGATGGGCACATGAACTAGGGTTTCGGGCAAAAAGTCAACCGAGATATTTTCAGATCTGAGATCTGCGTGGATTACGAGGTCCACCGGAATCACTGTAGCACGCGCTCGCCGGAGAAGCTCGTGGCGGCCGGAGCTCGTGGCGGAGCGGGAGAGGAGGGCCGCGGCGCCGGGCGCGGTCGCCGGCGGCAAGGGCGCGCGGGGCGGCGCGGCGGCCGGCGTCGGGTGGCGGGGCGGCGCGCGGAGGAGAGGAGCGGTGTGGGGCGCGGTGGAGGCGCAGCCCGGGAGGCGGTGGAGGAGGGCCGGCCTCGGGCCCGAGCGGGCCTCGGCGGGAGCGAGGCGGCGATGTGGGGCGCCCGCCACGTGGTGCAACGGGAGTGGGCGGCGGCGATGTCCGGCGCGCGGGCGGACGTGTCCGGCGCGCGGATGAGCGGGGAGCTAGGGTTAGGGTGCGAATGACCCGGGATTTTCGGGGAAGATACCTTTTTATAGATAGGAGGAGCTAGGAAGCTCCAAATGAGGTGTGGTTTTCGACCACGCGATCGTGATCGAACGCTCTAGATGATGGAGAGGGTTTTGGTGGGTTTTGGGCCAAATTGGAGGGGTGTTGGGATGCAACACACACGAGGCCTTTTCGGTCCCTCGGTTAACCGTTGGAGTATCAAGCGAAGTCCAAAATGGTACGAAACTTGACAGGCGGTCTAACGGTAGTAAACCAAGGCCGCTTGGGAAAGCTCGGTCCAATCCGGAAATGTTTAATCCCCACACACGAAAGAAAGCTAGAAATGACCACCGGAGGAGAACGAAGCGCCGGAATGCAAAACGGACAACGGGGAAAATGCTCAAATGCATGAGATGAACACGTATGCAAATGCAGTGCACATGATGACATGATATGAGATGCATGACAACGACAACAACACACGGAGACAAAAACCCGAACCCGAGAAAATAAAATAACTTAATGCCGGAAACAGCAAGAGTTGGAGTACAAATTGGGAAAGTCATATCCGGGGTGTTACAACACTCCACCACTACGAAAGGATCTCGTCCCGAGATCTAGGACTGAAAGAACGCCGGGTACTCAGAACGGAGGTGATCCTCGCGTTCCCAGGTAGCTTCACGGTCGGAATGGTGTGACCACTTGACTTTGAGGAATTTGATTGACTTATTGCGAGTCTTGCATTCTGTCTCTTCAAGAATAGCAACGGGGTGCTCACGATAGGAAAGATCTTCTTGGAGCTCAATGTCCTTGAAGTTGACGGTGCGGTCCGAAGTCTTGAAGCACTTTCGGAGCTGAGAGACATGGAACACATCATGAACATTTGCAAAGTTTGAAGGAAGCTCGAGTTGATAGGCGAGATCGCCTCTCTTGCTGACAATCTTGAAAGGTCCCACGTATCTAGGGGCAAGCTTCCCTTTGATACCGAAGCAATGAGTACCTTTCATAGGAGAGACACGGAGGTAAACATGATCTCTGATCTCGAAAGCCAAATCACGGTGCTTACTATCATAGTAGCTCTTCTGGCGGGATTGGGCTGCTTCGAGGTTATCTCGAATGACTTTGCACATTTCCTCTGCCTCTGTGATTAAGTCATTTCCGAGAAGCTGACGTTCACCGGTTTCAGACCAGTTGAGAGGGGTACGACACTTCCTGCCATACAGAATTTCAAATGGGGCCTTGCCCGAACTTGCTTGAAAACTGTTGTTGTAGGAGAATTCAGCATAAGGAAGACAATCCTCCCACTTCATGCCGAAGGAGATCACACAAGCCCTGAGCATATCTTCAAGAATCTGGTTGACACGCTCGACTTGACCGCTAGTTTGAGGATGGAAAGCTGTGCTGAAGCGGATGTTGGTGCCCATGGCCTTCTGAAAAGAATCCCAAAACTTGGAGGTAAAGATGCTGCCACGGTCTGAAGAGATCACTTGTGGAATACCGTGCAGAGAGACAATTCGAGAGGTATAGAGTTCCGCCAATTGAGCTGCAGTGATCGACTCTTTGATAGGCAGAAAGTGAGCCACTTTGGTGAGTTCGTCGATGACAACGAATATAGCATCATTGCCACGCTTGGACTTTGGAAACTCAGTCACGAAGTCCATTTCAATGTGGTCAAACTTCCATTCTGGAATGGCAAGAGGTTGGAGGAGACCAGCTGGCCTTTGGTGTTCTGCCTTCACTCTTCTGCAGACATCACACTCATTCACGAATTGAGCAATCTCGCGCTTCATTCGAGTCCACCAATAAGCCTGCTTGAGGTCCTGATACATCTTCATACTCCCAGGGTGGATGGAGAGGAGAGAATTGTGAGCCTCGTTCATGATCACTTTACGAAGGTCACCTTTGGGCACAACAATACGATCCTCGAAGAAGAGAGTGTCCTTGTCATCAAGGCGGTAGCACTTGTACTTGGGTTGGCTCTTGGCAATCCCAATCTTCACCTTTTTCACCATAGCATCAAGAAGCTGGGCTTGGCGAATCTGGTCTTCTAAGGTAGGAGAGACTTGAAGGTTGGCGAGGAAACCTTGAGGAACAACTTGCAGATTAAGTTTGCGGAAAGCTTCACAAAGCTCGGGTTGATAAGGCTTGAGAATAAGACTGTTGTAGTAAGCCTTTCTGCTCAATGCGTCAGCAATCACATTGGACTTGCCTGGAGTATACTCGATACTCGGATTATACTCTTGAATCATTTCGAACCATCGAGTTTGCCTGAGGTTGAGATTAGGCTGAGTGAAAATGTACTTGAGACTCTTGTGATCAGTGAAAATGTTCACTTTTCTTCCCAATAAGAGATGTCTCCAAGTCAAAAGAGCATGCACAACTGCCGCCAACTCGAGATCATGAGTGGGGTAGTTCTTCTCATTAGGCTTCAACTGGCGAGAGGTATAAGCAACAACTTTCTTCTCTTGCATCAACACTGCGCCAAGACCTTGGAGAGAGGCATCACAAAAGACCTCGTACGGCTTGGATTCATCAGGCGGAGTCAGAACTGGAGCAGTGATCAATTTCTCTTTCAAAGTGTTGAAAGCAATGTCACACTCCGGAGACCAAACGTACTTGACGTGCTTCTGGAGAAGATTTGAGAGAGGCTTCGCGATCTTGGAGAAGTTTTCAACGAATCTTCGACAGTAGCTTGCGAGACCGAGGAAGCTACAGAGTTGCTTCACGTTCTGAGGAGGTTTCCAATTCATAATTGCAGACACCTTCTCAGGATTCACGGCAATGCCCTTGGCAGAGATGATATGACCAAGATAAAGAACCTCATCGAGCCAAAATTCACACTTGGAGAACTTGGCGTAGAACTGATGTTCCCTCAGCTTATCAAGAACCAAACGCAAGTGCTTGGCATGATCTTCCTTGTTCTTCGAGAAAACCAGAATGTCGTCGAGATAGACCAGAACGAAGTCATTGGTGTAGGCGTTGAAGATGAAGTTCATCATCCGAGAGAACATCGGAGGAGCGTTGACGAGGCCAAAAGACATGACAGTGTATTCATATGAACCGTAGCTTGTCCTGAAAGCCGTCTTGGGAATATCTTGCTCACGGATTCGAATCTGATGATAACCCATACGGAGATCAAGCTTGGAGAATACTTGGGCACCTTTGAGTTGTTCGAACAGCTCGTTGATGTTGGGAAGTGGGTATTTGTTCTTTATAGTCTTCTTGTTCAATGGACGGTAATCAACACAAAGCCGGTCCGTTCAATCCTTCTTCTTCACAAAAAGAACACCACAACCCCATGGAGAAGAACTAGGCCGGATGAGACCCATTCTTTCTTGAATATCGAGTTGCTTCTTCAGCTCCTTCAACTCTTCAGGTCCGAGCTTGTAAGGACGCTTGCAAGCAGGTTCCGTGTCGGGCTCAAGATCAATGACGAATTCAACTGGCCGGTGCGGAGCCATTCCTGGAAGCTCTTCTGGAAAGACGTCTTGATATTCGCAAACGACTGGAATTTGCGAGATAGCATCCAGTTCACCCTTCTCATTGAGAGAAAACAGATGGATGGTATCATCATGAGCGGCAAAGACAATTACATCCTCAGACGAATGAGTCAATTGAATCTGCCTGGCTGCATAATCAAGCTGAGCCTTGTGCTTAGAAAGCCAATCCATCCCGAGAATAAGATCAATATCCGAGTTACCAAGAACCACAGGAGAAGAGAGAAACTTGTAGTCGCCCAACGTGATAGTAACATCCGGAGCGATAGCGCTTGCATTCATGAATTTACCCGGAGAAACAACAGATAACTGTCTAGGCAAATCTTGTAAAGGCAACTCATGCTTAGAAACAAATGGTCTCGAGATGAAACAATGCGATGCGCCCGTGTCAAAAAGAACTTTTGCAGGAATATTATTAACAGGAAGGTTACCCATGATGACATCTGATGAGTCCTCTGCCTGGGCTGCGTTCATCAAGTTGACCTTGGCGGACTTGTTGTTATGCTTGACGATAGCTGTACTTGCCGATCTGACAGGAGGAGGAGGAGGAAGACGCCTCTGATTGAAACACTTGTTGGCATAGTGACCCTTCTGTTGGCACTTGTTGCACGTGACCTCTGAAAGCGGACGGTAATACGGAGCACTCGATCTTGGATCTTGAGACGAAGTCTTGTTCTGAAAGCCAGGGTTGGGTGGGTGGGAAGATCCAGTGCCACCTTTGCTCTTCTGCTGATACGGCTGACGGAACGGAGGAGGAAGAAGCCAATACTTCTACTGCTTGGCCACTTGAGTAGAGGAAGAAGGAGTAACATCTCTGACTCGCTTCTTGGAAGCATCACACCTCAATTGAGCAGCCTCTTGCTTCAATGCCATGTTGTAGAACTCATCGTACCTCAAGGGCTCAAAGAGGACAAGAGCTAGCTGAATTTCTTCTCTGAGACCACCCCTGAACTGGTATATCATGCTCTTCTCATCAGGTACATCCTGCTTAGCAAAGCGGGCAAGCTTCTGAAACAACTTGTTGTAGTCATAGACAGACAAAGAGCCTTGCTTCAGGTTGCGGAATTCCTCATGCTTGCTTTCAACCATGCTCTGAGGGATGTGATGAGCTCTGAAATCTTGACGGAATTCATCCTAAGTAATAACCCGTCCACCTTTGGAATCCTTGTACTGCTGGAACCATTCTGCAGCTTGATCTTTGAGTTGGAAGGAAGCGAACTTGACAAAGTCCTCAGGCGTGACGTTACTGCACTCGAAATGCTTGCACAGATCCACAAGCCAATCGTCAGCATCAGTTGCCTCAACACAATTGCTGAAAGTCTTTGGCCCGTTAGCAAGGAACTAGTTGAGTGTAGCAGAGTGATTCTGATTGTTGCCTTGGTTCCCTTGGTTGCCTTGATTGCACTCTTGAAGAATTTGCATGATCAACTGTGTGTTTGCATTGGTTGCAGCCATCACAGCTTGCCATGCCTCCGGAGGAGGTGGAGGTGGTGGCGGATCAGGATTCGGAGTCGTGCGTGTTGGAGGAGTCATCCTGAAGAGGTTGACATCCATTAGCACATTGATAGACAAATATTGAAGCTGAATCCAACGGAATGAAAATTGCAACATATAGTATTCACATCCGAACAAAATGAACGAATGCATTCCTCTTGAAATGGTCACATATCCATAAATTGAGAAGCCACTTAGAATTAAGGTAGAGAAATAAATCAACAAGGTACGGATCAAGAACGAATAATCGGTAAGAAATCCCAATCTCAAACCAATATCCGTGGAAGAAGAACTAGAGCTACGAGAATTCCCACCTATGAAATTCCCTAACCTTTCCGGTTATGCAATCAGGTGTTGGGGATACAGGGGAAGCATAATATCTCACCCAATTCTAGCAAATCCTACATCCAGCTGTATCCATCCTTCAACACATAACTGAGAAAAAACTTCGGAAACCATCTACCTCGACCTTCCAAAAGCATCTGTTATACAAGTTATGGCGATACTCCCGAACTCCCGCCCTAGTACTGGGTGGCGTCGAGGTTATCTCACCAACGAACTGCATAAAAGAGATTTTCGATGTCGGTGTACTAAACTCAGGTATTCCAGAACCGCAACTTAAAATTATGACGACAACACCTCAGAGCTCAACTCCCCGGGACACTTCCACAAAACCCCTGACAGGAGGCACCAAGACAATGTTCTCATCATAAAACCATCGGAACGATTCCAAGATACCCGCGTGATCCTAAAATTTTATTTAGTGAAATTTGAGAAGAGAAGAGTCAAAACTCTACGTCAGGATGCCTTACCAGAATGATGAGGAGACTGGGAAGTAAAAAGAATTCCTAAACTCTCCGATATAATTCCTAAATGACTCAAAACATTTTTCTAGACACAACTCGGCTGCTAAAAACGATCAAGCAATGGGGCTCCTAAGGTCGGGGAAGGCTCAGATTACCAACTTATAACACCCTCGATGCGACTATATCTGCCACGTGTCGAGGCACGACTTAGAGGCATAATCGAATTGAAGGCATATGTCGCAAGTAAGGTAATGTTCACAACATCCCATGTAATATAAATAATAAAGGGGAGATAACATAGTTGGCTTACACTCGCCACGTCAACCAAGGTACATAAATAACATTACATCATCCAAACACTCATGGCCCGACTACGGCGCCAAAATAAAAGATAACCCAACATACGACACGGTCCCGATCACCCCCAACTGGGCACCACTACTGATCATCAGGAAAAGAGACATAGTATCATTGAGAGTCCTCGTCGAACTCCCACTTGAGCTCGAGCGCGTCACCTGGAGCGGAATCATCAGGCCCTGCATCTGGTGTAATATTAATCTGTGAGCCACAGGGACTCAGCAATCTCGCACCCTCGCGATCAAGACTATTTAAGCTTATAGGTAAGGCAAGGTAAAAGTAAGTGGGGCTGCAGCAAGCGACTAGCATATATGGTGGCTATCCTGTTCGCAGAAGAGAGGGCGAGAAGAGGAGGCAAAGCGCGAGCGAGAAACTAGAGAGCAACATGTGCAAGCATTACTCCAACACCGTGTCCACTTCCCGGACTCCGCCGAGAAGAGGCCATCACGGTAACACACTCAGTTGATTCATTTTAATTGAGTTAAGGTTCAAATTATCTACAACCGGACATTAACAAATTCCCATCTACCCATAACCGCGGGCACGGCTTTCGAAAGTTCAAATCCCTACAGGGGAGTCCCAACTTAGCCCATGACAAGCTCTCACGGTCAACGAAGGAATAGACCTCCTCCCGAGACGTTCCGATCAGACTCGGTACCTCGGTTCTTCAAGACACTTCGACAGGTTAAAACAAGACCAGCAACACCGCCCGAATGTGCCGACAAATCCCGATAGGAGCTGCACATATCTCATTATCAGGGCACACTCAGATGAGCCAGACGTCGGGTAGGCCAGCCCAGAGTTGCCCCTGGTAGCCCCGGACATCGCTCGGTTGGACCAACACTCAGAGGAGCACTGGCCCGGGGGGGCTAAAATAAGATGACCCTCGGGCTCCGGAAACCCAAGGGAAAAGAGGCTAGGTGGCAAATGGTAAAACCAAGGTTGGGCATTGTTGGAAAAGCTTTAATCAAGGTGAACTATCAAGGGGTTCCCATTATAACCCAACCGCGTAAGGAACGCAAAATCCGGGAACATAAGACCGATATGACGGAAACTAGGGTGGCAAGAGTGGAACAAAACACTAGGCGAGAGGTCGAGCCTTCCACCCTTTACCAAGTGTATAGATGCATTAAGATAACATGGCAATATAATGGTATCCCAACAAGTAAATAAATGTTCCAACAAGGAACGGCCTCCAATCTTCACCTGCAACTAGCAACACTATAAGAGGGGCTAAGCAAAGCGGTAACATAGCCAATCAACGGTTTGCATAGGACATGGAGGGTTAGAGGTTTGACATGGCAATTTGGGAGGCTTGAAAGCAAGTGGTAGGCATCGTAGCATTGGCATAGCAAAAGAGCGAGCATCTAGTAAAGCAAAGATAGTAGTGATTTTGAGGGTATGATCATCTTGCCTGCAAAGTTGTCAGAGTTGACTGGATCCTCGAAAGCAAACTCAACGGGCTCCTCATTAGCAAACTCATCTCCCGGCTCTACCCAAACAAGACAAACAAGCAACAAGGACAAAATCAACCACGCGCAAGGATCAAACAATATGATGCAAGGATGGTATGCTAAGCGGGATGCGATGCGGGATGCATATGCAAGATGTGACAAGGAATGCATGACCCTGGCCTCAACTTGAGAATCCAAGTGTGCCACTGGAAAGATGAGATGAAAATCGCTTGAAAACGATATAAAGATCACCAGAATCGGAGTTACGGTTTGGAAATGGCAAGCGATTCAAATATGACACCGGTCTGCGATTTACAGCAAGTAGCCATCTAAATGCAATGAGATGAACATGCTACAACACTCAAACATGACAACAAAATACATGGCAGGGATGCATTCATGATGCTTAACAAAAGTCTAGCACTGAGCTACGGCCAAATCATCCATTAACAGGTTCAAACAAGCATGGCAAAAATGCATATGGTAAACAGATCTCAGACCATTTTAGGTTGTGCCTTTTTAGGTTGTGCCTTTTTAGAGAAATTGACAATGTAAAGATCACCTGTACGCATACCGGTAAAGACCATTTTATGATTGTCTCGACGAAATACTTGGCAATCTACCTCAGTAAATAGGACATTGAAACCAAAATTAGCAAGTCTAGATACTGAAAGTAAGTTGTAGCCGAGAGATTCAACGAGCATGACATTTTGAATGGAACTATCATGTGAGATGGCCACCTTACCAAGGCCAACCACTTTACCCTTTGAATTATCACCAAAGGTGACATATTTTCGAGGGCCGTCATTTTCAGCAAGCTCATGAAACATCTCTTCAGCTCCGGTCATATGATCAGTACATCCACTATCAAGAACCCATTCCTTTCCTCCTGATTCATGTCCCCGAAGATTTGCCATAAGACCAAAATGTCTCATTGCATCATCAAGATCGAAGTCACTATCATCATCATCATAGTATTCATGTTCATCATGATCTTGTGACTCATCATTTCCTAGAGAGGGTAATTCATTAGATAAATGATCATCAAAGTGGTCACTTTTATGAATTCTTATAGCTTCGAATATGATATCACTAATGATTCCAACATCTCCTTTAGCATGCTTAAGATTGGTAAGTTCAAATAGACAATTACCAAAACTAGGATCACTAGAGTTCATCTTACTCAAGGCAATAGATTTATGGAGAATTTCATCCAAGGTTTTCAAGGAATGATTGGGAAATCGTTCCTCAAGAAATTTCCATATAGTATAGGCACAATTAAGAGTAGGCAAACTAGCAATCAAATTTTTGGGCAATCCTCTAATGATGAGCTCAATAGTTCTAAGATTGCGAATCATGTCAATATCTTCATCTAGGGTAGGATGCAAAGGATCAATATGAGGTGCACAAGGGCTAGCAATATACTTGTTCAAATGATATTGATTGAAAATTACAAGCATCTCATTTTTCCACTCATGAAAATACTCTCCATCAAGAATAGGCACTCTATGTCTAAGACTCCCTAAGGTAGACACATCCATCTTCCTCCAATGGTGATTAAACCAAGGCAATGGAGACCAAAGCTCTGATACCACTTGTAGGATCTAGAAGTAGATGTGTCTAGAGGGGGGGTGATTAGACACTTAGTGCTAAAGTTGCAATTTTTAGGCTTTTTTGGTTTAAGTGGAGTTTAGGCATAATTTCAACATTCACAATACATATCAAGCAAGTATGCAAGGAGTATATTGGCAGCGGAAAGTAAAGCATGCAACTTGCAAGAATGTAAAGGGAAGGGTTTGGAGAATTCAAACGCAATTGGAGACACGGATGTTTTTCCCGTGGTTCGGATAGGTGGTGCTATCCTACATCCACGTTGATGGAGACTTCAACCCACGAAGGGTAACGGTTGCGCGAGTCCACGGAGGGCTCCACCCACGAAGGGTAATGGTTGCGCGAGTCCACGGAGGGCTCCACCCACGAAGGGTAATGGTTGCGCGAGTCCACGGAGGGCTCCACCCACGAAGGGTCCACGAAGAAGCAACCACCCACGAAGGGTCCACGAAGAAGCAACCACCCACGAAGGGTCCACGAAGAAGCAACCTTGTCTATCCCACCATGGCCATCGCCCACGAAGGACTTGCCTCACTAGCGGTAGATCTTCACGAAGTAGGCGATCTCCTTGCCCTTACAAACTCCTTGGTTCAACTCCACAATCTTGTCGGAGGCTCCCAAGTAACACCTAGCCAATCTAGGAGACACCACTCTCCAAGAAGTAACAAATGGTGTGTAGGTAATGAACTCCTTGCTCTTGTGCTTCAAATGATAGTCTCCCCAACACTCAACTCTCTCTCATAGGATTTGGATTTTGTGGAAAGAAGATTTGAGTGGAAAGCAACTTGGGGAAGGCTAGAGATCAAGATTCATATGGTAGGAATGGAATATCTTGGTCTCAACACATGAGTAGATGGTTCTCTCTCAGAACATATGAGTTGGAATTGTGTATGTGTTCTGATGGCTCTCTCCACGAATGAAGAGGAGGTGGAGGGGTATATATAGCCTCCACACAAAATCCAACCGTTACACACAGTTTTCCAATCTCGGTGGGACCGAATCAACAAACTCGGTCGGACCGAAAAGGTAAACCTAGTGACCGTTAGAGATTTTCGGTGGGACTGACATGCAACTCGGTAGGACCGATATGGTTAGGATTTGGGCATAACGTAATCTCGGTGAGACCGATTACACAAACTCGGTGAGACCGAGTTTGGTAATAAGCTAACCAGAGAGTTGGTCAGGTAAACTCGGTGGGACCGATTTGCTCTTTCGGTGAGACCGAAAAGTTACAAAAAGGAAACAAAGAGTTTACACTACAATCTCGGTGGGACCGATTCGCTCTTTCGGTGAGACCAAAAGTTACGAAAGGGAAACAGAGAGTTTGCAATCCCATCTCGGTGAGACCGAGATCCCTATCGGTAGAACCTAATTGCTAGGGTTTGGCAGTGGCTTATGACAAGTGAAACTCGGTGGCACCGGATAGAAAGAATCGGTAGGACCGAGTTTGGCTTAGGGTATAGGTCATATGTGGAAGTGGGAAAGTAGCTGAGGATTTTGGAGCATATCATTAAGCACATGAAGCAAGAGGCTCATTAAGCAACACCTCATCCCTCCTTGATAGTATTGGCTTTTCCTATGGACTCAATGTGATCTTGGATCACTAAAATGTAAAATGAAGAGTCCTGAGCTTTAAGCTTTAGCCAATCCTTTGTCCTTAGCATCTTGAAGGAGTTCCCACAACCTTTAGTCCATGCCACTCCATTGTTGAACTTATCTGAAACATGCTAGATAGAAATGTTAGTCCAACAAGAGATATGTTGTCATCAATTATCAAAACCACCTAGGGAGCACTTGTGCTTTCAGTTTCGTAATACATCATCTCATAACTAACTGCTTAGTCATTTGCTTGCAAGGCTTATTATGATGTGTATTACCGAGAGGGCCCAGAGATACCTCTCGGATACTCGGAGTGACAAATCCCAATCTCGATCCAAGCCAACTCAACAAACACCTTTGGAGATAGCTGTAGAGCATCTTTATGATCACCCAGTTACATTGTGACGTCTGATAGCGCACAAGGTATTCCTCCGGTATTCGGGAGTTGCATGATCTCATGGTCGAAGGAACATGTATTTGACATTCAAGAAAGTAGTAGCAATAAACTGAACGATCATATGCTAAGCTAACAGATGGGTCTTGTCCATCACATCATTCTCCTAATGATTTGATCTCGTTATCAAATGACAACACATGTCTATGGTTAGGAAACCTTAACCATCTTTGATCAACGAGCTAGTCTAGTAGATGTTCACTAGGGACACGGGATTTGTTTATGTATTCACACATGTATTTAAGTTTCCAATCAATACAATTCTAGAATGAATAATAAACCTTTATCATGATAAAGGAAATTTCATAATAACCATTTTATTATTGCCTCTAGTGCATATTTCCATCATTATCCCACTTGAGTCAATAATCTAGTTCACATCACAATGTGATTTAACACCCATAGTTCACGTCGCCATGTGACCAACACCCAAAGAGTTTGGTGGAGTCAATAATCTAGTTCACATTGCCATGTGATTAACACCCAAAGTGTACTAAGGTGTGATCATGTTTTGCTTGTGAGAGAAGTTTAGTCAACGGGTCTGTCACATTCAGATCCGTATGTATTATGCAAATTTCTATGTCTACAAAGCTCTGTCTGGAGCTCCTCTAGTTAATTTCGCCCACTTTCAATATGTATCCAGATTGAGACGTAGTCATCCGAATGGGCGTTAAAGCTTGCATCGACATAACCCTTTACGATGAAGTCTTTATTACCTCCATAACCAAGAAATATCTCCTTAGTCCTCTTAGGTAACTAAGGATAATTTTGACCGCTGCCCAATGATCTACTCCTGGATCACTATTGTTCCCCCTTGCCAAACTCATGGCAAGGTACACAACAGGTTTGGTACATAGCATGACATACTTTATAGAACCTACGGCTGAGGCATTGGGGATGACTGTCATTCTCTCTCTATCTTCTGTCGTGGTCGGGTTTTGAGTCTTACTCGACTTCACACCTTGCAACACAAGCAATAACCCTTCTTTGACTAATCTATTTTGAACTTATTCGAAACTTTTGCCAAGTATGTGCTTCGTGAAAGTCCTATTAAGCATCTCGATCTATCCCTATAGATCTTGATGTCCAATATATAAGCAGCTTCACCGAGGTCTTTCATTGAAAAATTCTTATTCAAACATCCTTTTATGCTATCCATAAATTCTATATCTTTTCCAATCAACAATATGTCATCCACATATAATATTAGAAACGTGACAGAGCTCCCACTCACTTTCATGTAAATACAGGCTTCACCGTAAGTCTGTATAAAACAATATGCTTTGATCACCTCATCAAGGTGTATGTTCCAACTCCGAGATGCTTGCACCAGTCCAAAAATGGATCGTTGGAGCTTGCACACTTTGTTAGCACCTTTAGGATCGAAAAAACCTTCTGGTTGCATCATATACAACTCTTCCTTAATAAATCCATTAAGGAATGTAGTTTTGACGTCCATTTTCCAGATTTCATAATCATAAAATACGGCAATTGCTAACATGATTCGGACACACTTAAGCATCGCTACGGGTGAGAAAGTCTCATCGTAGTCAAGCCCTTGAACTTGTCGAAAACCTTTTGCGACAAGTCGAGCTTTGTAGACAGTAACATTACCATCAACATCAGTATTCTTCTTGAAGATCCATTTATTCTCTATGGCTCGCCGATCATCGGGCAAGTCCACCAAAGTGCTACTACCTCTTGAGCACTATGTTGGTTTTCCCTTGAAGAGGAAAGGGTGATGCAACAAAGTAGCGTAAGTATTTCCCTCAGTTTTTGAGAACCAAGGTATCAATCCCGTAGGAGGCCACGCACGAGTCCCTCGCACCTACACAAACAAATAAAATCCTTGCAACCAACGCCATAAAGGGGTTGTCAATCCCTTCACGGTCACATACGAAAGTGAGATCTGATAGATATGATAAGATAATATTTTTGGTATTTTTATGATAAAGATGCAAAGTAAAGAAAGCAAAATAAACAGAAAAGGAAATAGCTTGTTGACGGAAGATTAATATGATGGAAAATAGACCCGGGGGCCATAGGTTTCACTAGTGGCTTCTCTCGAGAGCATAAGTATTATGGTGGGTAAACAAATTACTGTTGGGCAATTGACAGAACTGAGCATAGTTATGAGAATATCTAGGTATGATCATGTATATAGGCATCACGTCCGAGACAAATAGACCGACTCCTGCCTGCATATACTACTATTACTCCACACATCGCCCGCTATCCAGCATGCATCTAGAGTATTAAGTTCAAAACAACAGAGTAACGCTTTAAGCAAGATGACATGATGTAGAGGGATAAACTTATGCAATATGATATAAACCCCATCTTGTTATCCTCGATGGCAACAATACAATACATGCCTTGCTGCCCCTACTGTCACTGGGAAAGGACACCGTAAGATTGAACCCAAAGCTAAGCACTTCTCCCATTGCAAGAAAGATCAATCTAGTAGGCCAAACCAAACTGATAATTCGAAGAGACTTGCAAAGATAACCAATCATACATAAAAGAATTCAGAGAAGATTCAAATATTGTTCATACATAAACTTGATCATAAACCCACAATTCATCGGTCTGAACAAACACACCGCAAGAGAAGATTACATCGAATAAATCTCCACAAGAGAGGGGGAGAACTTTGTATTGAGATCCAAAAAGAGAGAAGAAGCCATCTAGCTAATAACTATGGACCCGAAGGTCTGAAGTAAACTACTCACACTCCATCAGAGAGGCTATGGTGTTGATGTAGAATCCCTCCGTGATTGATGCCCCCCGGCGGAGCTCCAGAAAAGGCCCCAAGATGGGATCTCACGGGTACAGAAAGTTACGGCAGTGGAATTAGGGTTTTGGCTCCATATCTGGTAGTTTGGGGGTACATAGGTATATATAGGAGGAAGAAGTACGTTGGTGGAGCAACATGGGCCCCAGGAGGGTGGAGGGC
>NC_041380.1:491800484-491872181 GCF_002162155.2 Triticum dicoccoides
CTACCTCATGCCCTCCTTGTTGCTTTATTGACGTAGGGTCCAAGTCCTCTGGATCATGTTTGTTCCGAAAATCACGTTCCCGAAGGTTTCATTCCGTTTGGACTCCGTTTGATATTCTTTTTTTGCGAAACTCTAAAATAGGCAAAAAAACAACTATTCTGGGCTGGGCCTCTGGTTAATAGGTTAGTCCCAATAAATATAAAAGTTTATAATAAAGCCCAATAATGTCCAAAATAGGACATAATATAGCATGGAACAGTAAAAAATTATAGATACGCTGGAGACGTATCAAGTCCACATTTTGTTCTCATACATGGATCCTATCTCAGATTTCATGGCCTCGAGCCATCTGTCAGAATCTAGGCTCGTCATAACTTCTTCATAGTTCGTAGGTTCGCCTTGGTCTAGTAAGATGACTTCCAGGACAGGATTACCGTACCACTCTAGTGCGGAACGTGTTCTCGTTGACCTACGAAGTTCAGTAGTAACTTGATCTGAAGTTTCATGATCATCATCATTAGGTTCCTCTCTAGGGGCTGTAGGCATCATGGGAACGGATTTCTATGATGTGCTACTTCCCAATTCGAGAGAAGGTACAATTACCTCATCAAGTTCTACTTTCCTCCCACTCACTTCTTTCTAGAGAAACTCCTTCTCTACAAAGGACCCATACTTAGCAACAAAGATCTTGCCTTCGGATCTGTGGTAGAATGTGTATTCAATAGTTTCTTTAGGGTATCCTATGAAGATGCACTTCTCTGATTTAGGTTCGAGCTTATCAGGCTGAAGACTTTTGACATAAGTGTCGCATCCCCAAACTTTAAGAAACGACAACTTAGGTTTCTTGCCAAACCATAGTTCATATGACATCGTCTCAACGGATTTAGATGGTGCCCTACTTAACGTGAATGTGGCTGTCTCTAATGCATAACCCCAAAACAATAGTGGTAAATCGGTAAGAGACATCATAGAACGCACCATATCTAATAAAGTATGGTTACGACATTCAGACACACCATTACGCTGTGGTGTTCCAAGTGGCGTGAGTTGTGAAACAATTCCAGATTGTTTTAAATGAAGACCAAACTCCTAACTCAAATATTCGCCTCCACGATCAGATCATAGAAACTTTATTTTCTTGTTACGACAATTCTCCACTTCACTTTGAAATTCTTAAAACTTTTCAAATGTTTCAGAATTGTGTTTCATCAAGTAGATATGCCCATATCTATTCAAATCATCTGTGAAGGTCAGGAAATAATGATACCCGCCACGTGCCTCAATGCCCATTGGACCGCATACATCGGTATGTATTATTTCCAATAAGTAATTAGCTCGCTCCATTGTTCCGGAGAATGGAGTTTTAGTCATCTTGCCCATGAGGCATGGTTCTTAAGTATCAAATGATTCATAATCAAGTGATTCCAAAAGTCCATCTGCATGGAGTTTCTTTATGCGCTTTAGACCAATATGACCTAAACGGTAGTGCCACAAGTATGTTGCACTATATTATCAAATTTGGATATTTTGGAATTAATATTATGAATATATGTATCACTACGATCGAGATTCAATAAACCATTTGCATTCAGTTTATGACCATAGAAGGTTTTATTCATGTAAACAGAACAACAATTATTCTCCGACTTAAATGAATAATCGTATTGACATAAACAAGATCTAATCTTGTTCATGCTCAACGCAAACACCAAATAACATATATTTAGGCTCAACACTATTCCCGAAGGTAGAGAGAGTGTGTGATGGTGATCGTATCAACCTTGGAATCACTTCCAACACGGATCGTCACCTCGCCCTTATCTAGTCTCTGTTTATTCTGCAACTCCTGTTTCGAGTTACTAATCTTAGCAACTGAACCAGTATCAAATACCCAGGGGCTACTACGAATACTAGTAAGGTACACATCAATAACATGTATATCAAATATACCTTAGTTCACCTTGCCATCCTTCTTATCTACCAAGTATTTGGGGCAGTTCCGCTTCTAGTGACCATTCCTTTTGCAGTAGAAGCACTTAGTTTCAGGCTTAGGTCCATCTTTGGGCTTCTTCACGGGAGTGGCAACTTGCTTGCCATTCTTTGTGAAGTCCCCTTTCTTTCCCTTTGCCATTTTTCTTGAAACTAGTGGTCTTGTTAACCATCAATACTTGATGCTCTATCTTGATTTCTACCTTTGCCGATTTCAGCATCGCGAAGAGCTCGGGAATCAATTTCATCATCCCTTGCATATTATAGTTTATCACGAAGTTCTAGTAGCTTGGTGATAGTGACTAGAGAACTCTGTCAATCGCTATCGTATTTGGACGATTAACTCCCACTTGATTCACGCGATTATAGTACCCAGACATTCTGAGGACATGGTCACTGGCTCAGCTATTCTCCTCCATCTTGTAGGCAAAGTCTTTGTCAGAGGTCTCATACCTCTCGACACGGGCATGAGTCTGAAATACCAATTTCAGCTCTTGGAGCATATCATATGTTCCGTTGCATTCAAAACATTTTTGAAGTCCCGGTTCTAAGCCATGAAGCATGGCACACTAAACTATTAAGTAGTCATCATACCGAGCTTGCCAATGTTCATAAAGTCTACATCTGCTCCTATAATAGGTCTGTCACCTAGCGGTGCATCAAGGGCATAATTCTTCTGTGCAGCAATGAGGATAATCCTCAGATCACGGACCTAGTCCACATCATTGCTACTATCATCTTTCAACTTATTTTTCTCAAGGACCATATCAAAAAATAGGGGAGCTACATAGCGAGCTATTGATCTACCACATAGATTTGCAAATACTACCAGGACTAAGTTCATCAGAAATTAAGTTCTTTTTTATCAAATTATTAATGAACTCCCACGTAACTCAACATCCCTCAAGTTTTCTAAGTGATACATGATCCAAATCAACTAACCCATGTCCAATCATCACGTGAGATGGGGTAGTCATCAGTGGTGAACATCTCTATGTTGATCATATCTACTATATGACTCACGTTTGACCTTTCGGTCTCCAGTGTTCCGAGACCATGTCTGTACATGCTAGGCTCGTCAAGTGTAACCCAAGTATTCTGCATGTGCAAAACTTTCTTACACCCGTTGTATGTGAACGTAGAGTCTATCACACCCGATCATCATGAGGTGCTTCGAAATGACGAACTTTAGCAACGGTGCATACCCGGGGAGAACAATTTTATCTTGAAATTTAGTGAAGGTATCATCTTATAACGCTACCGCTGTTCTAAGCAAAATAAGATGCATAAAGGATAAACATCACATGCAATCAAAATATGTGACACGATATGGCCATCATCAACTTGTGCTTTTGATCTCCATCTCCAAAGCATCGTCAAGATCTCCATCGTCACCGTCTCGACACCTTGATCTCCATCCTTGCGCCGGGCTGTCTCGCCAACTATAGCTTCTACAACTATTGCTAATGCATAGCGATAAAGTAAAGCAATTACATGCCGTTTGCATTTCATACAACAGTCAAGAGACAACCCAAAGGCTCCTGCGGGTTGTCGATATTACAACACATGATCATCTCATACAACAATGTATATCGCATCACGTCTTTACCATATCACATCACAGCATGCCCTACAAAAACAAGTTAGACATCCTCTACTTTGTTGTTGCAAGTTTTAGGTGGCTGCTACGGGCTTCTAGCAAAAATAGTTCTTACCTACGGCAAAAGCGACAACGGTGATTTTTCAAGTTTGCTATTTTAACCTTCTTCAAGGACCGACCGTAGTCAAATTTGATTCAACTAAAGTAGGAGAAACAAACACCCGCCAACCACCTTTATGCAAAACAAGTTGCATATCAGTTGGTGGAACCGGTCTCATGTACGTGGACATCTAAGGTTGGTCCGAGCCACTTCATCTCACAATACGGCCGAATCAAAATAAGATGTTGGTGGTAAGTGGTATGACTATCACTGCCCACAACTCTTTTTGTTCTACTTGTGCATATCATCTACACATAGACCTGGCTCGGATGTCACTATTTGGGAAACGTTGCATCAAAAGCAAAAAAGATCTACGCACACACAAGATCTATCCATGGAGATGCATAGCAACAAGGGGGAGAGTGTGTCTACGTACCGTGGTAGACCGTAAGCGAAAACGTTTTATTAACGCGGGTTATGTAGTAGAACTTCTTTGCGATCCAACCGATCAAGTACCAAACATACGACACCTCCGTGTTCAGTACACGTTCAGCTTAGTGACGTCCTCGACTTCTTGATCCAGCAAGACAGGTGAAGTAGCGGATGAGTTCCGGTAGCACGACGACATGGTGAGGGTGATGGTGATGCTATGTCCACAGGGCTTCACCTAAGCACTACGAAAATATGACCGAGGGTGTAAACGGTGGAAGGGGTGCCGCACACGGCTAATAGATTGTCGTGGTTATGTGTGGTGCCTCCTCCCACATATACATAGGTGGGGGAGAGGGGAGAGGCCAGGAGGCGCCCCAAGTAGGACCGAATCCTACTTGGGTTCCTGCCCTGCCCCCCTCCATATTTGACGGAGAGGGAAGGAAAGGTGGGAGAGGAAAGGAATTTGGAGGATCCTTCTCTCCCCAAGGGATGTGGCCTAGGAGGGGCATGCCAGACCCTTGTGGGATGGTGTGTTCCCCCCTTTGGCCAATATGGACCATTAACCTCCCGGGGGTGTCCAGAACCCCTTTGGGTGACCCGATTTCTATCCGGTACATCCCGAAACTCTTCCAGTTTCCAAATATCATCGGGTGCCCCCCGGACTGCCTCTTTTCTCTATAAATGCCCCAATATTCCAGAAACCCTAGGGGAGTCGACAAAAATCAATTCCAGCCGCCACAGAGTCCAGAACCACTAGATACAATCTAGACACCATCATGGAGGGGTTCACCACTTCCATTGGTGCCTCTCCGATCATGCGTGAGTAGTTATTTGTAGACCTTTGGGTCCGTAGTTAGTAGCTAGATGGCTTCCTCTCTCTTGTTTGATTCTGAATACAATGGTCTCTTGGAGATCCATATGATGTAACTATTTTTACGGTGTGTTTGTTGGGATCAGATGAACTTTGAGTTTATGATCAGATCTATCTTTTTATCCATGAAAGTTATTTGAGTTTCTTTGATCTCTTATATTCATGATTGCTTATAGCCTCGTATTTTTTCTCCTATATTTGGGTTTTGTTTGGCCAACTTGATATATTTGTCTTGCAACAGGTAGAGGTGCTTTGTAGTGGGTTCGATCTTATAGTGCTTGATCCCACTGAAAGAAGGGGAAGTGACACGTATGTATCGTTGCTACTAAGGGTAAAACCTGTTGGGGAACGTAGAGAAATTCAAAATTTTCTACGCATCACCAAGATCAATCTATGGAGTAATCTAGCAACGAGGGAAGGAGACTGCATCTACATACCCTTGTAGATCGCTAAGCGGAAGCATTCAAGTGAACGGGGTTGATGGAGTCGTACTCGTCATGATCCAAATCACCGATGATCCTAGTGCCGAACGGACGGCACCTCCGTGTTCAACACACGTACAGCCCGGTGACGTCTCCTATGCCTTGATCCAGCAAGGGGAGAAGGAGAGGTTGGGGAAGACTCCATCCAGCAGCAGCACGACGGCATGGTGGTGGTGGAGGAGCGTGGTACTCCAGCAGGGCTTCGCCAAGCTCCGCAAGAGACGAGGTGGGAGAGGGGTAGGGCTGCGCCAAGAAGGAGATGTTCTCGTGTGTATGGCAGCCCAAAACCCCCACTATATGTAGGGGAAAGGGAGGGGCTGCGCTCCCACCTAGGTTTCCACCCCTGGGGGTGGCGGCCAGCCCTAGATCCCATCTAGGGGGCGGCCAAGGGGGGAGAGAGGGGGCGCACCACTAGGTGGGCCTTAGGCCCATCTGAGCCTAGGGTTTCCCCCTTTTCCCTTCTCTCTTTGCCTTGGGCCCCGGTGGGGGGGGGGGGCGCACCAGCCCACCTGGGGCTGGTACCCATTCACACTTGGCCCACGCAGCCCTCTGGGGTAGGTAGCCCCACCTGGTGGACCCCCGGGACCCTCCCGGTGGTCCCGGTACGTTACCGATAGCACCCGAAACTTTTCCGGTGACCAAAACAGGACTTCCCATATATAAATCTTTACCTCCGGACCATTACGGAACTCCTCGTGATGTCCGGGATCTCATCCGGGACTCCGAACAACATTCAGTAACCACGTATATCTATTCCCTATAACCCTAGCGTCATCGAACCTTAAGTGTATAGACCCTACGGGTTCGGGAACCATGCAGACATGACCGAGACACCTCCCCGGCCAATAACCAACAGCGGGATCTGGATACCCATATTGGCACCCACATGTTCCACGATGATCTCATCGGATGAACCACGATGTCGAGGATTCAATCAATCCTGTATTCAATTCCCTTTGTCTAGCGGTACGATACTTGCCCGAGATTCGATCATCGGTATCCCAATACCTTGTTCAATCTCGTTACAGGCAAGTCTCTTTACTCGAACCGTAACACATCATCCCGTGATCAACTCCTTGGTCACATTGTGCACATTATGATGATGTCCTACCGAGTGGGCCCAGAGATACCTCTCCGTTACACGGAGTGACAAATCCCAGTCTCGATTTGTGCCAACCCAGCAGATACTTTCGGAGATACCTGTAGTGTACCTTTATAGCCACCCAGTTACGTTGTGAAGTTTGGCACACCCAAAGCACTCCTACGGTATCCGGGAGTTGCACAATCTCATGGTCTAAGGAAATGATACTTGACATTAGAAAAGCTTTAGCATACGAACTACACGATCTTTGTGCTAGGCTTAGGATTGGGTCTTGTCCATCACATCATTCTCCTAATGATGTGATCCCGTTATCAACGACATCCAATGTCCATGGTCAGGAAACCGTAACCATCTATTGATCAACGAGCTAGTCAACTAGAGGCTTACTAGGGACATGGTGTTGTCTATGTATCCACACATGTATCTGAGTTTCCTATCAATACAATTCTAGCATGGATAATAAACGATTATCATGAACAATGAAATATAATATAATAATAACTAATTTATTATTGCCTCTAGGGCATATTTCCAACAGTCTCCCACTTGCACTAGAGTCAATAATCTAGTTCACATCGCCATGTGACTAACACTCACAGGTCACATCGCCAGGTGACCAACATCCAAGAGTCTACTAGACTCAATGATCTAGTTCACATCACTATGTGATAAACACTCAAAGAGTTCTGGGTTTGATCATGTTATGCTTGTGAGAGAGGTTGTAGTCAATGGGTCTTGCCATATTCAGATCACTTTGTATTTCGCAAAGCTTTATATCGTAGATGCTGCTACCACGTTCCACTTGGAACTATTCCAAATTGTTGCTCCATTATACGTATCCAGTATCTCTACTCAGAGCTATCCGGATAGGTGTTAAGCTTGCATCGACGTAACTCTTTACGTCGAACTCTTTATCACCTCCATAACCGTGAAACATTTCCTTATTCCTCTAAGGATAATTTTGACCGCTATCTGGTGATCTACTCCTAGATCACCTTTGTACCCTCCTGCCAGACATGTGGCAAGGCATACATCAGGTGCGGTACTTCAGCATGGCATACTGTATAGAGCCTATGACAAAAGCATAGGGGACGACCTTCGTCCTTTCTCTTTCTTATGCTGTGGTCAAGCTTTGAGTCTTACTCAACTTCACACCTTACAACTCAGGTAAGAACCCCTTCTTTGACTGATCTATTTTGAACTCTTTCAAAAACATGTCAAGGTGTGCGTTCTTTGAAAGTATCATCAGGCATCTTGATCTATTTCTATAGATCTTGATGCCCAATATGTAAGCAGCTTTATCCAGGTCTTCCTTTGAAAATCACTCTTCAAACAACCGTTTATGCTTTCCAGAAATTCTACATTATTTCGGATCAACAATATGTCATCCACATATACTTATCAGAAATGTAGTGCTCCCATTCACTTTCTTGTAAATACAAGTTTCTAGCAAACATTGTATAAACCTAAAAGCTTTGATCACTCTATCAAAACATATATTCCGATTTCGAGATGCTTGCTCTAGTCCATAGAAGGATTGCTGGAGCCAGCATACCTTTTAGCATCCTTAGGATCGTCAAAACCTTTTATTGTATCACATACAACTTTTCTTACAAAACTGGTAAGAAAACTTGTTTTGACATCCATCTGTAAGATTTCATAATCGAAAAATACAGCTAATGCTATCATGATTCCGACGGACTTAAGCATCGCTACGGGTGAGAAATTCTCATCGCAGTCAACTCCTTGAACTTGTGAAAAAACTCTTTCCCACAAGTCGAGCTTTATAGACAGTAACATTACCGCCCACGTCCGTCTTCTTCTTAAAGATCCATTTATCTCAATGGCTTGCCGATCATCGGGCGAGTCCACCAAAGTCCATACTTTGTTCTGATATATGAATCCTATCTCGGATTTCATGGCTTCTAACCATTTGTCGGAATACGGGCCCACCATTGCTTCTCCATAGATCGTAGGTTCATTGTTGTCTAACAACATGATGTCTAAGACAGGATTACCGTACCACTTAGGAGTAGTACATATCCTTGTCGACCTACGAGGTTCGATAGCAACTTGATCCGAAGCTTCATGATCACTATCATTAACTTCCTATTCAACAGACGTAGGTGCCAAATAAAACATCTTTCTGTGTTGCATCATTCTCTGGTTCAAATAAAGGTTCGACAACCTCATCAAGTTCTATCTTCCTCCCACTCAATTCTTTCGAGAGAAACTCCTTCTCGAGAAAGGACCCGTTCTTAGTGACAAACAATTTGCCCTTGGATCTGAGATAGAAGGTATACCCAACTGTCACCTTTGGGTATCCTATGAAGATGTGTTTGTCCGCTTTGGGTTCGAGCTTCTCCGGCTGAAGCCTTAAGCATCGCAGCCCCAAACATTAAGAAACGACAACTTTGGTTTCTTTCCAAACCAATGTTCATATGACGTCGTCTCAACGGACTTAGATGGTGCCCTATCTAAAGTGAATGCAGCTGTCTCTAACGCATAACCTCAAAATGAAAACAGTAGATCGGTAAGAGACATCATAGATCGCACCATATCTTATAAGGTTCGATTACGACGTCTGGACACACCATTACGCTGTGGTGTTCCAGGCGGCTTCAACTGCGAAACAATTCACAATGTCTTAAATGTTTGCCAAACTCATAACTCAGAAATTCTCATTGATCAGATCGTAGGAATTTGATCTTCTTGTTATGATGATTCTTAACTTCACTCTGAAATCGCTTGAACTTTTCAAACGTTTCAGACTTGTGCTTCATTAAGTAAATATACCTATATCTACTCAAATTGTCATTGAAGATGAGAAAATAGCGATATCCACCGCACGCTTCAATTCTCATTGGATCACACGCATCAGCATGTATGATTTCCAACAAGTCACTTGCCCGTTTCATTGTACCTGAAAATGGGGTCTTAGTCATCCTGCCCATGAGGCATGGCTCGCATGTGTCAAGCGATTCAAAATCAAGTGACTCCAAACATCCATCGACATGGAGTTTCTTCATGCATCTTTATGCCAATATGACCTAAGCGGCAGTGCCACAAGAAAGTGGTACTATCATTATTAACTTTACATCTTTTGGCGTGAACATGTGTATTACCACGATCGAGATTCAATGAACCATTCACATAGGGTGCATGACCATGAAAGGTATTATTCATGTATAAACAGAATAACCATTATTCTCTAACTTAAATGAATAACCATATTGCAATGAACATGATCTAATCATATTCATGATCAACGTAGACACCTGATAACATTTATCTAGATTCAATACTAATCCCGAAGGCAGATGGAGTGTGCGATGGTGATCTCATCAACTTTGGAAACACTTCCAACACACATCGTCACCTCGCCCTCAGCTAGTCTCCGTTTAGTCTGTAGCTTTTGCTTCAAGTCACCAATAATAGTAACTGAACCGGTATCCAATACCCAAGTGCTACCAGGAGTACTAGTGAGGTACACATTAATGACACGTATAAACTTTGAAGTTGCCAGCCTTATTATCTAACATGCATTTGGGGTAATTCCGCTACCAGTGACCGTTCCCCTTACAATAGAAGCATTTAGTCTCGGGTTTGGGTTCAACCTTGGGTTCCTTCACTGGAGCGGCAACTGGTTTGCCATCCATGAAGTTTCCCTTCTAGCCCTTGCCCTTCTTGAAACCAGTGGTCTTGTTAAACCATCAACACTTGATGCTCCTTCTTGATTTCTACCTATTGCGGTCTTAAGCACTGTGAACAGCTTCGGTATCAACTCCATCCCTTGCATGTCATAGTTCATCACGAAGATCTAGTAGCTTAGTGATAGTGGCTAGAGAACTCTATCAATCACTATCTTATCTGAAAGTTTAACTCCCACTTGATTTAAGTGATTGTAGCACCCAGACATTCTGAGCACATGCTCACTAGCTGAGCCATTCTCCTCCATCTTGTTGGCAAAAGAACTTGTCATAGGTCTCACACCTCTCAACACGGGCATGAGCCTGAAATCCCAATTTTAGCTCTTGGAACATCCCATATGTCTTATGGCGTTCAAAACGTCATTGGAATCCCGATTCTAAGCCGTAAAGTATGGTGCACTAAACTATCAAGTAGTCATCAGGATGTGTCTGTCAGGTGTTCACAACATCCACACACAATGTTGTAGGGGTTTGCACATCGAGCCGTGCATCAAAGACGTAAGCCTTCTGTGTAGCAGTGAGGACACTCCTCGGACTACGGACCTAGTCCGCATCATTGCTTACAATATCTTTCAACTTAATCTTTCTCTAGGAACGTATTGAAACAGGGAGCTACAACGTGAGCTATTTATCTACAACATATTTGCGAAGACAATTCAGACTATGTTCATGATAATTGAGTTCATCTAATGAACTCCCACTCAGATAGACATCCCTCTAGTCATCTAAGTGAAACATGATCCGAGTCAACTAGGCCGTGTCCGATCATCACGTGAGACGGACTAGTCAACATCGGTGAACATCTTCATGTTGATCGTATCTTCTATACGACTCATGCTCGACCTTTCGGTCTTCCGTGTTCCGAGGCCATGTCTGTACATGCTAGGCTCGTCAAGTCAACCTAAGTGTTTTTGCTGTGTAAATCTGGCTTACACCCGTTGTATTCGAACGTTAGAATCTATCACACCTGATCATCACGTGGTGCTTCGAAACAACGAACCTTCGCAACGGTGCACAGTTAGGGGGAACACTTTTCTTGAAATTTTAGTAAGGGATCATCTTATTTAAGCTACCGTCGTTCTAAGCAAATAAGATGTAAAACATGATAAACATCACATGCAAACAAATAGTGACATGATATGGCCAATATCATTTTGCTCCTTTTGATCTCCATCTTCGTGGCTCCATGATCATCATTGTCACCGGCATGACACCATGATCTCCATCATCGTGATCTCCATCATCGTGTCTTCTTGAAGTTGTCTCGTCATCTATTACTTCTACTAATATGGCTAACGCTTTAGCAATAAAGTAAAGTAATTACATGACATTTATGTTGACACGCAGGTCATAAATAAATAAAGACAACTCTTATGGATCCTGCCGGTTGTCATACTCATCGACATGCAAGTCGTGATTCCTATTACAAGAACATGATCAATCTCATACATCACATATATCATTCATCACATCCTTTTGGCCATATCACATCACAAGGCATAAGCTGTAAAAACAAGTTAGACGTCCTCTAATTGTTGTTGCAAGTTTTTACGTGCCTACTATAGGTTTCTAGCAAGAACGTTTCTTACCTACGCGAAAACCACAATGTGATATGCCAATTTCTATTTACCCTTCATAAGGGCCCTTTTCATCGAATCCGATCCGACTAAAGTGGGAGAGACGGACACCCGCTAGCCACCTTATGCAACTAGTGCATGTCAGTCGGTGGAACCAGTCTCACTAAGAGTACGTGTAAGGTCGGTCCAGGCCGCTTCATCCCACAATGCCGCCGAATCAAGATAAGACTAGTACGACAAGTAAATTGACAAAATTGACGCCCACAACTGCTTTGTGTTCTACTCGTGCATAGAAACTACGCATAGACCTAGCTCTGATACCACTATTGGGGAACGTAGCAGAAATTCAAAATTTTCTACGCATCACCAAGATCAATCTATGGAGTAATCTAGCAATGAGGGAAGGAGACTGCATCTACATACCCTTGTAGATCGCTAAGCGGAAGCGTTCAAGTGAACGGGGTTGATGGAGTCGTACTCGTCGTGATCCAAATCACCGATGATCCTAGTGCCGAACGGACGGCACCTCCGTGTTCAACACACGTACTGCCCGGTGACGTCTCCTACGCCTTGATCCAGCAAGGGGAGAAGGAGAGGTTGGGGAAGACTCCATCCAGCAGCAGCACGACGGCGTGGTGGTGGTGGAGGAGCGTGGTACTCCAGCAGGGCTTTGCCAAGCACCGCAAGAGACGAGGAGGGAGAGGGGTAGGGCTGCGCCAAGAAGGAGATGTTCTCGTGTGTATGGCAGCCCAAAACCCCCACTATATATAGGGGAAAGGGAGGGGCTGCGCCCCCACCTAGGTTTCCACCCCTAGGGGTGGCGGCCAGCCCTAGATCCCATCTAGGGGGCGGCCAAGGGGGGGAAAGAGGGGGGCGCACCACTAGGTGGGCCTTAGGCCCATCTGAGCCTAGGGTTTCCCCTTTTCCCTTCTCTCTTTGCCTTGGGCCCTGGTGGGGGGGGGGGCACCTGCCCACCTGGGGCTGGTCCCCCTTCACACTTGGCCCACGCAGCCCTCTGGGGTAGGTAGCCCCACCTGGTGGACCCCCGGGACCCTCCCGGTGGTCCTGGTACGTTACCGATAGCACCCGAAACTTTTCCGGTGACCAAAACAGGACTTCCCATATATAAATCTTTACCTTCGGACCATCCCGGAACTCCTTGTGATGTCCGGGATCTCATCCGGGACTCCCAACAACATTCGGTAACCACGTATATCTATTCCCTATAACCCTAGCGTCATCGAACCTTAAGTGTGTAGACCCTACGGGTTCGGGAACCATGTAGACATGACCGAGACACCTCTCCGGCCAATAACCAATAGCGGGATCTGGATACCCATGTTGGCTCCCACATGTTCCACAATGATCTCATCGGATGAACCACGATGTCAAGGATTCAATCAATCCCGTATTCAATTCCCTTTGTCTAGCGGTACGATACTTGCCCGAGATTCGATCGTCGGTATCCCGATACCTTGTTCAATCTCATTACCGGCAAGTCTCTTTACTTGTTCCGTAACACATCATCCCGTGATCAACTCCTTGGTCACATTGTGCACATTATGATGATGTCCTACCAAGTGGGCCCAGAGATACCTCTCCGTTACACGGGGTGACAAATCCCAGTCTCGATTCGTGCCAACCCAACAGATATTTTCAGAGATACCTGTAGTGTACCTTTGTAGCCACCCAGTTACGTTGTGACGTTTGGCACACCCAAAGCACTCCTACGGTATCCGGGAGTTGCACAATCTCATGGTCTAAGGAAATGATACTTGACATTAGAAAAGCTTTAGCATACGAACTACACGATCTTTGTGCTAGGCTTAGGATTGGGTCTTGTCCATCACATCATTCTCCTAATGATGTGATCCCATTATCAATGATATCCAATGTCCATGGTCCGGAAACCGTAACCATCTATTGATCAACGAGCTAGTCAACTAGAGGCTTACTAGGGACATGGTGTTGTCTATGTATCCACACATGTATCTGAGTTTCCTATCAATACAATTCTAGCATGGATAATAAACGATTATCATGAACAATGAAATATAATATAATAATAACTAATTTATTATTGCCTCTAGGGCATATTTCCAACAAAACTATGGGGTCTATTTCTACATAAATAGATCTTGTCTACATCATGTCATCGTTCTTATTACATTATTCCGTTTCTCCATGAACTTAATACACTAGATGCATGCTGGATAGCGGTCGATGTGTGGAGTAATAGTAGTAGATGCAGGCAGGAGTGGGTCTACTAATCTTGGACGTGATGCCTATATAATGATCATTGCCTGGATATCGTCATGATTATTTGAAGTTCTATCAATTGACCAACAGTAATTTGTTTACCCACCGTTTGCTATTTTTTCTCAAGAGAAGCCACTAGTGAAATCTAGGGTCCCCAGGTCTCTTTCTCATATTATTTTCCTTTGCGATCTATTTTATTTGCCTTTTATTTTTAGATCTATTAGACGAAAAATACAAAAATACTTTGCTGCAATTTATTCTCATTTATTTTTTCTCGCGTTCCCGCGATCCAATCTATCATATTTTTATCACGTCTGTTTGCCAATTTCTGGCAACGTTACCCGAAAGGGATTGACAACCCCTTTGATACATCAGGTTGTTTACATAGTGTTTTTATTTGTGTGCAGCTGTTGTTTACATAGTGTTGCTTGGTTCTCCTACTGGTTCGATAACCTTGGTTTCATCACTGAGGAAAAAACCTATCGTCGCTGTGCTGCATCATCCCTTCCTCTTTGGGGAAATACCGACATAGGTTCAAGCCGCATCAGCATCCTATCTTCCTCAGATTCAAATCGAGCCCGCATGTTCTTCCACTGTCAAATTTAGGTTTAGCAATTATTCTCCTTTTTTGAATTGTTGTATATTCATAAATATAACCGCAACTTGTGGAACCCGTTTCTCCCATACTTAGAAGAATTTCAACTGTTTTGACAGCTAACTAACCCACCGGTCACTTATTGGGCGGCTTAACCATCAACCTTCTGTAACCCGCCAGTACCTTAGCCAACTTACCAATTCAATATCAATAGCCATTTACTATGAAATGGCCAACTTAAACATGAACTTTGAAAACACCAGTCGGTTCTTCCTCACAATACTGATCCACCATAGTGTATTTCTCAGGCGTTCATTGTCAAAGATGACTAAAACTGTTACCTCGTGCGAATGGGTTGCATCCAATGTTACGGAGCAAACCCTTACCGATTATGTCCAAGTGGGCTTCTTAGCAGCAAAAGATGTTATCCACTGGCGAGCTCCAGGATCAGAAGCTAGACCTCAGCCAAAGGAAGGCAAAGTCGTTGTTTTTGATGATCATATGAACCGCGGCTTCTCACCGTGCAACTCAAAATTCTTTCGCGATGTATTGCACTTTTTCAAACTTCATCCCCAAGATATTTGACCCAACTCCATTTCCAACCCCTGCAACTTTCAAGTCTTTTGTAAAGTTTACCTTCAACAAGAGCCCAGTGTTAATCTTTTTTGAAAGTACTATTATTTGAATTGTCAGACCAAGTTTACAGATGGACTTTGCTTAGAACTTGGTGGCATTTCAATCCAAAGGCGAAGAGACGCTATATTCCCTGGAGCCTCACTTCCCAGTCATCCTAAGGACTAGAATCAGACCTGGTTTTACTATCAGGACAGTTCTCCATCTGATGAAAATCCTTTGTCGGGTTTCCACGACCACCGGCTTAGCCCGAAACATCCACTTCCAGACCGGCTCACCATTGCGAACGTGCTAAGAATATGCCTACCTTTTGAAGGGTGAGGGCCTTGCTAGCCAATGGATTGACCGGAGTTGACCTGGTTCGATGCTGGGTCACCTGGAGGATTATACATTTGAGCCGCCGGTCCGGCTTAATGTGTGAGTATACTTGTGATGTCAAAGACCCACAACGTTACTGTCCAATCCATCTGGAAGACAAGGAAATCAATGAGATGACCAAGACGCTGCTCAATGAAAGCTTAGAGACCTGCAGCAAAATGGGGCTGAACCCCTTCTGTGCTCTTAACCCGGCTCCAGATGTAAGTGCTTTAAGCCAATTTTTCTGTAACCATTACTTATACTGAACTTCACATTCCTTATCTTTGTTTTCTTCTTTTATAGGCCGACTCTTCTTTCTGGAGTAAGAAGTTGCAAGAAATGCCAGCCAATAAGGCCAGAGACAAAACCAAAGCTTCCAAGAAACTTGCCAAGAAGAAAACAAATACAACAAAGCTATTTGCACTGAATGATGATGAGTCGGAGGTAGAACTTGATTCCCTTGGCTCCTTTTTTATACATCTTATTGACGTTGACCTCTCTCAGGATGACGCAGAGGCCAGCTAGGGAAATGTTGCAGAGGTAACTAGCATTTCCTTCAAGTCAGAGCCTTTGCCAAGACGGAAAGTTCGGCACGTGACCCAGAAAGTAAGGTTTTCTCACCCTTTAGCTTACTTGGATCCAAAAGTTATTTTGAAGAAACACCAACATGAAGCTCGGCGTACAACCCGGAATAGTGGACGGGGAGACCTGGCTTACCCAACATGTCGGCCCCTCACGAACGCCGAGCAGAGGTGCCTCAAAACTCAGACTTCCATTTTCCAAAAGCGAGTCTTATCCGTCAACTGCTTAATCCTTCTGACTCAAATTACCAGGGCACCTCTCACTATTCCTCCAGCGACTCTACTGGGACTCAGATTCCTCTCTTCAAAGTCACTCCTGTGTGAGAACATTTATACTCTTTGTTTTTCAGCACTTTATAGATTGATATATTAACATCTTCATCTGTCTTACTTCCAGCAGAATAGCCAAACCCATTAAGAAACTGAAGATGAACAAGCCGGCCGAAGACCCCAAGGTTTCTGAGACGGAGAAACAAACCATATCTGAAGCTTCTCATCAAACTCCTGAGGCTGCTGCTGATGACCCACCACCAGAGACTCACAACGTCATGGTAGATCCAATGGGTGTTGACCCTTCCAGCACTAAGCCGCCCAGTCCCATAAAACCTGCTGAAGAACCTCCTTCGCAACAAACTGTTGAGGATGTCATCATTACTGGCATTGGCTATGCTGAACCCGGGAACCCCACTATTCTAGCCAAGCATTCTGCCACAGAAGAGTTAATTGAAAAGAGCAAAGCCATATTTGACATTGCCAATTACTCACACTTGGGCGTCAGTGAATTGTACTCTGGTTATCTGAGCCAGCTGCATACTGGTCATGATCTGGAGGTGGATTTAGTCAAGAAATTCCGCCAGAAATATGAGGTATGAACATCTGTTTCCATTGCATCTATAGTCATCCAGCCCCCTAGTCTTATCCGTAGGAAAATATATATTTGAGTAGGGTTAAGACTTGTACATGTGTTACTGTAATCTCTAAAGTCATAGCCCTCATGAGCCAGCTTATCTTGATAAAGATGATCCGGAGTATTTCCATTATGCAGAAAGAATGCCAGACCATAGCCCTCATGGGCCGGTTTATCTTGATAAGGATCGGCCGGAGCACAAACAATATAATGCAGAAAAGAACTTCCGCATACATTAGCCCCCAAGTGTCAAGTGCTTAGCTTGCAACGTGCTTGAGACTTGTATGTAGATTTTGTCCTAACAAATATGTTTATCATTTGTTTGACTCTTACTTGCAGGATGCTTTAACTCAGGCTGAATCCCAGGTGGTCAATTTAAAGACCAGGCTTGAGCAACAAGAGGCTGAAACATGAGAAGCCGACACCAAGCTTAAGCTTAATATAGAGGAGAGCTCAAAGCTCAAGGCTGGATTCTCCATAGAAAGAACCGCATGGGATAAGGAGAAGGCCACCTTAGTACAAAGAGCAGCGACTGCCGAATCTTCTTTGAAAGAGACTGCTGCAGAATTGACCGGCTTAAAATGCCATATATCACAGATGACGGCTGCTATCATTGGTAAGTCATTTGGGATGTTTTGACCATTTCCAATTTTTAACTTTAATTCACCTGGCTACTTATTTGTGCACTTATTCAACAGGCCCCTGGAGTGCCAACCTTGGCCAGGACATGTTGGTGAAGCTAAAGGCGGTTTACACTTTGGTGGAACAGCTGTACACAGGCACACAACGAATCATAGCAGACATCTCGCACAGTAAACAACCACCTTAACTCATCAGGGAGGTACTGGACAAGCTATCTGTCATGCCCCAGAGAATTGAACAGATTAAGCGATCATCAGCTCGAGCTGGTGCCATCATTGCTTTAAGACGGGCCAAAGCATGGTAAGCGGAGTTAGACTCGGAGGAGATGGCCACTGGCTGTCCAAGTCCCAAACAAGACGGGTCTCCCTTCGATGCTAGTGACTTTACCAAATGTGTAAACGAGATGCGCCATATGGCAAGCAAATTGGTCCAAGAGACTGATTTGTCTAAGTATCAGGCGACTTATACAATGGAGAACACAAAAGTGAAAGAGCCGGCTTATGAGATTGTGGATCTCATTCCTCCAATATGTAAGCGTACTTTTGCTCCTGATGTTGATCCGTCCAGACTTATAGATGATGAAGTTGTGTTCAAAGCTGTAACTGGCATCGACTGGATGATAACCCAAAAGTATAGGGGATCACAACAATTTTCGAGGGTAGAGTATTCAACCCAAATTTATAGATTCGACACAAGGGAGCCAATGAATATTCTCAAGTATTAGCAGTTGAGTTGTCAATTCAACCACACCTAAAAGACTTAATATATGCAGCAAAGTATTTAGTAGCAAAGTAGTATGGAAGTAATGGTAACGGTGGCAAGAGTAACAATAGTAGTTTTGTAGCAATCATAACAGTAGCAACGGAAAAGTAACTTAGCGAAGATCAATATGTGAAAAGCTCACAGGCAATGGATCAAAGATGATAATTATGTCAGATGCAATTCCTCATGCAACAGTTATAATATAGGGTGACGCAGAACTAGCTCCAGTTCATCAATGTAATGTAGACATGTATTCTGAATATAGTCATACGTGCTTATGGAAAGAACTTGCATGTCATCTTTTGTCCTACCCTCCCATGGCAGCAGGGTCCTATTGGAAACTAAAGGACACCAAAGCATTAAAACTTATTGAATACATGAACTCCTCAAACTACGGTCATCACCGGGAGCGGTCCCTAGTGACAAGCATTAAGCATAGCAAAGTCATAGCAACATCAATCTTGGAACATAGTAGATACTAGGGATCTAACCCTAACAAAACTAACTCAATTACATGGTAAATCTCATCCAACCCATCACCTTTCAGCAAGCCTTTGATGGAATTACTCACGCATGGCGGAGAGCATGACGAAATTGGTGATGGAGGAAGGTTGATGATGACGATGGTGACGGATTCCCCTCTCCGGAGCCCCGAACAGACTCCAGATCGCCCCCCGATGAAGATTAGAGCTTGGCAGCGGATCCGTATCGTAAAACATGATGATTCCTTCTCTCTGAATTTTTTCTCCCCGAAAGTGAATATATTGAGTTGGAGTTGATGTTGGTGGAGTCCCAGGGGGCCCACGAGGCAGGGGGCGCGCCCCAGGGGTTTGAGCTATGGGAGGATTTTTTCTGCAGGAAGACGAAGTGAGTGAGTGCTGGAATAAGTGGAGGGGGTCCACGTGGGGTCCATTAGGCAGGGGCGTGCCCCAGGGGGCGCCCTGCACCCTCGTGGCCAAATGGTGGGGCCCCCTGGTGTGTTCAGTGCCAGTAATTATTAAATATTCTACAAAAAATCATATTTCATTTTCAGGACATTTGGAGAACTTTTATTTTCGGGGTATTTTTATTGCAAGGATAATTCAGAAAATAGACAAAAATTATTATTTTTGCTTTATTTAATATAAATTACAAAATGTAAAAGGAGGGTACACAGAGTTGTGCTTTCTAACTCCATCCATCTCATGCTCATCAAAAGGAATCCACTAACAAGGTTGATCAAGTCTTGTTAACAAACTCTTTCCGAATAACATGAAACCGGAGAATTTTCTAATAACACTAGGTGACCTCAATGGGGATGTGCATGTCCCCATCAATAAGAATATCATATTTCTTCTTGACAGTAGGAAGAGGGAATTCAAAACCTCCAATAGTTATTGTTGAAATTTTTCCAATAGAATTGATACTGTGGACTGGAAGTTGTTTCCTCGGAAAGTGTACTGTATGCTCATTACCATTAACATGAAAAGTGAAATTGCCTTTGTTGCAATCAATAACAGCCCCGCAGTATTAAAAAAGGGTCTACCAAGGATGATAGACATACTATCATCCTCGGGAATATCAAGAATAACAATCCGTTAAAATAGTAACATTTGCAACCACAACAGGCACATCCTCACAAATACCGACAGGTATAGCAGTTGATTTATCAGCCATTTGCAAATATATTTTAGTAGGTGTCAACTTATTCAAATCAAGTCTACGATATAAAGAGAGAGGCATAACACTAACACCGGCTCCAAGATCACATAAAGAAGTTTTAACATAGTTTCTTTTAATGGAGCATGGTATAGTTGGTACTCCTGGATCTCCTAGTTTCTTAGGTATTCCACCTTTAAAAGTATAATTGGCAAGCATGGTGGAAAATTCAGCTTCCAGTATCTTTCCTTTATTTGTAACAATATCTTTCATATACTTAGCATAAGGATTCATTTTAAGCATATCAGTCAAACGCATACGCAAAAAGATAGGTCTAATCATTTCAGCGAAGGCTCAAAATCCTCATCGTCCTTTTTCTTGGATGGTTTAGGAGGAAAAGGCATGGGTTTCTGAACCCATGGTTCTCTTTCTTTACCGTGCTTCCTAGCAATGAAGTCTCTCTTATCATAACATTGATTCTTTGATTGTGGGTTATCAAGATCAACATCTGGTTCAATCTCTACATCATTGCTATTACTAGGTTGAGCATCATCATGAACATCAACATTAACATTATCACTAGGTTCATGTTCATTACCAGATTGTGTTTCAGCATCAGAAATAGAAATATCCTTGGGATTCTCAGGTGTGTCAACAACAGGTTCACTAGGATCATGCAAAGTCCTATGATTTTTCTTTTTCTTCTTCTTCTTAGAAGGACTAGGTGCATCAACATTAGTTCTCTGAGAATCTTTCTCAACTCTCTTAGGGTGTCCCTCAGGATACAAATGTTCCTGAGTCATTCTACCCCCTCTAGTCACAATTCTAACAACATTATCATTTTTCTTATTAATTAATTCATTGAGCAAATCATCTTGTGCTTTAAGCACTTGTTCTACCTGAGTGGTTACCATAGAAGCATGTTTACTAATAAGTTTAAGGTCACCTTTAACTCTAGAAATATAATCACTCAAGTGTTCAACCAACATAAGCATTGAATTTTTCTTGTTTAACAAGAAAATTATCAAACTCATCCAAGCATTGGCTAGTAGACTTATTACGAGGAATATCACCTTCATCAAATCTATAGAGAGAATTTACCTTTACTACCTGTGTCAGATTATTAAGACCATGTATTTCTTCAATAGGTGGTAAATTCTTAACATCTTCAGCTTTAATACCCTTTTCTTTCATAGATTTCTTTGCCTCTTGCATATCTTCAGGACTGGGAAATAGAATACCCCATTTCTTCGGAGTTGACTTAAGAGTTAGTTCAGGAAGTGTCCAATCATTATCATTACTCAATATATTATTCAATTGCAATTCAGCTTTCTCAACAGTTCTTTCCCTGAAAACACAACTAGCACAACTATCCAAGAGGTCTCTAGAAGCATCGCTTAGTCCATTATAAAAGATATCAAGTATTTCATTTTTCCTGAGAGGATGAACGAGCAAAGCATTAAGTAATCGGAGAAGCCTCCCCCAAGCTTGTGGGAGACTCTCTTCTTCAATTTGCACAAAATTATATATTTCCCTTAAGGCAGCTTGTTTCTTATGAGCGGGGAAATATTTAGCAGAGAAGTAATAAATCATATCCTGGGGAGTACGCACACAACCAGGAGCAAGAGAATTAAACCATGTTTTAGCATCACCCTTTAATGAGAACGGAAATAACTTAAGGATATAGTAGTAACAATTTTTTCCTCATGAGTGAATAGGGTGGCTATATCATTCAATTTAGTAAGATGTGCCACAACAGTTTCAGATTCATAGCCATAAAAAGGACCAGATTCAACCAAAGTAATTAACTCAGGATCAACAGAAAAATCATAATAATTATCAGAAATACAGATAGGTGAAGTAGCAAAAGCAGGGTCATATTTCATTCTAGCATTCAAAGACTTCTCTTTCAACTTAGCTAACAGTTTCTTAAGATCATATCTATCTTTGCAAGCAAAAAGGTCTCTTGCAGTTTCTTCATCCATAACATAACCCTTAGGCACATCAGGTAATTCTTATCTAGGGGGAGATTCTTCATCATCACTTTCATCAATATTATCTGTTTCAATAATTTCATTCTCTCTAACCCTAGCAAGTTGTTCATCAATAAATTCACCTAATGGCATAGTATTATCAAGCATAGAAGTAGTTTCATCATAAGCATCATGCATAGCAGAAGTGGCTCATCAATAACAGGCGACATATCAGAACCAATAACAAGAGTGGGTGTCGCAAGTTTACTCAAAACAGAAGGAGAATCAAGTGTAGAGCTAGATGGTAGTTCCTTACCTCCCCTCGTAGGTGAGGGAAAAATCTTGGTTCTTTCATCTTTCAAGTTCCTCATAGTGATCAACATATATAAATCCCAAGTGACTCAAAGAATAGAGCTATGCTCCCCAGCAACGGCGCCAGAAAATGGTCTTGATAACACACAAGTATAGGGGATCGCAACAGTTTTTGAGGTTAGAGTATTCAACCCAAATTTGTTGATTTGACACAAGGGGAGCCAAAGAATATTCTCAAGTATTAGCAGTTGAGTTGTCAATTCAACAACACCTGAAAGACTTAATATCTGCAGCAAAGTATTTAGTAACAAAGTAGTGTGGAAGTAACGGTAACAGTGGCAAGAGTAATAGTAGTAGTTTTGTAGCAATCGTAACAGTAGCAACAGAAAAGTAACTTAGCGAAGATCAATATGTGAAAAGCTCGTAGGCAATGGATCAATGATGGATAATTATGTCAGATGTGATTCCTCATGCAACAGTTATAACATAGGGTGACACAAAATTAGCTCCAGTTCATCAATGCAATGTAGGCATGTATTCCGAATATAGTCATACGTGCTTATGGAAAAGAACTTGCATGACTTCTTTTGTCCTACCCTCCCGTGGCAGTGGGCTCCTATTGGAAACTAAGGGATATTAAGGCCTCCTTTTAATAGAGTACCGGACCAAGGCATTATGACTTAGTGAATACATGAACTCCTCAAACTACGGTCATCACCGGGAGCGGTCCCGATTATTGTCACTTCGGGGTTACCGGATCATAACACATAGTAGGTGACTATTGACTTGCAAGATAGGATCAAGACCTCACATATATTCATGAAAACATATAGGTTCAGATCTGAAATCATGGCACTCGGGCCCTAGTGACAAGCATTAAGAAAGCAAAGTCATAGCAAAATCAATCTTAGAACATAATGGATACTAGGGATCAAACCCTAACAAAACTAACTCGATTACATGGTAAATCTCATCCAACCCATCACCGTCCAGCAAGCCTACGATGGGATTACTCACGCACGGCGGAGAGCATCATGAAATTGGTGATGGAGGAAGGTTGATGATGACGATGGCGATGGATTCCCCTCTCCGGAGCCCCGAACGGACTCTAGATTAGCCCTCCCGATGAAGATTACGGCTTGGCGGTGGCTTCGTATCGTAAAACGCGATGATTCCTTTTCTCTGATTTTTTTCTCCCCGAAAGTGAATATATAGAGTTGGAGTTGACGTCAGTGGAGTTTCAGGGGGCCCACGAGGCAGGGGGCGCGCCCCAGGGGGCACGCCCTGCACCCTCGTGGACAGGGTGTGGGCCCCCTGATGTTGATTCTTTTGCCAGTATTTTTTATTAATTCCAAAACGTGTCTCCATGGATTTTTAGGTCATTCCAAGAATTTTTATCTCTCCATAGAAATAACACCATGGCAATTCTGCTGAAAACAGCATCAGTCCGAGTTAGTTCCATTCAAATCATGCAAGTTTGGAAAAGTAGATACGTTGGAGACGTATCACTGGACATCACCTGACTTCCAGACGATGGATGAAGAAGAAGAGCCGGCGCAGGATAACCCGGAGGCTTCAACTTGTCAGGACGAAAACAACTGACCCAAGGGGCGGCTCTCAGACCGCGGTGTGGTGCTTCTCTTTGAAAAACTCTTAATCGTTTGGGCTTTGGAAAGCCTTGTAATAGGCTAGTTGAAACAATGATCTGCCATGCCATCGTGCATGTGTTATCCCTTGAATGTTTAAACCGCCGTGCTTGATTTTTATCACCCGCCACTTGTGCGTAGAATATTATCAGTTATGTGGATCAGATCAAGCATCATCATACTTCCCGTACACAAGGAAAAAACATATGCCCTGGCGGTTTACACCAGGGCGGGTCACAAATATCTTTGAAAAAACCCTAATATAATGGTCTTTGATAAAAAGGACTAAAGGCTATTTAAGCCGGAAATATGCCGGCAACTTATGGTCGAAGGCATGACGAGTTAGAAAAACCCTAAATATCTATTCAAATATGAAGAGTCGTACCTGTAGACTGATATTATAATGACGATGTAATGATTGTAATCCAGCATGGGTATTACCCCGTAAACATGAAGAATCATGAATTGAATTTATTCAAGGTGAATCGTCCTGGCGACTTAAAGTCTGCTTATCAGGGCGGATTATTAACCCAATACACTCAAGTATGAGTCATAAAATCAAGGCTACATGGACTAAATTGCAAAAAACATATATTAATACGGAAGAAGGATACGAATCCAAAAGTTCTAGAAAAAATAGAAAACCAGAAAAACAAAGCTTTCATAGGCTGCCAAGCCTAAAACTTCAAGTGCTTTCATGGGCCGCACAGCCACTGAGTTAATTTCCTGCACACCTATAAGCTGGCCCTCACATGACAAACCGACGTTTTAACTTTAACGAGTTTAGGGTCTTATTAAAAGATTTACTGTCAAGAGTACGACGGGTCATTCCAGGATTACCTGGGCAGAGTAACAATGACATACAGGCCGGTTAACCCGAAATTTGGTGTTTACACCTGGCATGTAAGCCGATCAAGAGGGTAAGCATAGCTATGATCATTGAGCAGGAAGCTCCTAAGTGACCTATGAAAAGGCATGTAAGCCTGATCAAGTGGGTAAGCACAACAATGCTCATTGAGCAGGAAGCCCCCAAGTGACCCGCAAGAAGGCATGCAAGCTTGATCAAGAAGGTAAGCATAGCTATGCTCATTGAGCAGGAAGCCCCCAAGTGACTTGCGAAAAGGCATGTAAGCCTAATCAAGAGGGTAAGCATAGCTATTCTCATTGAGCAGGAAGCCCCCAAGTGACCCTCAAGAATCCATGTAAGCCTGATCAAGAGGGTAAGCATAGTTATGCTCATTGAGTAGGAAGCCCCCAAGTGACCTGCGAAAAGGCATGTAAGCCTGATCAAGAGGGTAACCATAGCTATGATCATTGAGCAAGAAGCCCCCAAGTGACCCGCGAGAAGGCATGTAAGCCTGGTCAAGAGGGTGCATAGCTATGCTCATTGAGCAGGAAGTCCCCAAATGACCTATGCTCATTGAGTAGGAAGCCCCCAGGTGACCTGCGAAAAGGCATGTAAGCCTGGTCAAGAGAGGTGAAACGACGGAGGCCCTGAATTATCAGGGATGCCGGCTTTATTATATTGATCATAATATATACATTGATGAAAGTATGTACAACACAAGACACTACAAAAAAATACACTTCCGTGATGATACGTGTTTGTCACAGTAGGTCACGTTTTCTGTCATGCATGTACATCCATGACAAATTTATGACAGAATCAAGATAGTCATACCTGTGTTGTCGTAGAAGTGTTCCACGACATTACCAAAACTATCATCACGGAAGTGTCCACTTCCATGATGATAAATCGCGCGTCACAGAAGTGCTTTCGTCAAGGGTGACAGACACGTGGCATCCACCATAATGGAACACCGTTAACCTATCGGGTCCGGTTTTGGATCCGATAACCCGTTAACAGCCCCAACCAATGGGGATTTTCCACGCGTAAAATCATCATTGGCTGGAGGAAACAAGTGCCGGCTCACCGTTGGGACAGATGTCATCCACTCATTGGACCCAAAGCGCCTATGATACGTCAAAACGTGGCACGGCCCAACAGAGGCCCATATAGGTTTAAAAGGCCGGACCAGTCAAAGGCCCGTAGTACTTACTCACGTACTAGTGGGCCAGCCCAATAATGGCCAGCACAATAAAGGCCCATTTACGGCCCGAAGCCAGACCTGGCCCGTTAATTGTTCGCCGAATATTTGGGCCCATTTACGGCCCGAAGCCAGATCTGGCCCGTTAATTGTCCGTCGAATATTTGGGCCCAATTACAGCCCAGTGACTTTCGGCCTGTTAGAGGCCCGATGTAGACATGGGCCCATTTGAGCCCGGTGTGACTTTCGGCCTGGGAATGGCCCGTGCTGCCCATGGGCCATATATGGTCCGACAGGACATCGGGCCCACTAACGACCCGTGACAAAGGTGGCAACAGTTAAGCCCAACATGACTTTGGGCCTGTTAAAGGCCTGTCGCATAATTCGGCCCATTGTTGTGTGTACTAAGCTTTCGGCCTCTTAAAGGCCCATGATATCAGTGGGCCAACTAAGGCCCGATATATGTTTCGGCCTAGTAACTGCCCATGATATAACTGGGCCCAAAAAGGCTTGGTCTACATTTCAGCCTGCTGAAGGCCCGTCGACGACTAGTGAAAATTGAGGCCAAATATTCATTTTGGCATGCTAAAGGCCAATGGTTTCATCTGGGCCATAATAGGCCAGTACAATATTCAGCCTGTTAATGGCCCAACGCTACCTGGGCCAAACTAAGCGCTGGGTCCACAAAAGGCCCAACTAAAATATAGGCCGGTGTAAGTTGTGGGCCTCACGCAAAGTGTGAAGGCCCCAATGATTTGGGCCCATGAAAGATGCAGGTCGGCCCAATTGTGGCCCGCTAAACACCAAGCCCGTTAGAGGCGAATTTTCGGCCCGGCCAACTACATCTGATTTTTTTTCAGATAGCGAATGATGACAGTAACTAGTAGGAATTAAGAACAAACCTACTCTATACAATAAAGAAATTACGCATAGTAACTAAGAATAAACCTACACTATACAATAAAGGATTTATGGTATATTACATCCATTGGGCATCGAAGTTCGCCACCAGTGATCATAACGCGCAACTAAGAAGCAGATTACAAAAACTGGGCACCATTGCAGCGTAACTGAAAGAACATGTGGTGCCCCCATGTTTGGTTTTGGTAATTGATGACAATCTCTATGGACTAATGGTTGCCTTGAGTTATATTTGAAGGTTTTTTCATAGGCTTTTCTTGGAGTACATGTGTTGGTTTCAAGGAGAGTTTGCGTCGACCAAGGTGCTATTCAAGGAATTACCTAAAGATTGGTCTTGTGAGAGGTTGATCAAGACTAAGTTAAAGAGTGAATCAAGTTGATCAACCCACAAAGCGTAGAAGATGTACCGAGAGGGATCAAGTGATCCCATGGTATGGTAAGCATTGTCAATTATGCTTTGTGTACTAACCCATGGTCTTCGTGAGAGTTCTTTGTGGGGTTAGGTTGCGGTGTGCAAGTTCAAGTGGAGCACCACGTAGAGATCAAATGCTTGAAGCTTGTTGTCCTTTGTGGTGACAATGGACCTATGAAGATGTGCGGAAGAGTAGCTCACCCATAGTAGAGTATGGGGGAGCAATCAACTAGTCTTCATCGAGTCAACACAATCAAGAAAGGTTGCGGTGTGCAAGGTCAAGTGGAGCATCACGAAGAGATCAAATGCTTGAAGCTTGCCGTGCTTTGTGGTGACAATGGACTTGTGAAGATGTGCGGAAGAAAGGCTCACCCATAGTGGAGTATGGGGGAGCAATCAACTAGTCTTCATCGAGCCAACACAATCAAGAAAGGTGGTCCAACTTGAGGGAGTCAAGATCGTCATCATCTAGCTCAAGTGGACCATATGCAAGGCAAAGGTTTGCCCTTGATAGGTTTTCTATTTTACCGGTCTCATGTTGGTAGTTGGGAGACCGGGTTATAGGATCGTTTGCCATACTATCAAGGGGGGCTCTCGATGAGTAGCTTGATCGTATCGTTCGTTGAGAGCTCAAACCATTGCATCCTTGCATCATCTTTCTTGGTTCTTGTTTGGTTCTCTTTGTGAGTCTTAGAGCTTTCTGTCATCTTGTTGACAAGCTTGAGTTCATCGAAAACGGAGTTCGCTTGCATCTTCTATGATGTTTTCGATGTTGGAGGTTTTGCCGGTTCTTCTCGGTTGGAGGTTTCACTCCTCTTTTTGTTAGGCATACCTCCCCTGCCTCTTTTTTTAGGCATACCTCCTCGGTTGATGCTACTCGTCGTCTTGTTTCCAACAAGCTTGAGTTTGCTCAATTCGGAGCTCATATGCAGAAGTTATGGCAGTTCTTGTTTTCTTGGTTTTTGACAGGGTCCTGTTGCCAACTGATTTTGGCAAAATACAGAGTGAAAGGGTTTTCAGCATGAGAAAGTTTCATATCGTCGAGTGGAACAACTTTGATGTTTAGGCTATCGCCATTCGACCGCATCTCAGTGGCCGAAGCTATACTCCGAGTGACAAAATTTAATGTTCTGAATGCTTTTCGGCCGATTACGCCCTCAATATGACCTCAGATGAAGGAGTGCTGTAAAGGAATTGTCTTCGTCTCGTCAATACAATTGATTCTCATATATAATTCATCTCAATCCAAGGTCGTATGAGACTTGGGGAGACAAATCAAGATCAGGCTATGTTTTTGGTCGAGTGAAAAGCTTACCATCCGAGTGAAAACCTACTGATCGAGTAAAAGGTCGAGTGAAAAACTACCGATCGAGTAAAAGGTCAAGTGAAAACCTACCGATCGAGTAAAAGGTCGAGTGAAAACCTAACGATCGAGTAAAAGGTCGAGTGAAAACCTATCGATCGAGTAAAAGGTCGAGTGAAAACCTACCGATCGAGTAAAAGGTCGAGTGAAAACCTACCGATCGAGTAAAGTTCGAGTGAAAACTTATCGATCGAGTAAAAGGTCGAGTGAAAATTAATCGATCGAGTAAAAGTTTGTCTTCCGAGTGAAAATAGTCATCCGAGTGAAAGATTGTTTTCCGAGTGAAAAGGTCGAGTCGGATGGTCCGAGTGGAAGTTTCTAATATCCGAGTGGATGAGCTCCGATCCGAGTGAAACTGAACATGTGCCCGAAAGTTTATCAAGATGACCTCGGATGAAGAAGTGTTCAATACAGAAGTTGTGCGTATCATCAATACGGTAAACTTTGGTTTTGGAGTCATCATCATCAAAGATAGTATATGGCCTGCAAATTCTCTACAAGACTCGGATAATTCAGTCTACTTCAAGACCGAGTCCGACTGGAAGGTAAAGATGACCTCGAAAAGTATTCAAGATGGCCTTATTTGAAAAAGTGATCAACATGAGAGTTGTTCGTATCGTCGAGGCGCACAAGTTTGATATTTGGGCCATCTCGATCGGAGGTCATATGGAGGCTCGGCGGCCTGAACAAGGAGGAAGACAGAAGTTGGGCCAGATTCAGACTGAATCCGAGTTGGAATAGAACTAGGACTCTAGGACGCGAATTGATGTAATTTTTCTTGTAAGGAAAGCCTAGATGAATCCTTTACTTGTACGGGAAGTCCAGCCGCCTCTTAAATATGTTGGGGGTGATGGCCGATTGAACAACACACAATCGAACAAATCAATATACTACTTTTTCCTGTCTACGTTTTATCTCTCCACCGTTTTTCTCTCTCGTTCTTCGCTGTTCTTCGTGTTTGAGAGCTGCGAATCCCGAGGCTCTAGGGGCGAGCGAATCGACCTAGGGCAGCCCATAGCCGCCGCAATCCCTGACGGGGTCCCTCCCGGGTGCGCGGGGTTTCGGGTCTGCAAAAGCACCCGCCGACTGTCTTGCGTATCGCGCTATCGGTCGGGTCTCCTTCGACGTGAGCTGCGGTGCATCACCCCCTGCGTCGAGGGTACACGTGACGTGTTCGTGTGTCAACACACTTTTTGGCGACTCCGCTGGGGACGAAGATCAATCATCATCATCCACCATGTCTGATCTTCCCAAGCCATCCGAGGTAGATGCCGACAACATCATTAAGCCCAGTCTTGATGAGATATCGACTGATCATCGCCAAGTCTATGAGGAGTACAAGAAGGCACGCGAAGAGAAGGATTTGCAGGAGTTCCTTGCAAAGTTCAAGAAGGATCGCCAAGGCAACATCACTCCGATTGAAGAAATCAAGTTCCCTCCTCTTCAAGCCGAGCAGGTTAAACCTTCTGTGAGTACTACCTTTTCTCCTGAGCAGTGGGCTGAGATTGAAAGTCGTATTGCTGATGGTAACAATCTAGTCTATCAAACTTTCATAGAAAATACTAATGCTCAAAAGAATACATCTCAATCGACTAGTGGTAATGATGGTGTAGCTGCTAGTGTGCAAAACCCTAATCTGGCTTTACCTATTGCATCGGCGCCTCCCGTGCCGATGGCTTATTATCCTACCCAAACAAATCAGATTGTGGCTGCACCCATTAATCCTATTATGAGCATGCTAGGTTCGGTGGCAACGCCGAACCCAACCTTACCTACAGCTACAACCACTCGACCACTAGCAAATTATGGGTCGACATACATGCCACAGTTCCTGCCTACAACTAGTAGTCCTACTCCTCCTATGCCACTGCCACCAGTTTCATCGTCCACTATGGATGATGGTCCAGCTAATCTTAGAGAGGAGATGGCTAAGATGCTTCGAGAGAATTTTGGGGTTGAGTTACCTCGGAATCGGATTTACCAAAAGCCGTACCCCGAGTACTTTGATGCCATCCAGTGCCCTCCAAGATATAAAATTCCAGATTTTGTTAAGTTCAATGGAGAGGGCACAAAAACCACATGGGATCATGTTAGTCAATACTTGGCACAATTAGGTGAAGCAGGTTCATTAAATGAGTTGAAAGTGCGTTTATTTCCTTTATCATTAACTGGTACCGCATTTTCATGGTTTTCTTCTTTACCACATGGTTCCATTCGAGTTTGGTCGCAGCTAGAGCAGAAATTTCATGATCACTTTTACAGCGGCGACAATGAACTCAAGTTGTCACATCTAACATCGGTTAAACAGAAGCATGATGAATCGGTCTCCGATTACGTCAAGAGATTCAGAGAAACGAAAAACCGGTGTTTTAGTTTGGTGATAACCGAGAGAGACTTGGCAGACCTAGTGTTGAGTGGTTTGAGAACTCCCATTAGAGAAAAGCTAGGAGGCTATGAGTTCTTAAATAGTAACCAAGTCTTACAAAGGGCTTTGGCTCAGGAAAGCCGAAGCAAGGATCTCAAAGAAGTGCATAGGTACAAAGCCGATCGTCCAAAGATGAATATGGTGGAATATGATAGTGATCACTCGGACGATGAGGGTGATGTTTTTGCTACTGAATTTGTTTGGCCATCTAAGGCCAAACCCTTTACTTGCAATGATCTGGAACCGATTCATAAGAATCGTGATGAAGATATGAAGTTTACTTTTAACATTGCTAAGTGTGATAGAATATTTGATGCTTTGCTGCAGGCTAAGATTAGAATATCTCATACTTTACCGCCGTTTGAAGAACTGAAACGGCGTGCTTATTGCAAGTATCATAATTCTTTTTCTCATGCTACTAACGATTGCAATGTTTTTCGACGACAGATACAATCGGCCATTAATGACGGACGATTGAACTTTTCTGAGATGCAAGTTGATAAACAGCCCTTTCCAATGAACACCATGGATTTAGAAGGGAAGAAGCTGCTCATTCGGCCGGAGGTAGCCGAATCTGCTAATAAAGCTAATGTCATTGTTGGTGAGCCCAGGAAAGACAAGGAGGGCGACAAGGTTTTAGGGAGACATGTTGTGCTTGATAAGCAACCCGATGGCAAGGAAGTGATCAAGATCACCATCAAGAATCCTACACTCGGGGGGCAAACACAGGTGCAACAGGACACTCGAGTTAAGTTCGTTAAGCCCAAGAGTTCAGAAGTTGGCAAATGGAAGAGGAATGAAGCTAAAGTACAACGCAAGCGGATCAAGCCAACTTTTGATATGTTGCTGTCCAAATATGCTAATCAGTTGGCTGGTTCCAGCTCTAACCTGCTGTCATACTTGAAACGACCAAGGTCACCATCGGATGATATATTCAGTCAGTATGTGAAACCGAGTGGACCAAGGGTGCAGTTTTCAGAAGAGCAGAGGCAATCTGTATGGGATCGACTTGATTACTCATATAATGGTCGAGTGAACATCGGTGACTATCACTCGGCTGGTCAAAATATGCGACCGAGTGGAAACTATCCTAGTGTAAGAATGCACCCAGGTAGAAGTTACCCGAGTAAAAAAATGTGGATGGGTAGATCTCATCTGAGTGAGTTCTATCTGAGTGGATACCATCCGAATGACATCAATCCGAGTGGATTCCATCCAAGTAAAAAGGTGCGCCCGAGTGGAAATTTCATGCATCTGGAAAATCCAAAGGAATGGCGTGTTAAGTCACCAAATGTTGCAGTAGTTGAGTCAGGAAAAGGCAAGGAGAAAATGGATGTCAACTCACTTATCTTGGGCACCAAAACATTCCCCATACAGCAGCCGACTGTGCATAACCACTCGACTGAGCCGATACTTGCTATCGCGCCAAAGCACTCGGTTAATGACCATGAAGCAAGCACCAGCCAAGTAAAGGTGAGAGATCCTAAATACACTCAGCCAAAGTGGTGTCCTCCAGGGCTAACAAAGACATAGAAGAGGAAACTACAGAGGTTAAGGAGTCAAGAGGTGGCAGAGCAGGAGGCCGAGAAGCAAAGGGATAAGTTGTTCAATGACACTCGACCCATGGTTCCAGCAAAACGAGTGTGGAAGCCTAAACAAATACAAGATACATCAGCTTCTACATCTATGACAGAAGTGCCTACACTACCCAAGGAGGACGATGCGACAGCTATTACATCGTCTGTGACACTTCTTACCTCTCCTTCACTCGGACAGATTTCAGAATCGGTCGATCCACTTGAAGAAGAGGTTGATATGTTGGACTATGAGTCTACGCCGGTTCATGAAGGTATGGATATCAATATGGTGTATTACTTACCTGCTGAGTTTCCTGCTGTAGATGAGGAAGGGGAGGTGGCTCACCTGGATTTTGGCCCTAAAAATGCAATATTCGAGAAGCCAAAAGAACTAGTGACGCATCTGAAACCGTTATATCTCACAGGTCATATCAATGGGTCACCGCTCACTCGGATGCTTGTGGATGGAGGTGCTGTGGTAAATCTTATGCCCTATTAGGTCTTCAAGAAATTGGGTTTGCCTGATGAAGAATTGATCAAGACCAATATGGTGCTCAATGGGTTTGAAGGCAAAGAGAGAACTGAAGCCAAAGGTGTGATGTATGTGGAGCTTACAGTCGGAAGCAAAACTTTGGCTACTGCATTCTTTGTCGCTGAGGTGCAAGGTAACTACAACATTATACTAGGCCGTGATTGGGTTCATGCAAATCAGTGCGTGCCATCCACTATGCACCAGTTTTTGATTCAGTGGGTTGATGATGAAGTGGAAGTCATTCATGCGGATAACTCGGCCTGTGTTGCTTTGACCGATGCATCGGTGGATTGGCAACATCCCAATGCTACTTGCTTGACGGGACGTGACTTATCAGAGTTTGATTTTCTCAGCGCGACCAAGAATGGTTTTGTGCCCGTGTCTTTAAAGCCGACTGAATGCAATCGGCTCCAAGGTATGATATGTTTAAATGGATCCTAATTCCGAGTGGTTACAAAAACGTCTTGTAAAATATCGGTCCAGTGAGGACGATATGTATGAATCTATTGAGGAGTTGAATGACATGGATAAACTTGGACAAGGTTTTACATCGGCCGATCCGTTAGAAGAGGTAGATATCGGAGACGGATCAGTCAGTCGACCGACATTTGTAAACAAAAATTTGAAAGCCGATTGTAAGGCTAAATTAATCGAGCTATTGAAATAATATGTTTGTTGCTTTGCATGGGAATATCATGAAATGCCAGGGTTGAGCCGAGAGCTAGTGGAGCATCGGTTGCCTATAAAGGCCGGTTTTAGACCTTATAAACAATCGGCCAGAAAGTTTAATCTGAAAACATATGACCGGATCAAGGAAGAGATCGGTCGACTGCTCAAAGCTAATTTCATTCGACCTTGCAGGTATGCCGAGTGGATTTCTAACATTGTCCCAGTGGAGAAGAAGGGATCCGGCAAGTTGAGGGTGTGCATTGACTTCAGAGATTTGAATAGGGCTACACCCAAAGATGAGTATCCCATGCCAATAGCCGATATGCTTATTAATGATGCTTCTGGACATAAGGTTATTAGCTTTCTAGATGGTAATGCCGGATACAATCAAATTTTTATGGCTGAAGAGGACATGTACAAAACAGCTTTCCGATGTCCTGGTTTCCTTGGTTTATTCGAGTGGACAGTGATGACATTCGGATTAAAAAATGCTGGAGCCACATATCAAAGGGCTATGAATTTGATTTTTCATGATTTACTCGGTATCATACTTGAAGTTTATATTGATGATATTGTTGTCAAATCGGATGCTTTTGGATCTCACTTGGCCGATTTGCGTTTAGCTTTTGAAAGAATGAAAAAGTATGGACTGAAGATGAATCCTTTGAAGTGTGCATTTGGCGTGTCAGCTGGCAAATTTTTGGGTTTCATTATTCATGAAGATGGCATCGAAATTGATCCCAAAAAGATAGAGGCCATACAGAAAGTGGAGGCTCCAACATGCAAGAGAGATATGCAAAAGTTCCTTGGCAAAGTCAATTATTTGAGAAGGTTCATAGCCAATCTGTCAGGGAAAGTTGATGCATTTACTCCTATCCTTCGGTTAAAGAATGATGTTGATTTCACTTGGGGGGCAAAACAGCAAGAAGCCTTTGATATGATCAAGAATTATTTGTGCACTCCTCCGGTAATGAAAGCACCCAAGCATAGAGAGCCTTTTAAGCTTTATATCGCAGCAGAGGAAGGTGTTATTGGTGTTGTTTTGACTCAAGATACCGAAGGAAAAGAGCATGCCATTACGTATTTGAGCAGACGCTTATTGGACGCCGAGACAAGGTATACATTTACTGAAAAACTATGTCTATGCTTATATTATGCTTGCACAAAATTGAGACATTACCTAGTGCCGAGTGCTTGTCTAGTAGCTTGTCAAACCGATGTCATTAAATACATGTTGCATAGGCCAATTCTTAGTGGTAGAATTGGCAAGTGGGCTTATGCTTTGATTGAATATGATTTGGCTTATGAATCTCTAAAATCCATGAAAGGCCAAATTGTTGCTAATTTCATTGTTGAACATCGGATTAATGACAAGCATGATGTCGATATGAACCTTGTTTCATTAGTGCCTTGGAGATTGTACTTTGATGGTTCAGTTTGTAGCAATGGCCAAGGTGTTGGTATTGTTTATATATCTCCTCATGGTGCTGTTTTTGAAGCCTCATGCCGCTTAGAATATTCTTGCACAAACAATCAAGCCAAATATGAAGCATTGTTATTCGGTTTAGAGATGCTACTTGCTATAGGTGTTACACATATTGAGGCTTACGGTGATTCGTTACTAGTGGTGCAGCAGATATCCAAAGTCTTTCAGTGTTGGGACGAATCACTTAATGTTTATCTTGTTAAATGTCTAGATATAATTTCTACTTTGGATTGTTTTAGCATTGCACATATATCTAGACATGACAACTGGAAAGCAAATGAGTTGGCACAGCAAGCATCTGGATATCATGTTGATCATGGCATGTTTCATATCTCTCAAAGACCGATGTCTTGTCTTGCCAATATGGGAGAGGCCAAACCTAAACCCACTGATTCGGCCATTAACAAAAAATCTAGTGCAGGCGATAATTCTGACTGGAGAAAGCCCATTGTTGATTACTTGTGCAATCCGAGTGAAAGGGTGGACAGGGCTGTTCGGCGTATGGCTTTCAAGTATATAATGAGATATGATGGTCTTTATCGCCGAACAGTCGATGACGTTCTTCTAAAGTGTTTGGATGAGGACCAGGCAAGAGTTGCTATGGGAGAAGTACATGAAGGTATTTGTGGCACTCACCAGTCGGCTCCCAAGATGAAATGGTTATTGCGACGTGCTGGGTTTTATTGGCCGACTATGATTAATGATTGCTTCAGATATTATAAAGGATGTGAAGCTTGTCAAAAGTTTGGTGATATTCAATTGGCTCCTGCTGCTATGTTACATCCTATTATCAAACCGTGGCCTTTCAGAGGGTGGGGTTTAGATTTCATTGGACAAATCCATCCGTCTTCCTCAAAAGGGCATCGGTTCATACTGGTGGCAACTGATTATTTCACTAAATGGTCTGAAGCAGTACCTCTCAAGAACATGACACATACGGAGGTAATTCAATTCATAACCGAACACATTATTCATAGATTCGGTATTCCTCAAACGTTAACTACAGATCAAGGTTCATCTTTTATGTCACACCAAGTCAGAGAGTTTGCCGAATCTTATAATATAAAGTTGCTCAATTCATCTCCGTATTATGCCCAAGCTAATGGACAAGCCGAGTCTAGCAATAAAATCTTAATCAATCTCATCAAGAAGAAGATTGAGGATAATCCGAGGAGATGGCATGAGTTGTTGTCTGAAGCTTTATGGGCACATAGAATTTCAAGGCATGGTGCTACGAAGGTAACTCCATATGAGCTAGTATATGGTCAAGAGGCCGTTTTACCAGTAGAAGTAAATTTGAATGCTTTGAGAATAGCCAAACAAAATAATTTATCGGTAGTAGACTTTTATAACCTAATGATGGACAATATTGATGAGGTTGCCGATAAACGTTTGGTTGCTTTAAAGGTCATAGAGAGAGATAAGTTGAGGGTGGCAAGAGCTTACAATAAGAAAGTCAAGTTGAAGAATTTTCAAGTTGGTGATCTCGTCTGGAAAGTGATTCTGCCAATTGGTTCAAGAGATAGAAAATTTGGGAAGTGGTCTCCAAGTTGGGAAGGTCCTTTTAGGATTACAAGAGTTGTTCCTGGAAATTCATATTTGGTGGAATAAATACAAGGGGCATTGTTACCTCGAGCTCTCAATGGCAAATATTTGAAAAAGTACCACCCGAGTGTATGGCAGGGAGCCTAAGTAGGCAATGGCCGATATACGATTGTCGCCCTTAGCACAAACATGGCCGATACATAATTATCGCCCTGAGAAAAATAAATGGCCGATGGAGTGTTTACATCGTCCTTAGAATGAACACTATGCATATTATTTTTCGGCATGCAAGCTTTGCCGAAAAACAGGGGGCATGTGTTGACAACTGATTTTGGCAAAATACAGAGTGAAAGGGTTTTCAGCATGAGAAAGTTTCATATCGTCGAGTGGAACAACTTTGATGTTTAGGCTATCGCCATTCGACCGCATCTCAGTGGCCGAAGCTATACTCCGAGTGACAAAATTTAATGTTCTGAATGCTCTTCGGCCGATTACGCCCTCAATATGACCTCAGATGAAGGAGTGCTCTAAAGGAATTGTCTTCGTCTCGTCAAGACAATTGATTCTCATATATAATTCATCTCAATCCGAGGTCGTATGAGACTTGGGGAGACAAATCAAGATCAGGCTATGTTTTTGGTCGAGTGAAAAGCTTACCATCCGAGTGAAAACCTACTGATCGAGTAAAAGGTCGAGTGAAAAACTACCGATCGAGTAAAAGGTCAAGTGAAAACCTACCGATCAAGTAAAAGGTCGAGTGAAAACCTAACGATCGAGTAAAAGGTCGAGTGAAAACCTATCGATCGAGTAAAAGGTCGAGTGAAAACCTACCGATCGAGTAAAAGGTCGAGTGAAAAGCTACCGATCGAGTAAAGTTTGAGTGAAAACTTATCGATCGAGTAAAAGGTCGAGTGAAAATTAATCGATCGAGTAAAAGTTTGTCTTCCGAGTGAAAATATAGTCATCCGAGTGAAAGATTGTTTTCCGAGTGAAAAGGTCGAGTCGGATGGTCCGAGTGGAAGTTTCTAATATCCGAGTGGATGAGCTCGGATCCGAGTGAAACTGAACATGTGCCCGAAAGTTTATCAAGATGACCTCGGATGAAGAAGTGTTCAATACAGAAGTTGTGCGTATCATCAATACGGTAAACTTTGTTTTTGGAGTCATCATCATCAAAGATAGTATATGGCCTGCAAATTCTCTACAAGACTCGGATTATTCAGTCTACTTCAAGACCGAGTCCGACTGGAAGGTAAAGATGACCTCGAAAAGTATTCAAGATGGCCTTATTTGAAAAAATGATCAACATGAGAGTTGTTCGTATCATCGAGGCACACAAGTTTGATATTTGGGCCATCTCGATCGGAGGTCATATGGAGGCTCGGCGGCCTGAACAAGGAGGAAGACAGAAGTTGGGCCAGATTCAGACTGAATCCGAGTTGGAATAGAACTAGGACTCTAGGACGCGAATTGATGTAATTTTTCTTGTAAGGAAATCCTAGATGAATCCTTTACTTGTACAGGAAGTCCAGCCGCCTCTTAAATATGTTGGGGGTGATGGCCGATTGAACAACACACAATCGAACAAATCAATATACTACTTTTTCCTGTCTACGTTTTATCTCTCCACCGTTTTTCTCTCTCGTTCTTCGCTGTTCTTCGTGTTTGAGAGCTGCGAATCCCGAGGCTCTAGGGGAGAGCAAATCGACCTAGGGCAGCCCATAGCCGCCGCAATCCCTGACGGGGTCCCTCCCGGGTGCGCGGGGTTTCGGGTCTGCAAAAGCACCCGCCGACTGTCTTGCGTATCGCGCTGTCGGTCGGGTCTCCTTCGACGTGAGCTGCGGTGCATCACCCCCGGCGTCGAGGGTACACGTGACGTGTTCGTGTGTCAACATGTCCCAGCGGTAGTACCGTGGTACCCAGCGGTAGTACCGCTGAGGGGTCACAAGCGGCAGTACCGCTCCGCAGCGGTAGTACCGGCGGTGAGTCTGCAGCAGTACTACCGCTGGCTTACCATGTCCCTACCGCGTCGATTCGAGGGGTCTTTTGCTGTGTCGGATTGTGCGGTACCTCGTTGCGGCAGTACCGCTCCTTAGCGGCAGTACCGCCCTTCCTCCGCGGTAGTACCGCCCGGTTCCCTCTTTCCCTTTCCCCTTCGTTCTGCGCGGCAGTACCGCCGAAGGGAGCGGTAGTACCGCTTAACCCATCGGTAGAACCGCTGTCTCCTGCGGTTCTACCGCCCCCAGGTTCATGTTTTGTTGCTCCTTTTCCCTGTTTCTTCTGCCTGAGTGGTAGTACCGCTCGTGTGCGGGCTGAGCACATAACGGTTGGATTTTCCCCCTCCTATAAAAGGGGGTCTTCTTCCCCAATGAACCTTATCCTTTGAGCTCGTGTTCTTCCCCCATTGTTGACCTTCTTCGAGCTTGCTAACTCTCGATCCCTCCATGGATTCTTGCTAGTTTTTGAGGGAAAAGAGAGAGGAGATCTAGATCCACATTTCCACCAATCACTTTCTTCTCTCTGTGAGGGGAACCCCTTGGATCTAGATCTTGGAGTTCTTGGTGCTCTCCTTCTTGTTCTTCCTCTCATTTTCCTCCCTAGCATTAGTTGCTTTGGTGGGATTTGAGAGAGAAGGACTTGGGCACTCTGTGTGCCCTTGCCATTGCATTTGGTGCATCGGTTTGAGTTCTCCATGGTGCTATGTGGAAGTGAAGTTTGAGAAGCTTACTACTCTTGGGTGTTTGGGCACCCTAGAGCTTGTTCCTCTTGGGTGCCTTGGCGCCCTAGACGGTTGATGTTGTTCGGAGCTCAATCATTGTGGTGTAAAGCTTCGGGCAAGCATCGGGGTCTCCAATTAGGTTGTGGAGATCGCCCCGAGCAATTTGACGGGTACCGGTAACCGCCACCAAGGGTTACCAAAGTGTACGGGTTCGGTGACCGCCCCCAAAGGTTGCCATTTGTATGGGTTCGGTGACCGCCCTCAAGGGTCCCTTAGTGGAATCACGGCATCTTGCATTGTGCGAGGGCGTGAGGAGATTACAGTGGCCCTAGTGGCTTCTTGGGGAGCATTGTGCCTCCACACCGCTCCAAACGGAGATTAGCATCCGCAAGGGTGTGAACTTCGGGATACATCATCGTCTCCGCGTGCCTCGGTTATCTCTTACCCGAGCCCCTTTACTTATGCACTTTACTTTGTGATAGCCTTATTGTTTCTTGTCATATATCTTGCTATCACATAGTTGCTTATCCTGCTTAGCATAAGTTGTTGGTGCACATAGGTGATCCTAGTTGTTTTAGGCTTTGTGCTTGACAAATTAACCGCTAGGTTTATTCCGCATTTGTTAAAGCCTAAACCATAATTATTTTAAAACGCCTATTCACCCCCCCTCTAGGCGGCATCGACGATCTTTCAGTAACAAAATAATACTGATCCGAGACCACTTCCAAGACAGTTCAAGAAAGGTTAGCCTTGCGTGGGAAATGCTGCACAAGCTGCTGAGCAAGGCTGTGAGACCGGCCTAGCATGTCGGTCATAGCTTCCAGGTGTAGATGTTTAGCGATGAGGTTCTCATTGGTGTTCTCTGCAATATTTCTTAGAGATAAGACTTCAAGTCGAAGTTGAGTTGCAGAATGCCTTTCTGCTAGAACTTGGGACTGAAGAAGTCGAACTGATTCAGACAACGAATTCTGTGAGCTTGTTTGACTGCTAGTCTCAAGTAACTTGAACACTGCATCAAGACAAGACTTTGGGGTTGTCTCGCTATCTTCAAGATGTTTTGCCTTCTTTGCTGCAATATATGTTGGGTTTGTCTCACCGCCTTTAGCAGACTTGTGCATGCCATCAGGCATATCACCCTGAAACAAAGCAGAGAGATGATAGGTTTTGCACGTGTATAAACAAAGATGATAATTGTGCTGTCAATTCCATCCAATTTCAAATTACAAAATAAAGAGTAAGTTCAAAATATCAATAGCATAATTTGGCATTGTTCATAATGCGGGGAGCTTCACCACACTACTGGATTACCATGTCAACATAACAAGCATAGATGAAGGGCAAAGAAAATCACTGTATCTATTTTGGTTAATGTGCATGGCATGTTGTTCATATCATCAGCCACATTAGTAAGATAAAACAGGAGATGACAAGGTGCAAACGAGGGCTGCTTCACCACACACTGGATTATAGATCCAGAAAAACAAGCATACATATAGGGAGTATTGAGTAATGTGCATGGTATGAATAAGGAATTTGGTTTTACAAGTAAAACTTAGAACTTACGGTTCTTGCGAACATGTATTTTGGTAGAAACAGCAAACTAAACAGCAGTAAATGATAGGGAGGATGAGCAAATTAAACAGCGGTTGAGGATAAAGGCTTTAGAAGGACTGACTTACATTAACAGTTAACACCGGCTTTATAATGCCCTTCTCCATGTCAAGGGAAGGATAACTCAATAATTTCATCACAGAATCTTCTTCATAAGCATTGCCTGTACTCTACATTTTGTAGAGAGTAATTATAGATATGATAATACTCGAAGGCATAGAGGATAATGAAGATAAGATGCAGATTGATGCTACATAATCAACTACCAATCCCTGGAAGTACAAGCATTACAGGACAAAATGTACTGACAAGAGCAATTTGCTACACTTCTGCACTGGCATTGTCTGTGTATTCTACTTTTTGGTAAGATTAAATATAGATCTGATCTTTTTTAGTAAATGGTGGGCGAGGGAGATAAGATGCAGAATGCTACACAACGAACCAATCCCTCTTCCCATAATACAAGAGTGTTTTGAACACTGGTGTAATGTACAAAACGTTCTTATATTATGGGACGGAGGGAGTAGCTGTTAATGTAAGTACAGTGATAGACGACGTTCAGTCCTTGCAAGAGGACCGCAGAGCTAAACCTCTTCAAAAGCATTGGGTTGATTCTAAATTTATGTAAGAGTCCATATGGATCTTATAATGTCCACCAAATGGACGATAACGAGGCTAACATGTGCAGTGATGCTACATAATCAAACAACTATGAAAGTAAGTATGGTCATACAGGGCAAGAGGTAGTCACAAGAGCAATGAAGTGTGCAGTATAGTTGCGAGATTCTGTGGTCCCTTGAGAATGAATGTTCTTCTGCTAACAGTTTTCATACAAGTGAGACATTAAGGCAAATGCAGAAATGTAGTTCAAATTGTGATGTGATATCATAGATAGTACCTTACGCTGCAGCCGAGACAAATGTGTAACAAGATTATTCCAGTCACCGTCGGATAAATGTAGCACCGGAGACTTTACAGAAATTTCGTTTAGAGGCTTGCCATCGAAGTGCGCTTGCCTCAGGTAGGAATGATACTTCATCAACGAGTGCTTGAAAAGCGCAACCAGCCCTTGCTCATCTTCACAATCCAGTTTGGTCCTCGCCTATTTAAAAAAATGAAATCTTGTGTCTTTTGTCAACAGAAATATTTGCAATAATGACCACGAATAATATTAGTACATTACTTATGCGTAAGTTGCGGAGGAAGACTAGAAATTGTTCTGTGTCTGCGGTATAGTCTTTCCATGAAGGAAAGATGCGCACAAAGTTTCTGACAACAATATAACCTTTGTCTTCTAAACTGGGAAGAAATGGAACAGGGGTCCTATTTGCTGCAATTGGGGCTCTCTCTAGTTCGAAAAGGGATTTGGCAACTTGATTTGGTGTACTCTTTGTTGGAATGGAGGTTTTGCATCGTAGAGATGGTGCTATGTCAACTGGCATAATCATAATGTTTGCTGCAGTTGGGGTATGCTGAGTTGGGGCATCAGAAATGACCAGTGTAGTAGGGCTAGAGTCTGCTAGAGTTGGGGTGTTTTGTGGGTCAGGTGATATTGCAACTACACGTAATGGGCTATTTGATTTATCATGTGCCACTACCTTTTCCAAATACTTTGCTTGTGCTCCTCCACGACCAGCAATTGCCCTCTTCCTTTTGAACATCTGATACACAAGAACAACATTTGAATGGATAAATATGGTATGATGACAGATGGAATATGTACTGAAAATGGATAGGCAGGGCGTATTCACATACACGATGTGTAAACTAAGCTAATGGCAGTTCAACAAACTAGAAGCAATGCAAAGCATCAGTTGCAAGATATGTGCGACAAATATAACATTGGAAAGTTAGAGCAAGCACCTTGATGGGTGAATAAGATAGGGCATCTTCCTCTGACTCCTCCACTAGGGAGCTACATTGACTTAGGTCTCCCTCTAGCTCAGAATCACTGTTAGGATTATATTCTGAGCATGAATTTGTAGGTGGAGAGCGTTTGCATTGCATTGCATCCAGACTTGATTTCAGTCCCTTAATGCCAAGTTTGACAGCCATGGCATTGTTCTGCTTTATTCTTTTCATGCGCGCAAGCTCGTAATCATTATGATGCTGTTCAGAATCTGAGATTCATGAAAACATAAAAAGTAGTCAGATTGTCTATGGAATGCATTACGGATTCAACTCGAAGAGTGTCTCCCTATAAACCCCCGGTGATGGTGGAGGACGGTGGCGATGGATGTGGTGGAGGACAGCGGCGATGTATGTGGTGGAGGACGGCGACGATGGATGGGGTGGTGGACGGAGGCTGGTGTGGGGATGGTGTTCTAGCGCGGACTATGTATGAATGGGAAAATGGAAGGAGAGGTACGGGGAACCATGTTTTTGGGACGCGCCTGTCTGAAATATGGGAAAGTTACGAACTTAGCCCTCGTTTAAAATTTGGGCGTCTCGTCAGTTGGGGATAAGACGGTAATCTCGCATCTCGCCAATATTTCCCTAGAGCAATTTCGGGCGAGGAGAGGGTGGTTGGCGCCCATGGTTTACGCCCATGGTGTATGAACGGGGCTGACAGGTAGGGAGGTTGTGTCACGTTTGAGTGAAGTTACAAACCTGCCCCTATTGAAAATATTTGCCTACATCGATTTCGGCCGAGTCGAGTTTGTTTTGTCGCCCACTGTGTATGAATGGGGAAATGGAGGGAGAAACAGAGGTCTTTCAGACGAGCTTGAATCAAATGTGTTTTGCCGCCCATGTTTGGCGCCCACCGTGTCAGAATGGGCTCAGAGGCGGTCGTGTCACGTCTAATTGAAGTTACTATCCTACCCCTATTTAGAGCAGTGGAAATCGGGCCAATGGATTGTTCGTGTAATGGGTAGGCAGTAATTTCCATCTCCCAAACACTTGGCTTCGGGCAGCCGACGTGGGAGTGGACATTTTGCCGCTTCTTTCGAATTTTGGGACAATAAGCATCCAGGTTTACCCTGGAAACTAAATTTGATTCCATTTTGTATTCCTATATGAATCTTTATAAATCATTCTATGTGTTTTTATATATCTTGAAAAGGACGACAAAGATGTATTCCACTGTCATATATGAATACGGTTTACAAATGTCGATACTCAAATTCAGAAGCTAGAATCCATTTTAAGGTGAATTCGAATATTTGGAACACTTCATGTCCAACTCAAATGTCACACACAACATAATGTGTACTCCCATTTAGATATGTACACAAGCGATGTATCAAGATTCAAAGACCGAGTCAATCAACCAAGAATGTACAGAACTAACAGACATATAAACAATTATAGAGTATATGGATCAATAATATCAACTAACATACATAAGCCAGGCCGTTGTACTTTTCTTTGCTACAACAACATCCTTTTTTTAGCCAAGTTACTACAGCATCTTGGCCTTTCCGATGCATGCCACTTATGGTCCATCTATACTAATATTATTGCCGAATGCACATTCAGCCCGATTGTCATATTTGTAGGTCTGGCACAACAATCAAAATGAAATGTATCCGAGTCTTATCAATTAATACAGAATTGTGCTCAAATAAAATTACAAACCAAAAAACAAAAAACAATTATTACATGATCTCTAAAACAAACGGTTTGATTGATTACATGAAGAAACAACACAAAGGTTATTCAACGATGGAAAGAACATGTCACCTATGATTTACCAAGTGGGAATTTAATTTCCTTTTGTCCTTCAGGACCTTAACAATGTGGTCAGTCTCAGCTTGCTTCGTTTTGAAACCCACCAAATATTTAATGGTTGTTTTGAGTACTGCTACTAATTGTGCTGTTTGTTTCCTCAACATGTCAACTTCATATCCAAGTGCAGAAGCAGAATCTCTTTCTACCACTAGTTTAGCCTCTAGAGCATCAACAGTTGGCAATTCATAATGCACGATTGGGCCGGTGCCACTTCTGTGGGATGATACAACATCCATGGGGACCTCGCTCTTTGATATTGGGCTAACCAGTTTTGCCATTAAAGTTCTGATTGGATTCAGGAATGTTGAAGCTAGCAAAACATCTCAACTGGGAGTTATAACAGCAAACCAGTTAAACAAGCAAGGAATTAAAGAGTTTTAATTCGATGCTGAAAAGTAGTTATTAACATCATTGTAACCCGTTGTTGCAGTAGCAAAGCAGTTAAACAAACAAGTAGCTATTTAAGTTCAGGCAAAAAGGTAATTCTTAACAGTAAGTATCAAACACATAGATAGGTGTAGTCTATAATAGGATTAACAGGCTGTGGCATTATGTAATCAGTAGCAAACTAAATTAAGCCAAGCAATGTAATTGAACAATTTTGCATTAAGTGGCTAACTAAAATTCGAGAAACAGCTAACTGAACTTACGCTAGTTCTTTGTACATGCACACTTCAACTTCTTTTTTGCTTACAAGGTTGTACGAAGGAGTCCATGGCATCAATTGCATGGATACACAGTCCCAATACTTCTTTCTACCCACACTGCATTGGTAAGTTGAATGGTTAATCTGGTAAGATGGTGCGTCCTTCATATGTTATATGAGGACGTGTAGTCAAACTAGTTGTAGCCACACACATCACGCTGGCTTTTATTGTATATGTCATGCGATTAATTTTGGCATATCGAGATCTAAGCCTCCTTCACATTATTGGCGAACTCAGTTCATAGAAACAAGCAATTCAATCATTCCGTGGGTAAATCAAAAGCGCCACTGGAATATTTTTCACTACCCCTATCATACACGCAAAAAGGGGCGACGCCATAGTCGGTATCAAAACTGGCGGATCTCGAGTAGGGGGTCCTGAACTGTGCGTCTAGGATCGATGATAATAGGAGACGGGGGACACAATGTTTACCCAGGTTCGGGCCCTCTCTATGGAGAAAATACCCTACGTCCTGCTTGATTGATCTTGATGAATATGAGTGTTACAAGAGTTTATCTACCACGAGATCGTAATGGCTAAACCCTAGAAGCCTAGCCTATATGAATATGGTAATGAGTATATGCTTTCCGGACTAACCCCTCCAGTTTATATAGACACCGAGGGAATCTAGGGTTTACATAGAGTCGGTTACATAAGAAGGAATCTTCATCTTCGGTCGCCAAGCTTGCCTTCCAGGCCAAGGAGAGTCCAATCCGGACACGGGTAGAGTCTACATATCTTCACAGCCCATCAGTCCGGCCTATGGATAACAGGTCGGATGCCCAAGGACCCCTTAGTCCAGGACTCCCTCAATAGCCCCTGAACCTGGCTTCAATGACGAGGAGTCTGACACATGGATTGTCTTTGTCATTACAAGGCGGGTTCCCCCTTCCGAACTCCTAGTTAATCTTCAGATGTAATGATTGTATCCAGAATTGTATGCACAATCGCAGAGGACATAATATTTCATGAGTTCCATGACCACTTTTTGGTAATATGACACCACACCTGCCCGGCCACTACTAGCGAACCATTTTAGCCGGCCCGTCGCCCCAAGTCCCAAGATGTGGTCTTATTGGCGCGTCTTATCCAAGCGGAGATCGTGCCTCCCTTTTTTAAGAGATTCCAGTCAACCTGGACGTGGGTAACCCAACCATCGCTGGGGTACAACTCCTTGGCAACAAGCAAGTTTTTGAGGCCCAAGAGGAGATGTTTGATATTAGCAGCCTTTATATAGGGGTACAAACCCGTCTTTTTCTTCCACGCTTGAATCTTTCTCAACCCCTGCTACCCCGAGTTCCAACACCCGGGTTTCGGTCGCCACCAGCCCCAATCATGTCCAAATTCAGCCGTCAAGGCCAGTGGGTAGCTTCTTCTGTTACAGAGGAAGACATTGCAAAGCTTCAGGCGGCAAGGTACCTGACCGCTGAAATCCATCATCTGGTTCCTGCCGAGGGGCAGGTTATTCCCGCCCCCAGATCTGGCGAGAGGGTCGTGTTCCTGTCCCACTTCCTCCGCTGGTTGGGGTTTGCACTTAACCCCTTTGTCCGAGGGCTCATTTTTTATTACGGGCTAGACTTTCACGATTTGGCCCCGGACTCTATTCTTCTTATCTCGGCGTTTATCGTCACGTGCGAAGCCTTCCTCCGAGCTCCTCCGCAATTTGTCTTGTGGCTGAAGACCTTCGATGTGAAGCCGCAAGTGGTAGAGGGGGAGCAGGCCGAGTGCGGCGGCGCTACAGTGAGCAAGCTTGTTAGCGTCGTTTGGCTGAAAGGATCTTTCGCCAAATCTTCCGATATGTGGCAGTAGGGGTGGTTCTATATCACCGAGCTCCGCAGCTCCAAGTGGGCAATAGCGCCCGTATTCCAATCCAGCCCCCTAATTCAGCTTGCATCATGGATTAACAAGGGGCTGGATTGGGGATCAATGAATGATGTGCGAACTCTACAAAGTCGCATCCGTAGCCTCATTGAGAGGGACATCGACATAGCCAACGTCGTTCAAGTAATGCTAGTTCCTTGGACCCTGCCGTGCCAGCGATGGCCTCTCCGCCTATGGGAGTTCAATCCAGAAGGGCCGCGGACTCTTCAGCACTTCTTCAACACAACGCATCAAGGAATGTGGAGATTATTCTTCGAGAAACGAAGGCAATGGCCGGACACCACCAAAGATGTCATCCTAGACTATAACCATCCGGATATCCCTGTAAGTACCCGTTTACCGAATACCTTATAGTCAGATACCCAACAGCAAGATACCAACAGTATCATCCTTTTCAGGGCTGGATAAAGAAGGTGGAACGGATTAGGTGTCCGGCTCCCCTTCCTGAAGACTCAGCTACTCCTGTGTTAATAAGAATGCTGGCCTCGGCGCCATACCAGGCACCAGCAGGGGAGGGCGAGAAGACCCAAGATGACCTTGGTTCCAGAGGCAAGTCGGACACTGAGTCCAGAGAAATCGACCTTTCCTCACCCGAAGATGGAGGCGGAAAAGGACCCAGTGTCCCTTCTCCAAACAGGAGGAAAAGGGCCGCCTCCAAAGATTGGGAGGGGCGGTCTTCCCAGAAGGGCAAGATGCCAACGTCGATTGGCTTGGGTTTGGAAAGCGACGATGTTGAGCAGCTCCAACAGGGGGACAAGCCCTCGGCCAAACCGTAAGAGAATCTGGAGTACTTTTATAGCGTCCTGCTCCGTTATTGTTGCCGGAGATACACGTAACGCATTTATGCATTTTTACAGGTCGACATAGAATTTTTCTGGGCGATCCTCTTCTTCGGGGAGTCTCCTCCCAGAGATGATGGAGAGCGAGATGCCTCCTCCGACCTCCTCACCCAATAAGGCAGATGACTCTGAAGTGTCATCGCGGAGGGTCCCTTTAGACCAGGGGACAGAAGAGGCAGTACCCAAAGGTGGATCTCCGACCATCCGGGATTTCGTGGCTGATGATAACAAAGGCCCCGGACTGTCTGGTTCACATCCGACAGCGATTTTGGATATGGGTGAGCAGATTCCTTCAAAGGATGATTGTGCTTTCGGAGCAGCTTCCGGAGACCCGGGGACTCCGGATATGTTGCGGGACAAGTCGCGAAAAGCATCTGTCTTGGGGGAACAGCGTACCTTGATGGGTATAGTGATTGAAAAGATTTCGTCCGCGAAGAGCTGATTAAATGAAGCCTTCATAAGCCTACTGAAGGGCTTCGAGGTTTGTGACATAATGTTTTCACCTATGTTTCATTTGCGAAGATGCGCCTGTGTATAGGTAGTAGCCCCTGATACTCGGGTTGGCTTCCGCTGGGAAGCAAAATGGAGGATCGAAAAGGATCGTTTGAGGACTAACCTGATCAACTTTGAACACAGGCTACTTCCCCTTGGGCCGCTTCCCGGACTATGGAAATTGTCGAGTTGCAGCAGAAGCTTGATGTGGTAGGGGATGATCTTGCTTTAATCAATATGCGTCTTGACGAGTCGAAAGGTATGTATTCGGGGCAATCCTCATACATTTTTGTGGTATAAGCATGATGCTGAGATTTAGATGCTAGAATATGCATGGCTGCAGATGGTGCTGCCGCCGTTGAAGTTCTTCGAGCGGAGCTGGCCCAGGCCAAGGAGCAAGCCCGTCGTAGTAATGCTGCTGCCGAAAAGGCATCAGCTGAATTAAAAGCTGAACAAGCTGCACGGCGCCAAGATGATGAGAAGATATCCACTATGATGCTCAAACTGGAGAATGCTACCGGCCGCTATGAATTTCTGGAGAAGGAGAGTAAAGCCTTAACGGCTGAGCTGGACAAGGCCTTACAAGAGGCTAGAGCAGCGCGGTCCGAATCCAGAGCAGCCTGTGAGGAGGTTCGACAGGCGAGGGAGATTGCGGCTGGAAAGCCCTTTATGCTGCAAACCAAGTTCGGTGACCCGAACTATGCCTGGCTTAACCAAGTCTGGAGTTCTCCGGATGAGTTCTTGGACTTGTCGATGAGTTCTGCCGATGCGGCGTAGTATTACCAGGAGCAAGATGGATATGCAACGGAGAAGCTTTTTTGGTCACTGTTTGGTGCATCAAAGCGCCCTCTGTTTCTCAATGAACAGATGTCAATGGGCCGAACTTCAGAGAATATCCGGCGCTGCCATGAAGGATGTCGTAATCCGGTTGTGGCCAACCGAGCCTTTTCCAAATAGCTATTTTGGTTTGGTGTAGAGGCTTGTTGATGCGGTGCCGCATATCGATGCTGTGAAGAGATCATCGTGCATTGAGGGTGCGCGTATGGCTTTTGCCCGGATCAGGGGGAAGATGAAGGCCATCAATGTCGCGACGAAGAGTCCACCCAAAGGCAAGGACCGCCCGGAACCGGAGCATTATTTTGAAGACATCCTAGAGGCCGCCCGCTTTATAGAGGGTCAGTGCTCAAAAGACATAATGTTCAAGTCAGGTGTATGAAAAATTTTAAAAGACAATTTTATAGTTAACCTATTTATGTTTTGCTTGAAAGCTTGAATTCCTCATGTGCAGCCGTTTTGATATAATCTGAAAGTTTCTAGTCGTCGGCTTCAGCCCCCTCATAGGAAATACGGGGGTGTTCGGAAAGGCATTTAATCACTCCTTATCCAACGTCTTGGTCCATGAAGGAGGTGATAATGCGGCGAACCAAGCAATCGGACTATAGGGTGTTAACGCTTTCACTTAGCCGTAGGAGTTTTATTGTGGGGCTACGACATAGCCCCTGCCATGTATGTGGCATATGGTGCCTTACATATTTGATCTGAAGAAGATCCCTCGTGTGACACAGAGAATCGCTAAAGATTCCAAGAAGTCGTCAAGTGGTTGACCAGCTCACGCCGCATCATGACAGTCAGTTTTCGGCTTTCTCTACTGAGGTGCTCGTCCGGTTTAGACCAGTGCACAATCGCAGTAGTTTTCCCTTTACTACCTTAGCCGATAGAGCGGAACGTAGGGTAGCAAGCACAGGAGTCGGGCAACCCAACTATTCACCCAAGAAAATGATTCAGAGCTGATGCATATAAGGCCAAACTTGCGACGCCAAAGTATGCTATAGAGCTGTTCGGACTTTTACTGGCAACTCATTTGTTCCCACACCAAGTCCCTGGTGGGTTATGCCAAGGTATTTCTTGTGAAATAACCGTAGGAGCCATATTTGTTGGGGAAACAATGCGGATGATTAGTTCGGATATTGTTTAATGGGAACTGAGTGATATGCCAATGATTACTAATGATATATATATATAAGCCATCCTGCCGGCTATTTGACATGCTCGGGGTTGGAGGCGGAGGAACAGGCATAGTACAGGCTCGAGAAATAGAGAGTGCGGTCTACAAAAAGTTATTTTGGACCTCGTGCCGGACGTCTGCGCCGCCCGTCCTCGGTGGGGGGAATCCTTGATGGAAATATCCCCTTGGGTGATAGTGCGGATCCGGACTCCGATAGAGCCAGTTTCCGATGTTCATCCTGTTCGTCACCTGTTTTTAAAGGATAGCGAAGGAAGAAATAAAAAAGAAAATAAATAATAATAAAAAGAGTTAATGGAGTGCTTGCAGGCTTGTCCGTATTGTGCTTCCGCCAATGCCCATGGTATCTTGAGTGCGTAATGATGTATGTGCGGTACAAACTTTGTGGGTGTACGGAGTGGGCGGCGGAAGCCGGGTTGCTATTTCCGTTCTAGGAGTAGTTGATCCTCGAGTGGAGACTGCTTCTGACCCCCGGTGTTTCTTTGGTGAACGTTTTCGTCACCCCTGTCGCTTGACGGCCTCCTCCCCCTGTGTTCGGCGTTGAGCTTGCCGGCCAGTTTAAAGACCCAACAGTTTTTGTTGGTATAATTAGCTAGTTTATCGGGGTGGCCATCAATCTGGCAGGGTCGGTCCAATATTCTTTTCAGGTTGGATGGTTCATCTCGATTCGCCTTGAATGGCTTCTTCCGCTGACCGGGCTTGGGGTTGGTGAATCTGGTGTTGACCGCTATGCCGCCTGATCTTTCATTGTCATTGCGACTGTTGTTTTTGCTTACTCATGACTTGCCGTTGCCGTCTCGGATTTTGGAGGTGCCCTGGTTGCTGGCGCTATTGCTTCTACGAGCGAGCCAGCTGTCTTCTCCCGCGCAAAAGCGAGTCATCAGAGCAATGAGGGCTGTCATGGATTTAGGTCCTTCTTGGCCGAGGTGGCGTGCGAGCCACTCATCCCGGATGCTGTGTCTGAAAGCCGCAAAGGCTTCCGCGTCCAGACAGTCGATGATTTGGTTCTTTTTGACTAAGAACCGAGTCCAGAGCTCCCTGGCTGATTTTCCGGGCTGTTGGACAATGTGACTTAGGTCATCGACCTACGGTGGCCGGACATGTGTTCCTCAGAAGTTATCGAGGAAGGCCTCTTCCAAGTCCTCCCAGATGCCTATGGAATTTTCAGGCAGGATGTTTAACCAGTACCGAGCTGGCCCTTTTAGTTTTAGTGGGAGGTATTTAATGGCGTGGAGGTCGTCCCCACGGGCCATATGGATGTGGAGGATGAAATCTTCTATCCATACTGCGGGATCGGTTGTCCCGTCATATGATTCAATATTGACGGGTTTGAATCCTTCGGGGAATTCATGATCCATTACTTCATTAGTGAAGCAAAGCGGGTGTGCGGCGCCTCTATGTTCGGCCACACTGCGACGTAACTCCGAAGGAGTCCCTTTGCGGTTTTCGGCTCGGACGTGGCGAGGTTTGACTCGTCCGAATAGGTAGCCATCATCGCATGTCGAAGCGTGCTTTCGTGATCCGTAGATCGGTCTTGCGTGTCCTGCTCTATTGTCCAAGTCCCTCTGCAGGTTGTCTGGGTAATCGTGACATGCGCTGTTCTTGCCTTTACGGCGAGGTGGGGCGGTCTGGTGTTCGGCTTGAGTTGCCTCTTTATCCGCACAGAGTTGTCGACGACCTGCCGCATTGTGTGACGATGGTATGGGCTCCAACGCCCCGTCATCGGACTGGTATAGAAATTTGTGTTTTGAGTAGCTTTTGGCTAGGCCACTAAGGCCGTATTCTTCGGCGACCAGGACTTCGGTCCATCTGTCGTTGAGTAGGTCTTTGTCAGCTTGAAGCTGCGGCTGCTTCTTTTTCAGGCTCCTTGCTGTAGCTATCACTTTAAGCGCTCCTGCTCGAGGGGCTCTTCAGGTACGTTGAAGTCTTCATCGCTGAGGCTTACCTCATCTTCGGAGAGCGGAAGGTAGTTGTCGTCCTACGAACCGTCGCTGGACGGGGCCTGTTCATCGGGGTTGGCTTGCCCGTTTTCCTATTCCTCCTGCTCGGATATTGCTCCCACAGGGTCTTCATTGCTTTCGGCACCATACGGAGTACTATTTTCTCCAGCGCCATCGTTGTTGCGGCGTGACATGGGGCAGCGTTTGGGGCACCGGAACTGAGACTGTGTCTCAGGAGTTTTAACCGGATCTCCCTTGTCCTTGCCGCGAGGCTTTTTAAGTGTATCGATCATGTACACGTCATATGAAGGGGTGGCCATCCCACGCCAGATGACTGGCGGGTCTTGGCCTTGCTCCTTATCAGCATCGTCGTCTATACCATCAATGTCTTCGGAGCCAGAAGCGGACATGTCGGTTAAATCCTCAACAGTGGCTATGAAGTGGGTGGCGGGTGGGAAGCGAAATTTCCCATCATCAGCCTCTAGCTCGAACCGAACATAGTTCGGCTGAGAGTCCTTATCCAAGGAAAATTTATTAAAGATTTTAGCACATCACCCAAAGGTGAGTGCTGGAAGATGTCTGCGGCGCTAAATTTGAAAACCGATAACCGATCCAGCTCGGTGTCCGCAGGCGTGCCCGGTCCGGAACTTATAGCCGGAGACGAGTCTGCAGTTCCATTGACCCAAATATTGAGGGGTGTCGAGCCCGTGTCCGGCTCCAACGCCACGGACTCTGTGGCCTCGGATGGCGCGATCTGCTCCGGTTCTAAGGCCGTTGTAGCAACAGGGACCATCTCCTGGATGTGATCCGATGACAGATTGAAGTCATGTTCATCGGGGCGAGGGGAGCGATTGCTACGGTCTCAAATCCATTGAAGATCAAGTCTCGACGGATATCCGCGACGTAGTTCAAGCTTCCAAATTTAACCTAGTGGCCAGGGGCGTAGCTATTGATCTGCTCCAGATGGCCAAGTGAGTTGGCCTGCAGTACGAAGCCGCCGAACAAGAAAATCTGTCCGGGGAGGAAGGTTTCTCCTTGGACAGCGTCACTATAGACGATTGAAGGGGCCATCGAACCATTCGTTGACGGCACAATGGAACTCTCAATGAAAGCACCATTGTCGGTATCAAAACCGGCGGATCTTGGGTAAGGGTCCTATAACACTCCAAAAAATTTGATTTGGTTTTCATCAAATTCTTTAATTAATTGGAAGGAGGTTATTTAAATTTTTTTCTAAAAGACTCTCCTTCTCAAAAAAATTCTTTTATGACAAGTATTTCTATGGGTTCTTCCCAACCTTGATTGTTGATCTTGAAGATTTTTCATCTTGTGTTGGCTCAACACAAATAATTTTGGAAGGTTTTTACAATTCCTTTTTATTAAAAAGAATTCCTATAAATTATGAATTTTATTCTTCCCCATTCAAAAAGTACTCGCTTGCCATGGCCTATGTAGAAAACTTTCTTCCAAAACCCACCTCCCTACTTTGGGTCAAGCCAAGCATCCAATTCCAGCAAGTTTCAACCTCTTTTAGATTACATTTCTATTTATTTTATCCTCAAACCTTTTTCTATATTTTATTTTGGACTCCTGGTATTTACAAAGGAGGTACCAGATTCCTTAAGTTTCTAAGCCCAAGTAACTTACCCTAGCTACTCCTTAGTACCCTCGACCTAGATCCATCAAGATCTGCTGGTCCACAGTTCAAATTTTTCAAAATTTACTTGCTGCAAGTTTGGACCAGATTTGCCATTATTAAAAATTCTGAGAAAATTCAGGCAGTCTATGGATGCATCAAGAGGCCATCTCACCTAGTTTCAGCTCAAGAAAATATTTCCACATGCGCCAAACATTTCGTCGAACAGCTGGTGTGCACTGTTCCTGTTCAAATTCAGAGTTTCAGTGTTAAGCTTCAGTCGTCAGTGTCGTTTTCTTCAGAGCTTGGCGTCAATCTCACCAGTGCTCGCCCTAGCCTCTTGCTCCCTATTCCCCCTCATTATCCAGTGTGCCGCACGGTTGTTTGGCCGGTCACGAGCGTCAGTGGAGACGTGTCACGTCAACTCCGGCGCCTCCCGCGGTGGCAGAACCGCCCGTGGCGGCCAGCAGGGGCCAGCCCTGTAGTCGGCGCCGTCCAGCACCGCCCACACCACCAGGAGCCTCCGCGTGGCTGTCCTCTTCTCTGTGTGCGCTGCAGAACCGTCATCGTGGCCTGAGAGGCGCAGAGCGTGCTCTCTGCCGCCGACGAGCCCGTGAGCTCCGTTCCGTCGAAGCCACGGGAGCAGGCCAGATCCGATCAAGCTTAGCTGTTGAATGGAGCCAGTGGACCAATCCGAAGATGCCTAGTAACCTAAACCTCTAGCCCGACCACTGCCTCACCGTAATCGCTCGTCGGAGTGATCCCGTTCTCGGCAACCGCCTCGGGCCGGCTATAAATGGAGGCCACGAGCTCGCCTTCGACCCAGCACCACTCCTCCACCTCACCAGAACCGCGCCCAGCCGCTAGGAGGACCTCGAGGAGGTCTTCTTCCCCGACTCCGGCCGCCCCGATCCGCTTCGGACTCCGGCAAGATTCTCTCTAGTGAGTGCACCCCCGCTCCCCAAACTGTGCTAGTAGCATCCTAGTGCACCCGCTTGCCTGACCCGCGCTTCAATTTGGAGTTTGCAGCTCCCTTCAGAGAGAATCATCCTCGACCGAACCACCGTCCGCCAGAGTCATCGACGTGGTGCTCGCCGACGACCAACTCCACCACCCACAGACGAGGGAGAACTCTGTGAGTCCGTAGGTACCTTCTACTCCCCTACCACGTCGTGGATCGACGTCAGCGACCACCGCGAGCCTCGGGCGCCGGTGGGACTCTGTTCTGAATTTCAAACCTGACGGGTGGGACCCCCTCGTCATCCTCACCCTCCCCCATCGAACCGTTTTCCGTTGGCACCTTCGGCCGGGATACATTTTCCCCTCTAGAAGGCGTATTCCAAATGAAGCGTTTTTTGCTTTTCTAAACTAGCCCCTGGAAAGTTTCTGTTTCATCACAGATTAGTCCCTGGACTAAAACCTTTATAACTTTTAAAAAAAGATGATTTTGAGCTGATTCTTTTTCCGTCATCTTTATTTTTCTATCTAGTTTTTTATCATATTTATTTGAAAAATATTTGGAACAATTTTATGCACGCACTGTATTTACGTTAGTGTCCGATTTCTTTTATAACGTAGATACCGAAGGAGGTGACGGAGCCGCAAACTTCGCCGAGCTAGACTCCGACTACTCCGAACCAGGCAAGCATGTTTGAACCTTTGATATGACGAGTGTTTTTCATGATTGATTAAGTGGTTTTCTCATGACATGTTTATATAAGCATTTGTGAATGTTATATTTCATGCAAGCAAGCTGCGAGTGAGCTTCGAAATTCGATGTGTTCATATGATGGTGAGATAACCTGATCATGTGGTGGTATGATAGGTTGCAAGCTGGTATTGTTGAAGCATGCCAGTTTTATATCAACTGTTTAACTCCAGTATTAACGTTGAGCAAGTCTTGTTCCCGTTTCGTCCCCTTCCGTGCTACCACATGTTTTCTGCAAAGAATACGGTTTAGTAGGTTGCAAATGTCTTTCCTTGTACACACCAAATAGAGGGGCCGTGATGAGGGTTCCATGGCCCTGGATTAAAGCCCGTCATCCGGTCAGGGGGCATGGGTGTTTCCGGTTGGGACCGAGAGGGGGGCACCCCTTAGGGAGCGTGATATAAATTCGATCCCATGCTATTTGAGGTTGTAGCCTCCCCGTCTTAGAGTTTTTCTCGAACGTTGCCTTGGGTGATTCCTGGCAGCGAAATGTGGAATGGGTGTGTACTGGTTAGATGTGTTTCTCCAAAAATACCATAAACGGAACTAGTCCTTTGTGACTACTGAAATCCGTTGGCTATGGTTAAAGAGTACAAACTCTGCAGAGTCATAACCATTTGAGTAACCATGTCCATGGTCAAGGACTTGAACAACATCTCAGTGTCAGTGTCAGTCTCAGTGTCAATCTCATCGTCAGCCCCCAGTGACAGTCTCCGGAGAATAAGCACGAAACTAAGAGTGGTAAACCCGGCCGAATGTTATTCCTGTGGATGGACTAACCAGTTTATTATCATGTACCGAGTATTCCGTGGAATGATGTTACCTTCATGAGCTACTTGAATTCGAATGATGAGATATAAGCCCTTTATGTGATGTTGCTCAGACGTCCGACTGTGGCATTCTTGTTATTTATTTTTGATATAAGCCCTTTATGTGATGTCGCTCAGACGTCCGACTATGGCATTCTTGTTATTTACTTTTGATATAAGCCCTTTATGTGATGTCACTCAGACGTTCGACTGTGGCATTCTTGTTATTTACTTTTGATATAAGCCCTGTATGTGATGTCGCTCAGACGTCCGACTGTGGCATCCGAGTTATTTACTTTCATTATAAGCCCTTTTCGAGATGTCGCTTAGACGTCCGACTGTGGCACGTACTGTCATTTATGTTTCAATATAAGCCCTTTATGTGGTGTGGCCCCGATGCCCGACTGCGGCATGTTAACTTATTTTACCTTTCGAGGCATCGCTTCAGACACCCGATCGGTCTTCAGCAATTTTATTGGGATTTCGGGAGGACTACCGCCTGACTTCCTTTTTATTTAACATGCAGTGCAAATTTATTATCTGAGTGCGCATTACTAGTTGGTCATGTGCATCATGTTTGCATTTGTTATATCTTATGTCCAAACTGTCTTGCGAGTACATTCAAAGTACTCACCTGGCTTGTTGATTTGGCCAGATGTTGACGAAGGCGATCTTATGGATGAAGAGTACGATAGCGAGTCCGACGCCTAGAGGATTACCAGTCAGTCTCGTGCGATCCTGGAGTTGGTCACTTGTATTATATACGCTTCCGCTACCCTAATAAAATCATCGAGCCTCACTCTGGCGCTTGATGAGCTGTAAGATTTTGGAGTCATGTCACCCACTTCTCTGTGACATATCCACCACCACTTTTATTACGAGTCCGTAGTTATGCCACCATACCCTTTGTGTCATTTTCGCCTTTATGTGTTATATCGGCATGCTTGTAATAAATTGGTGAGCAGCCTCAGCTCAACCCGGTATAATATTTAGTACTTCTGGATTTCTGTATCAAGGATTTGTCTACCAGTAAGGAGGATTTTTTCTATACTGGTCTGATAAAATGGTCGATTTTTCAATAAATATTTTATTGGGAAACCGGTCTTTACAACCTTGGTATCAGAGCAAGGCTGACTGTAGGAAGCCACTAGGTGCGATCGCTAATCGGTTATTAGCGTAATAAGTGCTATTTTAACATTTTGCAATTGTAGCAATTTTCTGTTAGTCATCATAAATTTATGAATTGACTATCTGGAATTTTTGTCTACTTTTGTAGGTGGCTAGCAGCGACTGTGAGTCACAGGTGTTTGCCAATGTACATCAGGGGTTTATCAAGCTTCTCGTCTCCATCACCAAGGTCGCGATCGGGCCATCGGCTCGTCCGGAGTTCACACTCTACCAGCACAAGATCAGCGACAGCGTGTCTATGCACCAGGCCGCGGTGCAGTTCAAGGAAGGACGTTATGAGTCACGTCGCTTCCGATTTGTGGGAAGGGCCATGCCTACGGAGAGGCATGCCATGCAGATGGCTGCCCGTGAGGCGATAGCTCGTCTCCGGGATGCCCTCCCTTCGATGAAGGCTCGTCGCTACCGCTACCTCCCATGCCACGTGCCATACACATGTCACTATGCATTCGCTTGCGCTAGGGGGAGAGAGATGAGGCTATTTAAATGTTGGTTGAGTATCTCAAAGCTCTTGAGGCAGCTTTTGATAACCTCGTGGACGACTTTGTGGCTTCTTGTATGGACTTAGTTCAGGGATGTTCCGCCAACAGGAGGGAGCTCCTCCATACAGCACCACCACTGACTTACACCTTGTCCTCAGCATCCAATGCACCTGCCATCTTAGCCACCGCTCGCCGCCTGCCTACCACTGAGGAGTTTGACCAAGTCATTGCTCCTACTCCAGTCAATGATGCACCACCTGCCGCGCCCGCACCAGCTCCTGAACCCAGTACTTCGCGCCTAGAGCCTATTAGTGAGGAGGAGGTTGAGTCTCCAGCATCACTGGGTCTTACCCTCGGCAGGCCGAGGGAAGTTTTTACCATCTCCGACTGAGTGCGCAAAGCAGCCGTGCGATGTACCAGCTTGTATGATATGTTTATATGTATATAGGTTTGGTGAGAAGTAGTTTGTGTGCACATCATGTAGGAACTCGGAGAAGTGCACTAGCCTAAATAACATGTCAGGAATGTGTACGCACATCCTGGGTGATGTATTGTATAATTACGGCTTGTGTGTAGGATATGTACTGAGCGGTCCTTCTCCATGCGCAATCAAGTATTTTCTTGAAAAAAAATTGGAGTTTTTTTTTAAAATCCGCCTTTGTAAAATTATTTATTTTTGCCACTCAGTTTTTCTCATGAGTTCTGCAAAAATACCCCAGAGTGGAAAATGCCTCATCCCTGGACTCGTTCCACGCCAAGTCCGCCGGAAGAAAATTATGGTACCCAGACAAGTAACAATTTCACACAGGGGCAGTCAAGTCAGCAAGGTAGTGAAGCAGCATTTTCTCAAGTATGCCGCCCTTATGAGCAAAGCCAGCAGCAGCATCAAGAAATGATGAACCATGTTATCAATATGGGAAATCACCGTGAACCATATCAGCAACATTCCAAATTGTCTGACCTACAAAAGACACGTCCCCCAACATTCTCTCACACTGATAGACCTCTTGATTCCGATGATTGGCTTCGAGACATTGAAAGGAAGTTAATTATCGCACAATGTTCGGACCGTGAGAAGGTACTTTATGCACCTCACTACCTCACTCGAGCAGCTGCATCATGGTGGGAAAATTTCCTACACATGCACCCCAATGACAATAACATCACATGGGAAGAATTTAAAGAAGGTTTTCGTGGGGCGCACATTCCCGGAAGCATTATGAGGATCAAGAAAAGGGAGTTTGATGACCTCAAGAAGAGAAGCATGACAGTGACTGAGTACAATAGTCAGTTTACTCAATTATCTCGTTATGCCAACGAAGAGCATATGACTGAAAATAAAAAGATGGAAAAATTTCTGGACGGTCTGGCACCAGCACTTAAATGCCAGCTGGTCATACACACCTTACCGGATTTCAAAACACTTGTGGACAAAGCTATTACATTGGAAAATGAGCGCCGCAACTTGGAGGATTTTCTCAAGCGCAAAAGGGACAAGACTACTCATGCTCGCAACAATCGGAACAAGACTGATTTTCAGAAAATTGGAGCGAACAAATCCACAACCATTGTTCCACGCCCAAACAAAAAAAATCATGCAAGAGACAAGGATTTTACATATCACCCAGGTGTTACTTTCTACGCTTGTGGAGAGGAAGGACACTATGCCAAACAGTGCCCAAAGCCAAGAAACTCGGGCCCCAAGCCGAGAAACAGTGGAAATAATTCAACACCCAAGCGTAACAACTTCAACCCCAATAACAATCACAAGAAGTGTCACTTGAACCATGTGACCAAGGAGGAAGCACAAAATGCCCCAGATATCGTACTCGATATGTTCCCTGTCAACACAATACTTGCCACGGTTTTGTTTGATTCTGGAGCTTCTCACTCGTTCATTTCAAAGAAATTTTCTTTGCAACATGATTTTTTGATGCTTCTCTTGGAAAAATCCATGACCATCAAGTCCCCTGGGATTAAGAAAATCACTCAAAGTTACTGCCAAGGTTTGGTTATTGAGATTGAGGGACTAAAGTTTCGGGCAAACCTCATTGTATTGGAAAATAAGGGACTGGATGTCATCCTAGGAATGGACTGGTTAACCACCAACAAGGGATTTATCGACTGCTTCAATCGGACTGTAATTCTTACTCATCATCACGGGAAGACGATAAAAATTGCAGCTCAAGAAAGACCAATATCACGGCAACCAAGGTTGAACAAGGTGGACATTTCAAAGTTAAGAAAAGTTCCAGTGGTTTGTGAGTTCCCTAATGTATTTCTCGAAGAACTACCAGGCATGCCACCAGACCGGGAAATAGAGTTCATCATTGAACTAGCACCTGGAACCACCCCCATTTACAAGAAACCCTATAGAATGGCACTCTCCGAGTTGGTAGAATTAAAGAAGCAAATAAAAGAATTACTGAACAAAGGATTTATACGGGCCGTCTCCTCACCTTGGGGTTCACCAGTATTATTTGCCAAGAAATAGGATGGGACACTGAGATTATGTATAGACTATCGAGCACTTAACATGGCCACCATAAAGAACAAATATCCGATGCCATGGTTAAATGATTTATTTGACCAGCTCGCACAAGCCAAGGTTTTCTCAAAAGTTGATTTAAGGTCGGGGTATCATCAATTAAAAGTACGGACAGAAGATATCCCTAAGACAGCATTCACCTCTAGATACGGATCATATGAATTTACAATAATGCCGTTTGGACTCACAAACGCCCCTGCATATTTTGTCTACCTCATGAACAAAGTGTTTATAAAATTTATGGACAAATTTGTTGTGGTGTTCATTGATGATATTCTGGTATACTCTAAGACACAAGAAGAACATGCTGAACATCTCAGAATTGTACTGGGAGAATTAATGAAACATCAATTATACACCAAATTCAGCAAATGTGAATTTTGGTTAAGACAAGTTGGTTATCTAGGCCACGTATTGACCCAAGAAGGTGTTGCCATGGACCCAGAAAAAGTCAAGGCCGTACTTGGCTGGAAACCACCAGCCAACGTAACAGATGTACGAAGTTTCCTGGGAATGGCTAGATATTACCGAATGTTTATTGAGGGGTTCTCCACCATAGCAAAACCAATGACACAATTACTCAAGAAGGATAAGAAATTTCTATGGACCGAAGCTTGCGAGAAAAGTTTCCAAGAACTCAAAAGGAAATTAACAACAACACCAGTATTGGTTGTACCAGACATACACAAAAGTTTTGAAGTATATTGTGACGCATCCCGGAAGGGCCTCGGAGGCGTACTAATGCAAGAAGGCAAAGTAGTCGCATACGCTTCCAGGCAACTACGAAAGCATGAAGAAAATTATCCTACTCATGACTTGGAATTGGCAGCAGTCATTCATTCACTCAAAGAGTGGAGGCACTTTTTGCTTGGAAATCATTGTGAAATATATACGGACCATAAAAGCCTCAAATATATTTTCACACAACCAGAACTCAATTTACGACAACGGCTCTGGCTGGAATTAGTGAAAGATTATGATGTTGGCATTCACTACCATCCAGGAAAGACGAATGTAGTGGAAGATGCTCCTAGTCGAAACCCCAGCTCGGGCAACGACAGTCTACAGAACTTGAGACCTGAATTTCAGCAGGAGTTCGCCAAACTCAACTTGGTGATGGTAACTGAAGGCAATGTGTCAAATTTGGAAATACAGCCCACCCTAATGGAACAGATTAAGAAGGCTCAGCATGGACACCCCAGCATCAAAGGCATAAAAAGAAAAGTGAGCCTGGGCAAGGCTTCAGAATTTGTAGTAGACGATAAGGGAATATTATGGTACAGAGTCAGACTCTGCGTACCAAATATAGAGGACCTCAAACAGCAAATTCTAGCCGAAGGCCACACCGCTCCATATTCAAGCCACCCTGGAGGAACCAAAATGTACAAGGACATTTAGGAAAATTTTTGGTGGCACGATATGAAGAGGGATATAGCCATATTCATTGCATGTTGTGATTCATGTCAGCGCATTAAAGCCGAACACCAAAAACCAGCAGGATTATTACAGCCAAACAGGATACCTGAGTGGAAATGGGACGAAATTGGAATGGATTTTATTGTCGGACTACCTCGATCACGACACGGAAATGATGCCATATGGGTCATCATAGATAGATTAACTAAGGTGGCACATTTCATCCCTGTAAAGACAACCCACACCACTCAGTAGCTTGCCAAACTTTATCTCTCCCGTATAGTTTGTCTGCATGGAATTCCAAAGGATATAATATCCGACAGAGGCACTCAATTCGTCTCTAGATTTTGGGATCATTTACAACAAGCTCTGGGAACTCAACTAGTATTCAGCACAGCATACCACCCCCAGACTGGAGGACAAACTGAACGTGTGAACCAAATTCTAGAGGACATGCTAAGAGCATGTGTTCTCACCTATGGAACCAGTTGGGAAGAAAGCTTGTCGTATGCCAAGTTCGCATACAACAACAGTTACCAAGCGAGTCTACAAATGGCACCTTTTGAAGCCTTGTACGGGCGAAGATGACGTACCCCATTAAATTGGTCAGAAATAGGAGACAGTCGTATCTTCGGCCCAGACATGGTCAATGAAGCTGAGGAGAAAGTTAGACTAATCAGGGATCGACTCAAGACAGCCCAGAGCCGACAAAAGAGTTATTACAATCAAAAACATCGTGAAGTCAGCTTTGAACCCGGTGAATATGTGTATCAACAAGTATCTCCTATGAGGGGCCTGCAACGATTCAAAGTTATAGGAAAGCTAGCACCACGGTTTATTGGACCCTTCCGTGTCATTCCATGAAGAGGCACAGTGGCCTACTGGCTAGACCTACCCGAAGAACTGTCAGACGTCCACGATGTGTTCCACGTCTCACAGTTGAGGAAATGTGTAAGCAACCCAGAAAAGCATGTATCTCACGAGAACATTGACATGCAATCAGACCTCACCTACACGGAACATCCAATAAAAATATTGGAGGAGTCTGAAAGAAGGACCCGTCAGAAAGCAATTAAGGTTTTCAAGGTCCAGTGGAGTATTCACACCGAGGATGAAGCAACATGGGAAAGAGAGGATTTCCTTCGGGCTGAGTACCCACACCTATTTGAGGATTAGCTGAAATCTCGGGGATGAGATTTTTCCTAAGGGGGTAGGTGTTGTAACACTCCAAATTTTTTGATTTGGTTTTTATCAAATTCTTTAATTAATTGGAAGGAGGTTATTTAATTTTTTTTCTAAAAGACTCTCCTTCTCAAAAAAATTCTTTTATGACAAGTATTTTTATGGGTTCTTCCCAACCTTGATTGTTGGTCTTGAAGATTTTTCATCTTGTGTTGGCTCAACACAAATAATTTTGGAAGGTTTTTACAATTCCTTTTTATTAAAAATAATTCCTATAAATTATGAATTTTATTCTTCCCCATTCAAAAAGTACTCTCTTGCCATGGCCTATGTAGAAAACTTTCTTCCAAAACCCACCTCCCTACATTGGGTCAAGCCAAGCATCCAATTCCAGCAAGTTTCAACCTCTTTTAGATTACATTTCTATTTATTCTATCCTCAAATCTTTTTATGTATTTTATTTTGGACTCCTGGGATTTACAAAGGAGGTACTAGATTCCTTAAGTTTCTAAGCCCAAGTAACTTACCCTAGCTACTCCTTAGTACCCTCAACCTATATCCATCAAGATCTGCTAGTCCACAGTTCAAATTTTTCAAAATTTACTTGTTGCAAGTTTGGACCAGATTTGCCATTTTGGTGAAATTCATTCTTTTCCTTTTCCAAAAATTCTGAGAAAATTCAGGCAGTCTCTGGATGCATCAAGAGGCCATCTCACCAAGTTTCAGCTCAAGAAAAATTTTCCACGTGCGCCAAACATTTCATTGAACAACTGGTGTGCAATGTTCCTGTTCAAATTCAGAGTTTCAGTGTTAAGCTTCAGTCGTCAGTGTTGTTTTCTTCAGAGCTTGGTGCTCGCCCTGGCCTCTTGCTCCCTGTTCCCCCTCCTTATCCAGTGCGCCGCATGGTTGTTTGGCCAGTCATGAGCGTCGGTGGCGACGTGTCACGTCAACTCTGGCGCCTCCCGCAGTGGTAGAACCGCCCGTGGCGGCCAGCAGGGGCCAGCCCTGCAGTACGTCGCTGTCCAGCACCGCCCACACCACCAGGAGCCTCCGTGTGGCCGTCCCCTTCTCCGCGCGCGCTGCAGAATCGTCGCCATGGCCTGAGAGGCGCAGAGCGCGCTCTCTGCTGCCGACGAGCCCGTGAGCTCCGTTCCGTCGAAGCCACGGGAGCAGGCCAGATCCGATCAAGCTTAGCTGTCTAATGGAGCCAGTGGACCAATCCGAAGATGCCCAGTCACCTAAACCTCCAGCCCGACCACTGCCTCGCCATAATCGCTCGCCGGAGTGATCCCCTTCTCGGCAACCGCCTCGGGCCGGCTATAAATGGAGGCCCCGAGCTCGCCTTCGACACAGCACCACTCCTCTACCTCACCAGAACCGCGCCCAGCCGCTAGGAGGACCTCGAGGAGGCCTTCTTCCCCGACTGTGGCCGCCCCGATCTGCTTCGGCCTCCGGCAAGATTCTCTCTAGTGAGTGCACCCCCGCACCCCAAACTGTGCCAGTAGCATCCTAGTGCACCCGCTTGCCTGACCCGTGCTTCAATTTGGAGTTTGCAACTCCCTTCGAAGAGAATCAACCTCGACCAAACCACCGTTCGCCGGAGTGGAGGCCGTCGTCGACGTGGTGCTCGCCGACGACCAACTCCACCACCCACAGACGTGGGAGAACTCCTCGAGTCTGTAGGTACCTTCCACTCCCCTTACCTCACCATGGATCGACGCCGGGGACCACCGCGAGCCTCGGGCGCCGGTGGGACTCTGTTCTGAATTACAAACCTGACGGGTGGGACCCCCTCGTCAGCCTCACCCTCCCAATTCGAACCGTTTTCCATTGGCACCTTCGGCCCAGATATGTTTTCCTCTCTGGAAGGCGTATTCCAACTGAAGCGTTTTCTGTTTTTCTAAACTAGCCCCTGGAAAGTTTCTGCTTCATCACATATTAGTCCGTGGACTAAAACCTTTATAACTTTTAAACAAAAGATGATTTTGAGCTGATTCTTTTTCTGTCATCTTTATTTTTCTATCTAGTTTTTTATCATATTTATTTGAAAAGTATTTGGAACAATTTTATGCACGCACGGTATTTACATTAGTGTCCAATTTCTTTTATAACGTAGATACCGAAGGAGGTAACGGAGCCGCAAACTTCGCCGAGCTAGACTCCGACTACTCTGAACCAGGCAAGCATGTTTGTACCTTTGATATGACGAGTGTTTTTCATGATTGCTTAAGTGGTTTTCTCATGACATGTTTATATATGCATTTGTGAATGTTATATTTCATGCAAGCAAGCTGCAAGTGAGCTTCGAAATTCGATGTGTTCATATGATGGTGAGATAACCTGATCATGTGGTGGCATGATAGGTTGCAAGCTGGTATTATTGAAGCATGCCAGTTTTATATCAATTTTTTAACTCCAGTATTAACGTGGAGCAAGTCTTGTTCCCGTTCGTCCCCTTCCCTGCTACCACATATTTTCTGCAAAGAATACGGTTTAGTAAGTTGCAAACCTCTTTCCTTGTACACACCAAATAGAGGGGCCGTGATGAGGGTTTCGTGGCCCTGGATTTAAGCCCGTCATCCGGTTAAGGGGCATGGGTATTTCCGGTTGGGACCGAAAGGGGGGCACCCCTTAGGGCACGCGATATAAATTTGATCCCATGCTATTCGAGGTTGTAGCCTCCAAGTCTTAGAGTTTTTCTTGAACGTTGCCTAGGGTGATTCCTGGCAGCGGAATGTGGAATGGGTGTGTACTGGTTAGATGTGTTTCTCCTAAAATACCATAAACAGAACTAGTCCTTTGTGACTACTTAAATCCGTTGGCTGAGGTTAAAGAGTACAAACTCTGCAGAGTCATAACCATTCGAGTAACCATGTCCATGGTCAAGGACTTGAACAACATCTTAGTGTCAGTCTTAGTCTCAGTGTCAGTCTCAGTGTCAGCCCCTGTGACAGTCTCCGGAGAATAAGCATGAAACTGTGAGTGGTAAACCCGGATGAATGTTATTCTTGTGGATGGACTAACCAGTTTATTATCATGTACCAAGTATTCCGTGGAATGATGTTACCTTCATGAGCTACTTGAATTTGAATGATGAGATATAAGCCCTTTATGTGATGTCGCTCAGATGTCCGACTGTGGCATTCTTGTTATTTATTTTTTATATAAGCCCTTTATGTGATGTCGCTCAAACGTCCGACTGTGGCATTCTTGTTATTTACTTTTGATATAAGCCCTTTATGTGATGTCGCTCAAACGTCTGACTGTGGCATTCTTGTTATTTACTTTTGATATAAGCCCTTTATGTGATGTCGCTCAGACGTCCGACTATGGCATTCTTGTTATTTACTTTTGATATAAGCCCTTTATGTGATGTCGCTCAGATGTCCGACTGTGGCATTCGAGTTATTTACTTTCATTATAAGCCCTTTTCGAGATGTCGCTTAGACTTCCGACTGTGGCACGTACTGTCATTTATGTTTCAATATAAGCCCTTTATGTGGTGTCATCCGACTTCGGCATGTTAATTTATTTTACCTTTCGAGGTGTCGCTTCAGACACCCGTCTTCAGCTATTTTATTGGGATTTCGGGAGGACTACCGCCTGACTTCCTTTTTATTTAACATGCAGTGCAAATTTATTATCTGAGTGCGCATTACTAGTCTGCTCATGTGCATCATGTTTGCATTTGTTATATCTTCTGTCCAAACTGTCTTGCGAGTACATTCAAAGTACTCACCTGGCTTGTTGATTTGGCCATATGTTGACGAAGGTGATCTTATGGATAAAGAGTACGATAGCAAGTCCGACATCTAGAGGAGTCCTAGTCAGTCTCGTGCGATCCTGGAGTTGGTCACTTGTATTATATACGCTTCCGCTACCGTAATAAAATCATCGAGCCTCACTCCGGCGCTTGATGAGCTGTAAGATTTTGGAGTCATGTCAGCCACTTCTCTGTGACATATCTACCACCACTTTTTTACGAGTTAGTAGTTATGCCACCATACCCTTTATGTCATTTTCGCCTTTAAGTGTAATATCGGCGTTCTTGTAATAAATTGTTGAGCAGCCTCAGCTCAACCCTGTATAATATTTAGTACTTCTGGATTTCTGTATTAAGGATTTGTCTACCAGTAAGGAGGATTTTTTCCATACTGGTATGATAAAATGGTCGATTTTTCAATAAATATATTATTGGAAAATCGGTCTTGACAGGTCCCAAACTATGCGTCTTGGATTGATGGTAACAGGAGACGGGGGACACAATGTTTACCTTGGTTCGGGCCCTCTCTATGGAGGTAATACCCTACGTCCTTCTTGATTGATCTTGATGAATATGAGTGTTACAAGAGTTGATCTACCACGAGATTGTAATGGCTAAACCCTAGAAGCCTAGCATATATAACTATGGTAATGAATATATGCTTTCCGGATTAACCCCTCCGGTTTATATAGACACCAGGGGAATCTAGGGTTTACATAGAGTCAGTTACATAAGAAGGAATCTTCATCTTTAGTCGCCAAGCTTGCCTTCCAGGACAAGGCGAGTCCAATCCGAACACGGGTACAGTCTTCATGTCTTCACAACCCATCAGTCCGGCCTATGGATAACAGGCTGAACGTCCGAGGACCCCTTAGTCCAGGACTCCCTCAGCCACCATAGGGGCTGGTATGGGAGGCCGCCTCGGGTGGCTCGAAAGTGTGCACCTAGTTTGAGTCGTCCAGGTTGGCCCAGGCTAGTTTTGTTTGTCCTAACGTACGAGCAGGCAATGTAAAAAATGAAGAAAAATGTTTCAATTTGGACAGGCCAGTAACATAAGTGCAAGGCAGGCCCTATAGCAGGCTCGCGGCCCAAACTTGCGCATCCCATATCGATCGACAGCAGGAAAAATCCCAATTCATCCGCTCCAGCCTCCAGTCTAGTTCGCTCCTAACCTAGCCACCGCTGGACAGACCGACACAGCACTTCCAAGCGCCCTCGTTGGAGGGCGGTCGTCGGGCTTCAAGCGAACGGAAGGACAAGAACATGAAGATCCAACCCAGGGTGTAGCCTGCGTGGGAGGCAGCGGCGGCACCACGGGCATGGCATCGAGCTTGCGCAAACGGACAGTCGCAGCTTGCAAGAGTAGCATGCTCAACGAGCAGGTACATCACATCCCTGATTATATCTAATTCAACACTTCAATTTCTAGCCAATAGTTAAACCTGACAGTGTTGTAAAACTGCTTGTATGTAGGGAATCTATGTGAAAATGAAACCAATTTCTACTTATTTTGTAACTCCCCCAATCAATACTTAACTGACTGAATCTGATGAATCTAATTAAGTTTCCAGTGCAAACATCCAAGCTCATGTTGTTCTTGAGCCTGAAGTGTCTAATGAACAAACTGCTAAAGCAGGATTTGATGCAAACATTTAACATGCTCCTAGTGATGAACATATAGTGTCTAATCAGGCATCTAATGCAAGCATTTTGCAAGCTCCCATTCAAGGATTTAGTGTCTAATGATGATCTGCTATGTTGAGAGAGACATAGAGATTTGCAGGCATTGATGACAAGAAAATTATAGTGCATTTTCATGGCTTGAGGAAACGTGGCCATCTACCAGAAAGTCCCCGCATCATGACAACGTAGCATAAATACTTTTCTAATATGTTGTTTGAAACTAGTGGCATACTTGTGCAGGATAGATATATTGATATGCAGTTTGCGCACTGGTTATAGGTGCAATTACACTTCGATATTTTCAGGCAGAGAACGAATAATTCAAGCAGGTACAGACCATGTATGTAGTCCTTGTACACCATGTTGCATTTTGTTTTTTTTGTGCTTGCATTATTTAGTGCTTATAATCTGAACTACTTTCGATCATTAGCAGGTTTTCAAACTGCATGTAGCTTCACATTTCTCAAGTTATGTTGATTTCCAGAGTGCAAGTGCCTTCATATTTTTTAAGTTAAATGTTCGCCCCTGGTAACTCTAATTTGTGGATCCGCCACTTCACACAAATCATACAAAAATGCTAGTACGAATGAAATGAAATGCAGGGACTTACGCTAGCTCGTTGTACAGGCTCACTGCAGCTCTGCTTGCGCTTGGGATGTTCCATGTACAAGTCCATGTTACCACTTGCTTGGATGGGCAGGCCTTGTGCTCCTTGCACCCCTCTCTGCATTTTTGACATGGCGAATGGCTGATCAAATAAGAGGAATCAACCTTGCTGTTGTACCGGAGGACAGATACTTACAAGGTGATACGGGTGTGCAGGATGTGTACCAGATCCCATAGCGCCAACATGCTTCGCTAAAAAAATGGATTTGCATGTTTCAGATGATATCTCCAGAAAAAATAAGAGTTAAAGTCAGAGTTGGATAGGCGTGTAAGCTAAGAGAGCAGTGAAAGGATATCCAAACATCGTCGGAACAGTGCACAAGGGAGTGATGTGTGGATACCTAGTTCGGGCCGGCGTTTGGGCATGCTCGCCTAGCTAGAGTGCGGGTCACTTCGGAGCCGTTGAGGGTGATGCGCTGCCGTTGGCTGGCCACGCATGGATGCAGATCTTGAGTGACAGCGGACCGCTACGATGTGGTGGACGAGACCGTTGGTGAAGCCCCAGCGCCCTCAGGGGGCGGAGGCGCAACGATGTGCTTGGTGAAGTAGCCCCGGTGAGCTGGGAGACGGCATCGGTGAAGCGCACCTGATGCGGTGGAAGTCGGTGTCTGTGAGGCACGTCGGTTGCAGCGGCCGACGTTGTCGGTGGACCACCCGGTGCGGTGGACGAGGGCGTAGATAAGGTAGCTCTGGTGCGATGGTGAAGCGCGACCGTCGTCTTCGTCGTCGTCCGGCACAGAGGTGGGGAAAGAGATGAGACGAGGGGCGATTCAAACATTGCTTGGGTTGGCAGCGAATTAGGGATTTGAGCAATCTGGGCACGGAAGGGGATGGTGGAGAAGGGAGATTTTGCTGGGCTAGAATTGGGGCCGCCAGATATTTCAATCCGAAATGTGGAAACGTGAACTTATTTTGTCGGCGTCCTTTTTTGGGGGGGGGAGGGAGGGGTGGGTGGATGGGTGCTGAGCATCCGTCTGACACACGCGACCACCATGACACGACCCTGGTCTGCCTGCTGCGCCTACATTTGAGAATGCAAACGAATCTTCTTTCATTTGCAAACGAATCTGTATGTATTACCATGCCCGTGTCTTCCTTGCAATAATTAGTCATTCGAAACAAGATACTATAAATTAATTAATGAGGAGTTATTCGGGAAAAAAAATCGAAATAGTATCCATGGTATCCACGCTAACGTGGATTAGAGTGTGTGTCACATAATTAGTTATTTGAATTAGAGTGTGTGTCACATTGCGATCTCCAATTCTAACATGGATTTCGCATTTCACTGTATCCACGCTACTTTTTAATACAAATTCATATGTATATGGTGAACACCATGGTAGTGAGAAAACTTTTGGATGGATCCAAACATATGACCTACAAAATAGCACAACAAATCGAGTCAATGTCAACTTTTCTAAACCTAGTATGGCACAAATTCGAAATAATTATCCATATGCATGGTCCTCAGTTCAAATCTTACAATGTACACCGAATTGAAACATCGATATTAAGTCTCGCACAAT
>NC_041380.1:491872380-491889334 GCF_002162155.2 Triticum dicoccoides
ACATACTTCCTGTATTGGTCATCTTCCTCTCCTAACCACCTTAGGAAGCTATCGGTTTCCAACACACATCCATTCTTTCTCTCCATGTTTCGATCTCTAATTCTCTCAACTACACAACCCCCTTTTTCCACTCGGTTACGAAATGTAATTACCTCACACACCCTCCATTGCACCCCATGTCGAGCTCTCTCTCTCTCTCTCTCCCCCTCTCCCTCTCACCCTCTCGCGCTAAATACATGCATTGCCTATCTAGCCCTCCAACTTCTCGTGCGCACGCACGCACGTTGTCTATCTAGGTCACTCCCTCGAGACTGTCTCACTCTTTCTTCCGCACGTCGGGCCACACTCTCTCAATCTCGCTCTCTTTATCTGAGTCTCGTTTAACCTCGCTTTCTTTCACACACAAATGATATATCTCCCTGTTCGGGCCTCGATCGACACACTCTATACTCTCTCACGCAGATTGTCTATCTAGGTCAGTCCATCGAAGCCGCCCCCACTCTTTACCCTCATGGCGGGCCACGCTCTCTCTCTCTCTCCCTCTCTCTCTCCCTCCCTCTCTCTCTCTCTCTCTCTCTCTTTGTATGTCTCGATTGACCTCGCTCTTTCTCAGACAAAAACGATATATCACCATGTTCGAGCCCAATTCGACTTATTCACATTGTATACTCTCTCACGCACATTGTCTATCTAGGTCACTCTCTCCAACCCATCTCACTCTTTCGATCGCATGATGACCCTATGTGATTGATTGACCTTGCTTCCTCCCACGCACAAAGTATATCTACAAGTCTGTGACTGGATCATCTCTCAAGCTCTATATTACAACCCTCACCCTTGCCAAAAGCTCAATCGGACAGTATCTCTCCAGAGCATATATATTTGTTCAATGAATGTCGGACCACGCTCACTTTGTCTCTCTATCTATATGTCTCTCGATTGACCTCGCTTTCTCACTCCGTATCTTCCACACATTGAAGCACCTCTCCATCCCTCTCAAAGCCGGAGCTATTTACATTGCGAGGGGCACTCCAACCTTGGATTAATTTGTGTAGGCATTTATTCCGGTCGGTTTAGATTATATTTCCGTAGCATTCAGTCCACAACTACTCGAAACACCGTTGCAACCCCCGCAACTCCCCTAGTTGATTTCCCTCCGGCTCGGTCATCGCTCTCTCGCACGTCCTTTCTTGCCTTCAACGTCGCACCATGGTATTATTGCAAAAAAACTCTGTTGTTCTCTTTAATTATTATCAATAAGCTACAAAACTACACACCGATAGTCCACTTGGAATGGAACAAATTTCCACCCACAAATTAAAGTGCTACAAACTACACATCGAGGGGCCCACATGTCATGAAACAAATTTGGACCCATATACAAATTTTAAAAAAAGGACGAGGATCGAACATGCGACCAAGGCCTTCAATCCGCACGTCAATAGGCAACATACGTAGAACAACAATGTTTGTTGTACCTCCCTTTGTTCACATAATGTTTTTATATTACCACAACCTATTTAATTGATAACATGTAATATTATTTTTAGTACTATTCACCTTCACTTACTGGTGGGTTCCATGTGTGGTCTCTCTCTATCTCCTCCCCTTCTGCGTTTAGACGTACGGGCAAACACGAAGAACACGCGGGCGATGTTGCCGTTGACCATATCTGGACGCGTTCACAAGTTATGGCACCAGTTTCACGTGCTAGCAGCACTAGTCAGTGTGTACGTGCAATGCACGTTAATTTGGAAGTATATTAAGGGCATGCGGATATTAAGTAGGATATTATTTGCGTGTTATTATGTGATTAGCACTATTTTTAGCATGAAATTAACTGCACGCTAAACGTGCTGAGCGCTCGACATTGAAGCAGTCTAGGTCATTGAATGACAAGGAATACATGTGGCTTGATGACGTTTTATATTTAATTTGATATGGCACTAGCAGAACATTCAATCGATCAAACCATAGATTTCCTTTGGTCTGACTCTGACTTTAAATTATACAACGATCGATCTAAAATAAACGGAATTGTTAAACATTTGGATTTTAAGCATGGCAATCCCAATGTTTTTCATGGCAAATTTAGATTACACGGCGACGGCGGGGGCGTCTTGTGGTGGGAAGCGGCCCCTCTGCTGTGCTCTATGTGTCGTCGGGCCACTAACCGACAGCCACGGCGGCGCCTTGCGCCATTGTTGGTGTACTCCTGGACGTTGGCCTAGATTCAAGGAAGGCCAAAATTTTCTGGACTTCGGAGCGAGTCAACTGGCAGGAGGAGGCGACTGGCGTTGGTGCAAGGAAGCGGTCGAAGGCGGCCATCCATGCCGCTGAGGGAGGCACTCGCACCCGCGCGGGGATAGGCGCTGTCAATGGCGTGACGGAGACATTCGTGTGCACGGGCACCGGCACGGGCGTGCACGTCAGTGCACGCGCAGGCACATGCACTGGCAGGTGCACGGGCACCGGCACAGGCGTGCGCATCAGTGCATGCGCAGGCGCATGCAATGGCAGGTGCACAGGCACGTGAAAGTCGGTGGGGACCTCGTGGAAGCCCATGGCATCAAGCTCGGCGACAATGTGCGGCTCCCAGCCCATCAATGCCATGGGGATGGACGCTGGCGCAGTCGGGGCGACGGGAGCCGATTTGTGAGCGGGGACAGGCGCGACGTCTTCCCGCAAGGCCAGTTCTAGCTCGTCCCAAAGCGCCTTATGTTCTTGAGACTCCGGCTGGGTGTCTTCCTCAAGAAACTGGAAGACTGAGGGCAGACCATCATGATGCGGCATGGCGTACGTTTAGGTCAGGCTGGTTGGAGGTAGACGACAGGAGAATTGGAGAGGAACAGAGAAGATTGTAGTGATACCGGGTAGTGTGGGGTTGATTTTAAACTGCAGCGCCGACGACATTAAAAGTGGGAGCAGTTGGAACGAAGGTGGGCGGCGGAGCCTGGTCAAAGGGCTCGCCTCCCGGTGAGCCTGCACAGCGGTCTTCTCGCACGCCTCCTTGGCAGCCGGCGCAGCGGTCTGCTTGCACACCTCCCATCGATTAACACGCTTGCTCGGACGGCACCTGCCGATGAGAAGCGGGAGTCGTGGCGGCACGTAAACGCCCACGGTTTCAATAGTGAAAGCGTTCGCCTTAACACGGCAGGTCTTTGTTCCAAAATACCCTGGCTCTTCATTTATGCAACTTGTCATAAGCAGCTTGTCTCAAATTGAAGAAAAAAATTATGAAGTAATATTTGTGCCATATCACGTGACCATGCTCAGTTTCAAGAATTTATGGTCACTTTTGGATTTTTTGAAATTTAAGATCCAAGATTCGAAACAATATCATAACCTGCATCATGCAATAAATTTTCAAGGCATACATCTGTCCTGTTGTATTTCTTAAGAAAGGATTTGGTCAAACATTTTGCTTAGTTATACTTCAGACAAGTTATATATGCAGAGCAAAAGGATAATCCCTCCGTACCAGTGCATTTCCTGATATATTAACTCAAGTACTAGGCACGAACAAACGGGCTCAATTCTATGCTCATCCTGGTGTAGTAGTAGTAGTAGTACTCCCTCCATTTCTTTTTACTCCGCATATAAGATTTGATCGAAGTCAAACTATACAAAGTTTGACCAAATTTATATAAAAAAATATGACCATCTACAATATTAAAACTATATAGTATGAAAATACGTTTCATGATGCATCTGATAATATTGATTTCATATTGTGAATGTTTATACTTTTTAATATAAAGTTAGTCAAACTCTACAAAGCTTGACTTTGACCAAACCTTATATGCGGACTAAAAAGAAATGGAGGGAGTACTAGGCAATGCAGTTGATGGGTGACCTTGGCGAGCGGCGACCGAGGGAATTGAACCGTGCTCGGCACAGTAGGTAACGTTGTTTAGTTACTAAAGCATCCCTCCGTTGTTCATCAGTAGTCATTATGGAGCGGGGACATGAGGGGAATTTCCTAGGGCTGGAATTCTGGCCGCCAGATATTTCAACTCGAAACGTGGAGGCTCGACTGGTTGGGGTTGCCTAATGTGCGTACCACGCATGCTACCAGAAGGACACGAGCCCGGTTTTTATTTTTATTTTTTTAGGATCAACACGAGCCAAGGTCTGGCTGGTACGCCGTTGGGTCCTACCATTCGAGAATACGAAAGGAACCTTTTAAATTGCCGAACGAATCTATGTGTATTACAATGCCCGTATTTTTGTTGCAAATACTAATCTCAATGTGGTAATTTATTTATGACGAGTTGTTGAATTAGAGTGAGTTTGTGATATAGTGATCTCAACGTGGATTTCACATTTCATCGAATACCTGGTAAGTTTTTCAATGCAAATTCAGATTTAAAAGATGAACAATATGAGGGTGAGAAAACTTTGTATGTATCAAGCATATGACCACACACACACACACACACACACAGAGACAGAGACACCCACACACGAACACAACAACAATCCAATAAGTATACTACATCTATTTTTCCAAACCCTGCATGTATGACACGAATTCAAAAATACTCCTTATGTTCCTAAATATTAGTCTTTTAGAGATTTCAACAAGCGACTACATACGGAGCAAAGTGAGTGTATCTACACTCTAAAATATGTCTATATACATCTGTATGTGCCAATCCACTTGAAATCTCTAAAAAGACTAATATTTAGGAACAAAGGGAGTAAAATGTAAGACATGAATGGTCCTCAATTTAATATTTAAAACGAACATGAAACTGAAACATGAATATTAAGTCTAGTACTACAGTACATGCAAATGTTGTGTTTAATTAGGCGGAGCTATGATTGTCGGGGGTCACCCTCTCGACCTTAGAAAAAATTGTGAAGCTCTGTTTAGGGTTGTTTAGATTATATTTGTCCCCACCCTCCCAACCACCGATTGGTTGTGCACCCCCACCCCTCCTCCCCGGGAGAATATCATGTGCCCCCATACCTTAGATGCTATATGCCGATACGAGTTGCTTGGAGCTTGTAGATCTGAGATATAGCAGCTAACATGATGTCCTAATATTTTTACAGGAACCTTGATGAGTTTGAGAATTGCACGCAATTTGTACAAAAACTACTCAGATGCCCTTGGATCCCATATCCAACAACCTCGAAGCTCGTATCACCGTAGCATCTAAGATGAAGGAGGACATCATATTCTCCTCTATGTAAGAATATCATGTGCTACCACACCTTAGATGCTTTGGTGATACAAGCTCTTCGGAGCCGTTGGATTTGTGACCCAACACCTCCTCGGTGGTTTGAATGGTTTTTTGCAGAAAAGCCCCCAAAGAGTTCGGCCACTGCTTACAAGCACAAAGACTGCTCAGATGCCATTGGATCTCAAATCAAATGACCTCGAAGCTCGTATCACCGTAGCATCCAAGCTGCGAGAGCACCTTATGTTTTCTCGGACGGGAGAATATGAGGTGCTCCCGCACAGTAGATTCAATGGTGATACGAGTTCACGGAGATCTAATGGCCCACAGTAGGAGGTTTGAATGTTTTTGCAATATACGGCTGAGAGAGTTTGGGAATTGCGCAGAAAGTACAAGCACTACGCATGTGCCATCTGATCACTCATCATATGACCTAGATGCTCATGTCACTGTAGCGGGTAATTAAGCTACGGGGAGCACCTAATATCATTAACGGGGATCCATTGGATCCAAGATGCAGCGGCACACACGAGGCTTGAATGTTTTATTTGCAAAAAAACCTTTGGAGAGTTTGGAAATTGCGCATAATTACAAAGACTACTCCCAAGCCATTGGATCTCACTTCCAACGGTGTAAAACCTCGTATCACCATAGCATCTAAGCTGCAGGGTGGATGTGATATTCTATGCCGCTGTCGTTTTTGTTAGTAAACTTGCAAAATACGTGTAACTTGTGTCGTACTTGTCTAACCGCGCAAAGTTTTTGTTCAAAAAAAAACCATCCTACACTGAAATATCGGAACAACACACGGGGGTCCCACTTGTCATTAATCAAATTTGGACCTAAAACTAATAAATCTGAAAGACGAGATTCGAACTGGCAACCTGGACTACAAAGCGTAAGTCGATAGCCTGAAACAACAACGATTGTTGGATTTGTCCCATAACTAGATTTTATACCGTATTACGTTGAGTAGAGTAGAGGGAGTGCCTCGTCAACACGTGCATGACCATTGACTCACTTACTGGTGGGTCCCATGTCTGTGATCTCTCTCTTCTCTCCATCGTCTAACCTTTGCACGGGCACACACGAAGAGTGGCGCTAGCTTGCCGTGGTGTTATTACAACTAAAAAAAGCTTGGAAAATAGAAGAATCGCCTAGAACAAGAGACGTTGTGGCTGGTCGAGACGGAGCTAACCACGCCTATCCTCTGTGCCATGTTAGCAGGATGAAGCTGTGTGGCTAGTGGGGTGTTTTCGACCGACTGGCTGGGTCCCGAGGTCGAACTATAGGTACTACGTCTGATACAATACATTTTACACGCTCATTTTTCCTCCGTGCCGAGACATGGCACACCCTACCGCGCGGTTTCGGGGTCCTCCCGGGTGGTGCACGCATATATTCTTCCTGACGTGGGAGGCCCTACCGCGCGTTTTCGCCGAAGCAAGTAAATGAGTCGTCAAATCACGAAAGACCACTTTTCCCGCCGAGTACATCAGTGAAGCACGGTGGCTAGCTAGTTGGGCTAGTTCGACCGATTAGCAAGGCCGCTGCCACATTTGTTTTTTCACCCCTTTTTTATCTACTTGTCAGCAGGTAAATTTAAATATGCACCGCAGCGTTGCTCTGGTGTTTGAGTGCGGCCGGATTTTTAATTTTTAGATTGACGGGAGCAAGCGTGGCAGGATTTTTAATTTTTTCATTGACGGGAGCAGGCATGGCAACAATTAGTCACGATGACTCTGCCTGTAAAACCCACTGCTCCCTGATGTGAGAAGTCGTCGACTGGTGTTTTACCATGGTGAAAACCAAAAGATTCCCCGCTCCTCGGCTGGCTCCCTCCGCCTTCCCGTAGATTGCATTGCCTTTCAGCCGTTTCGCCCCCTGCATCACCAACATCATGCGCCTCGAGAAGCAGAGGGAATTCGGTGGTGTTTAGGCGCCCTCTGCATGGGCATGTCCATGTCTCGGCGCAACATCACCATTGGATCAAACTCAGATGGTGCAGATCAGTCACTGTAGCACAAAGCGTGTGGGTGTGTTTGGTTGCATTCTCATCTCAATATAGTTGTATCCTCTTCGTGTATTTGTGTTAACCTACTAGTGTGGACTCATGCACTCTTCATGCACTCTGACAAACACCCAAAAGTTGGTCGAGAAGAGAACTTTTGCTCCCATCCCGTGCACCCTTCATACACCCTGCCTAGCACTATTCGTGCTTCATATGGTTCATGTTTCACGTAGTATTGTAGCACCATACTCTCTGTGCACTGTAGACTAGTTCTGTTAGCATTGATCTCACTGTTCATTCTCGACCAGACAATCGAAAAAGCGGTACTATGTTATACATTCCTGTTCATATAGTTCACATGCGCACAAAATCATTTGTTGTTGTCATATCTTACTACACTGGCAACAAGATTATGTAGTACTGACGTATGAACCACTGCACATGCCTAGTAGTAGGAGAACTGAGTATGTTCAAGTGGCTGCTGTGTTTCGCACTCCTCCGTCGTAAGAGTAGAAACGCTTGTTGTAATCATTTTTCTTCTTCAGAAAAATAGTGGACACGCTCTACCATGCGGATCCTCCTCCAGCCATGCACTAAATTACTCCCTTTCACCGACGCGTGGGACAACCAACATCGGGGTCCACCAGCCACGCACTAAGTTAGTCCGTAGTAGAGTGACGGTAGACTACCCCGATCGAAGCGCCGCAGTAATGCCCAATGAGCCGTCAAATCACAAAACCCCCTCCTTTCCAGCAGTAAGTTGGACGGACGAAGAAACCATCATTTCACTCTTCTCTCTCAGCCTCCTCTCCACCCAACTCGTTTCTCCCTCATCGTGTTCCTCATTTCTTCAAGAAAACCCCGACCTACTTCTGCCATTGTTCTTCTCTCCCAAAGAAGGAAAGGTGAGCGCATCAATGGTATTGATTCTGGCCAAGGCCCGGTCTTGCAACCCCGAGACTGATCCTATAACTCCCTCTCTTTTCTTCTTTTGGGTTTGTGATTATGGTTTCTTTACTTTTATTTCTATTTGACAGTTTCTTGATGGACGCTGGAGCACTGGCCAAAGTGATGTCTATGGCTCTGGCCAAAACCGTCGAGGCTCATGGTACGAAGAAGCGCAAGCACCCCGCCGATACTACCGCAGACAAACTCAAAGCCATCGCCCTGTCCAAGCCCCCCTCTCCGGGATCCCTCATTAAGCAAGTCCAGGTAATATCTCTTCTTGACGATCTTTTTCTCGATCTTGATCGTGTTTTTTCGTCTAACACGCAGTACTAGTACTAGTAGTACAACTTTCTGGGTCATCTTGCATGTGATTTTTGTGTGCCAAATGACGGTTCTAAATTCTTCTTTTGACCAAAACATGCGAGAGGTTGACACTAATTTCTTATAGATTACTTTCAACTACTCCCTCTATCCCAAAATTCTTGTCTTAGATTTGTCTAGATACGGATGTATCTAATACTAAAATGTGACTTGATACATCCGTATCTAGACAAATCTAAGACAAGAATTTTGGGACCGAGGGAGTACTTTATGAACATCAATGCTACCTTTGAAGAAGGTATATTTGCCTCAGTAACTTGTGTTATGGATATTGCAAGTAATCCCTCTGCTCTCATGCCTTTGAAGACATGTTCTAGTGTCTTTGTTCACTAATTTTTGTGCGTATATGTAGTCATATATGGAGTATAACATCGAAAATCATCTTATATTTCTAAACAGAGGTAGTAATAAAATATGGTTTCTGTTTGAATTATAACCAGGTCCGCGATGGAGATGAAGTTCTCAAAGTCATGCCGTGTGAACTGGAAGACCTGAGGATGAATTCTACTGCTAAACTATCCAGCTGCTGTGTCCTTGTCGCCACGTGTCCTGAACTAGTGTTTTCCTGTAGCATTGTTGTCAGGCGTATTCTCGAGGCTGTACTTGACCATAACAATTTCTTGGTTGTGCCTTCGATTACGAAGGGCGTGGTTCTTGTAAATCTTCCTAACAAATATGATGCGGTCTGTCTTCATGATCATGTTTATGAGTGGAAATACCACTCTATTAGGTTCTCCAAGGTTGACGAGATGGTGATGGTGCATGTAGACATCTCTCACGAAGTCCATGGCCTAGTCAGTTATGCGGGGTTCATCCCATAGGTCGGTGGCAAGAAATAGTCTTTAGATTTTAATTAGTGCAACTTTGCTTGTCTGTAGTAAGTACTATTGTTCAGTACTCGATTTGTGTTTGTGAACCCTGTATTGTTTATTAGTACTGCCGCTTTTGTTGTGTGGTCAGTCCTGAGAACGGTCTATGTTAATGTCTGTCCACTCAATTCAGTCTGTATATTTTGACGTATCTAGATCATCTTTTTTTGTTAGGACGGTTTATCAATTATGGTTACAGTCCAATATCTGTATGCATTGCAGGGTTTATCGCACCCACCAGGATTTCCAGTCCCATGGATGTTCGGTCCATATGATTTGTCACGACCTTTGGACTGTCCTTCTTGTGGAGCAGGCGGGGCCCCTGCATGCCACCCGTAGTTGGACGATCAAGCTTCTGTTTAGTATTTCAACATAGTGATTTCCTGGTAAGGATTCACTCGTGTCTCATCAGGTAAATCTTATTGATTTACTGTATAAATCTTATTGATTTAATGTCATATTTTCTTTCTTTTCTTGCAATTTTACGATGCAGGTTTTGCCATGTGACATTCATCACCGAATAAACCGTTTGGTTTGCTCTACGATGGCTATTTTTGCAGGTTTCACTTCTTATGTCGTGGTAGTAATGAAGGCACTATCCATCACCTATATTACTGGAAAAAATTGGATCAGTCTGTTGTCTGAGTACTAGCTGAATCCCTATGATGAACTACAGTTTGGTTTAACAAAAATGCCACAATTAGTCCTTCTCGCGTTTAAAGGAAATGAAGAAAAAACTGGATCACGGTCACGAAGCCTAGTCAGTTAGAAAGCTGATCATAGCCGACCAAACACGATCGCCGCTATCTCGCACATCGGTACCACCTTCAGCAACGGATCGAGCACCGGTAGTTGCTCTAGCACTGACAACGGCAGCATCTCAGTCTGATCCAGCTCAAGATTGGGTACCGACCGCGTCAGTGGATCAGGCTGATCTACCGGAGGAGCGGGCATCGACACCGGTACCTGCTCCGACATCGGCACCAGCTCTACAAGGAGCACCATCTTCGGTAGCAACAATGACTTCGGCACCTGCACCAACACTTGCACTTGCATCTGCTCCAGCCCGTGCAGCGGCAACCGAACGAGCAGTTGCACCAGCAACAGACTGGGCTGCAGTTCGCACTTCATATACCAAAGTCCTTACAAAAACCGACATGTCCACCTTCTTGGTAAGCATTAGCCGCCCAAGTGTTTCATTCTTTTTTCTTTCCATGTTGTTTCGCATGATTCACTGTGTTGATCTAACTGTTTGAGTATGTCTTCTTGTTTGCAAACAGAGAATTCCTAGAGCAACTAGGGAGTCGTTCAACAATCCGGGCGACAGTGGCTAAGTTTCTCTTACCATGCGCAGCCTTGGTGTGAATGAACCTGCTCAATATACCGTAAGTACAAAGGATGGTCGCATGATGATTGATGCTAAAGATTGGTCAAGGTTCAAATCTAAATCATATCTTGCGGTAGGGGATGATCTCAAAATCGAACTTTCTCGGCAAGGAGAGCTGGTCCAAATCAACTTTGAAATTCTTCAGTAGCAGCACGCAACTGTCGAACTGATCTATCCTACGAGAGACTTGGATGTAATAATCTGGCATGGTGAAACAAGTGTCCTGTGTGTATAAGTAATACGACAGTATTATTTATCAGATGGTATATCGTTGATAGAATTGCAACTCTCATTGCTGGTTAGGAACTGTCGTTTGATTTCATTCCAACAGCTTCCGTGCTTTATTCAAATTTGTGTATTCGTCGTGCGACAACATCTAAAACCAGCGCCATACCGATCGCTTGCAATATGAAGAGCGCTGAGGTAGAACACATGGGCTCCCAAACATGCAGGGTGGGCCAGCGGCCCAAAGTCCAGAACTGTGAGCCTGTCTGAGTATTATATTCTCAGCTAAACCCCTATAATGCTCGTGCGTTGCACATAACATCAAGATGCATTTGTATGAGTATTTTATATTGTGAGAGAAAAGGATGAAGGGAAGGCCATATTTGCAAATGTGGAGAGGTGTGTGGGTACCTTTTTGCAAAATTGCCATAGTTTCCTTCCTATCCGTCAGATATAAATCGGGCGGCCTATATTGCAGGATGGCAGGCACACCATCATCACCAACTCGTCTATACTGTGTTAAAAACAACTCTATTTTTTATAATTATATATGTTATATATATTCCCCTTGATTTTTCTTATGTATAAAGTTGTGATATAAAAGATTTGTATATTTCTTTACAGAGGGAGTATCTCTCTATCAAAAATATATTTTTGTGTAACTACTTACTCCTGTCATTCTACTTCCTTTTGTTGATATGTGGGGCATCCGGCAACGGGGTCCACGTGCCATATGCACAAATTAGAGTGCACAACTGCATGGTAGACACACCCCGGTCGTAGCGCCGCGGTAATGCCCAATGAGCCATCAAATCACAACCCCCCCCCCTTTCCAGCTTTAGCAGTAAGCTGGACGAACGAAGCGGCAATATTTCACTGGGCATGAATCCCCTTCTCCCTTGTCTTCTTCTTCAGAGAAAACCCCCTCTCGGCAATTTAATAGGGTTTTCCCATGGAGAACCAAGTACGAATTCTTCATCCATCCCCGATAAATCCAAGTCCCTATCGCGGGTAATCCTAGGATGGCAGCCGCCGCCGTTGATGCATTTTTCTTCCTACTGAATCTAGTGTGTTTCATTTGCAGTGCCCAAAGTGCGAGGACCCTACAGGTTTCTACGCCCTCTGCGAGATTCCACACTTGTTCCTTCTCATCCTAACACGGGATTTAAAAGCTCGCAGAGTATGTTCCTAGAATCCTCTTTTCCATCCGGGAGGCTGCGTTTTTTGAACATGTTGTCTACTAATTTGGAAATTTGGATTGCTATATTTGGATAAAAGGTACTACCAGTACGATGGTCAACATTGACGTGAATGAGGAAGTTATTTCTAGATTTCGATAGGGATTACATTATCTTCTCATATTATTTTTTCTGCGGTTTATTATTTGCTCTGCCAGAACACATGTACTCAAGATCCTCAGCCTTGGCATAACTGAATACACCAGTTTAATGGTCACAGTGAAGACAAGCCATGGATATAAGTTTCGAGTTGGGTTCATGAACCAAGAAGATCGCTGCTTTTTTATGGCCGAACTTGGATAAACTTTCTCAAGTGTTACACACTGAAAGTTGGCGCACGAATGTTGATGGAAATAGCAGAACTTGGTCTCATCTTCATTGCGATCTTCCACCCCGACGTCGTTCCAATTGTTCATCCAGGTTAGTTTTCTATCTAGTTCTTGCTTTTTGCCTCGATTACTTCTTAATCCACCTATTCTGTCTAACTAATCACAATTTAACTTTAGAAGTAGCAACGAATCTCTCACGAAGATGCTACTTCTAACTAATGTTTTCTTATAATTGGTGGCACGTGTAGGTTTTTTCAGAGTTAAGCACACTGCTCGTTTGTTATTCTGTAACAACTCGGCTGTTACTGATGGCACTGAAGTTGGCTGAGACGACATCCACAAGTTCCTACACTTTATTGATCGTCTTGAGGTCCTTGTGGGGTGTTTCAATGGTGGAAGGCCACGTGGGATATGTGTGCCATTGCTGCACTCGTTGAACAGGTCCAACTGTGTCGAGAAACTTATGGTGCGAGCTGATTCTGTTATATATGTTGTTCATAAACTATTGCTTATACACCATTTTACAGCTGTGATCTTCTTGAAACAGAAACTGCCCAGTTCTATTGTTCCTATACAGATGCCTGACCACGGTCGGGTCAGACTTGCGCTTGGTCACAACATGATGTTTATGTCGACCTACTCCATTCCCCTTGGAGGTGAAAAGATACTTATTCACGGGTGGTCTCAAATAATAAAGGCCCGTCCATCTTGGAGAATAGGACATAAGCTTATGTTCCTGCTTTTGCATGGCTCTAAAGCGAATATCCTGTTTATTGACCACATTGCGAGATGAAGCCGCTTTTAGAAGGTTGTGGATGCGCGGGGTGGCGCCTGGGCCTTGTTCTGGGGCTTGGCGGCCTCACCCTTGGTTAACTGTAGGCAAAGTAGCACTGTTCGAGGCGTGCTTTGTATGGTTGAACATGTATAACTACTCATACTGCTTTCAGCTATGGTTGTTAAGTGCCCCTGCTGGTTTCGGTTAAGGTTGTTAAGTACTCCTACTGCTTTTACAGTCTGTCGTGTTTCTTCAGTCCCATCTTCCTCCAGCCGCCAAAACCAAACCAGCACCGACGGGGCCGCCTGCTTTCGCCTCCCACGACCGGCTGCGCCTCAGCGCACGCATCCCCGCCCACCGTCTCCTAAATCATTAACGCTGACGTCCGAGGTCTCATCGTCGTCCTCCGCGCGCTTTGGTGCGCTGGCCGCGGCACCGCCCTCTCGCGTTATCAACATGGTCAACAAACAACAGGAATCGGCAGAAGTACGTGGAGAGGATGACAATACGGGCCCACCATGTCAGCGTAAGGAAAAATAAAATTCTTCCTCGTAGTGTTTTCCTAACATGTGGGACCCACGACATTGTGAGCGTATATAGTCAATAGACAAGAGAACGGCACAAGATCGGCTGGCACCTAGGACGTAGCTGCTCGAGCAGTATTTTTTTTTGTTATTGTTGAGACAGAGCAGGGTTTGAACTGGGTTGTGGCCCATCTAGCCCAGGCTTATATTTTATGTTTACCATGTGACCAGCCCAGCTATTTTTTCTTTGTGAAAATGAGCCCAGTTTGTTTTTTCTGAAGAATACCCAATGCAGGCCTATTTATTTTTCTACGCCCTGATGGGCTGCAACTCTTTCAAGACGCCTGCAAATCTTGAAAGTAATATGAAATTGGTTGTAAATATAAAAACAGATGACAAATTGGCAATTACTTTATAATTTCTGAAATTTTTTTCACATTTCCAGATTCCTATTTCACTGGGCATTGACCTAATTATAATATATCGTCAAAGTACTTTAAATCTGGCCCGACATTTCGGTACTAAAAATAGTTTGGAACCCATAGAAATATGCGAAATTGGCCCTGGCCAACCAAAAAACGGACTGCAATAAATCGCATAAGAAGTCGCAATGAGCTATATATAAATTATTAAAAAAATAGGGAATGGTCTGACTTATGGGCCTATTAAGTTGACGCGTATGCAAGATTTTTTTATTTATTATATACATCAACAAACGATTCTAGCAGACGTAACCATTGGATGTCAATCCAACGTTCGTCGTGTTTCTTCAATCTCTGATCTTCTTGCTCCAGCCGCCAAATCCGGTGCCGGCGGGACCGCCTGCTCCCACCTCCCGTGCAGGCCTCACTGCCCCTACTACTCCCACCGCTGGCCAGGGCATCCCTCTACTCACCCACACCCCCTGTTATTCTGTGGCGACGGCAGCCTCACACCGCAACCGAACCAGTGAACCCTCGTACTCCTCTCCGTGCGGGCATCCACTGCTGCGTCTTCCCCGGCTCCGCGCCGTCCCCTTCCTAGGCCTCGCCATGGCCACCGCGCTGGTGCTCTCGGCGCGGCGTGGTCAACGTGGTCAAGGAACGACTTCCATCGGAAGAGTACTGTCGGTGAGAGGCTGACAGCTGGGTCCACGGCAGCCGGAAGGAAGTGCCTCCTTATTACGCAGAAAATAATTATTCCTCCACCTCACAGCAGGGACCCACCAGACGCGCCACCGTATTTGGCAAAAAAACGTTTCCCCTTGACTGCTGGGACCCACTGGACGGGCCACCGTATTTCGCGAAAAAAAGTTCCCTCCGCTGTCAGCTCGGACCCACCAGAAATGCCTCCTTATTACGCACAAAAAAAAATGAATACCCCCCTGCTGGTTGGGACCCACCTTTGGTGGGAGGCTGACTTGTGGGCCTACTAAGTTGACGGGGACGGAGTGTTTTGTCAACTTAGTTAATATGAACGATTCTAGCTCCAGTGACCGTACGATGTCCATCCAACGGCCGTAGTGCTTCTTCAACCTATGGTCTTCCTGCGCGAGCTGCCCAAAGCAGCGCCGGTCGTGCCGCATGCTCCTGCCTCCTGTGGCCGGTTGTGCTACCGCGGAGGCCCCACCACCCCCTACTATTCCGACCGCTGGCCAGGCCATCCATCTACTCACCCACACCCCCTGTTACTCTGCGGCAACGGCAGCCTCACACAGCAGCAAACCAGTGAACCCTCGTACTCCTCTACCCATGGGCATCCACTGCGGCGTCTTCCCTGGCTCCACGTCGTCCCCTTCCTAGGCCTCGCCGTCGTCCACCGCCCTGTTGCTCTCGGCGCGGCGTGGTCAACGTGGTCAAGGAACGACTTCCATCGGACCTGGACTGTACGTGGAGAGGCTGACAGCTGGGTCCACGGCCGTAGCAAGGAAGTGCCTCCTTATTACGTGCAAAATAATTATTCCTCCACCTGACAGCGGGGACCCACCGGACGGGCCATCGTATTTTGTGAAGAAAACATTTCCCCCTGACTGCTGGGACCCACCAACTACATCTTCGCACGCAAGGAAGTGCGTCCGGGCAAAAAAAATAATTCTCCTCCCTGACTGCTGGTACCCACCAGCTACATCTTCGCACGCAAGGAAGTGCCTGACAGTCGGGACCCACCTGCTCGAGGCGTATGTAGCATTGTCTTTCTGGTTGCGAACGTGTACGTACATACTGGTCGATGTAGAGGCGTGCACGTGTCGTAGTAGAGGAGCGCACGTAGCATGTACACGTACGTACAGCGGCCAGGGTGCAAGAAAGTAAATACGGCAACGTACGTACATACGGGCGGGGTCTCGAATGCCTACTCGCGTGTACGTACGGCCAGGGCTCGTTTACATGGCTAGGTTGGAACGAAGAAACTGCATCGTTGTCGTGTTCATGGGGAGCCAACGGAATGCGTCGTGTTCATCGGGAGGCAACAGAACGCGTGGGAGCCAACCGGCTTGGACGGAACAGCTGATGGAAACGAGGCCTGGCATACCGCAGAACGGAGGAAACGGCCTTGTGTTTGACCGACCACGTTCGAAATGGGATCTTGTTCATTGGGAGGGATCTGGCGTACCGCAGAATGAAAGAAACGGACCTCCTATGGTCGAAACGGGGGTCCTATTGATCGGGAGGGGTGTGGCGTCCCGCAAAACGAAGGAAACGGACTTGTGTTGGAGCGCTACGGTCGAAACGGGGGTCCTGTTCATCAGGAGGGGTGTGGCGTACCGCAAAACGGGACTCCACGGGATATTGTTCATCTCCACCGTCGACTCCTCCAGCCTCCACGGGCTACTGTTCATCCACCGTCGACCTCCTCCAGCCTCCACATGCAATTGTTCATCCACGGGCTCCTGTTCATCCAGCCTCCACCGTGCGCTACTCCACCGGCTACTCTTCAACCTGCCCTCTCCACGGGCTCCTGTTCAACCACCCCTCCTGTTCAACCACCCCTCCACGGGCTACTGTTCATCCAGCCCTCCAGCGTCTACTGTTCATCCTGTCCTCCACGGGGTCGTCCTGTTCATCCAGCCCTCCACAGGGTCCTGTTCATCCAGCCCCAACC
>NC_041380.1:491889792-491941094 GCF_002162155.2 Triticum dicoccoides
GCTCGCTGTTCATCCAGAGGCAACACCATGGGGTCCTGTTCATCCACCCCCACCGGGAACAGTTCATCCAAACCGCCCAACAACACTCACTATTCATCCAGAGGCAGCATCGATCGACTTCAATTAGCAGCAGTAGCGAAGGAATCGCTTGATCGGGTTCAGTTAACAGCCATCGATCGACCGCTCGGGTTCAGTAACGCGTAGCCTGCAGTGCAATCGCTCGGGTTCAGTTAGAGCCCAACGCCTCGCACCCACGCGCGTGCGTGTACGAGATAAACACGCATCGCTCGGCCCCGACCACCCACCGTAACTGGGAACACCCCGATATTTTCCTCGCCCTCGCTTCTACCACGGTTTTTTCCATCATGGACGGCCCAAAGAATGTCATGCAGCTGCGTCTCCGGCTTGCCCAGGACGAAAAGCCCATTTTCTGTAATAATTTTTGTCATAGAAGTAGGACCCCACCACATCTATGATGATACCGGGTTTTGTCACAATTATCGTCATAGAAGTGTCATAAGTATGACAGAAATTTTTTTCGTTCGGCCCAAAATGTCATGGATGTGTTTTTTTTGTAGTGAGAACCGGTGGCTCAAGTGTAATAAGGCCAAAGATGAGCAATGTTCCAAGGCCGGCGGGTCTCCTCCTCTGATGTGCGTGAGTCCTTGTGGTCTCGAATATCAATGAGGTAATATGACCCATTGTTTAGGTTCTTGCTGACCACAAAAGGTCCTTCCCAAGGTGGGGATAACTTATGCATATCTGTTTGATCTTGGATGACCCGGAGCACCAAGTCACCTTCTTGAAAGGTCCGGGTCTTAACCTGGCGGCTATGATAGCGATGCATATCTTGCTGGTATATCGTCGAACGAGCCACCGCAAGATCACACTCCTAATCCAACATATCAAGAGCATCCTAACGTGCCTTTTCATTATCAGCTTCAACATAAGCCGCCACCCAAGGTGAGTCTTGACGGATATCGCTTGGAAGAACTGCCTCTGCCCCGTAGACCTGAAGAAGGGCGTATAACCTGTTAACCTGTTTGGGGAGGTATTGATACTCCAAAGCACTAAGGGTAGTTCCTAAACCCAACAACCTGGCGTCCTCTGCAAAGGGAACATAAGCCGGCGTTTTATCCCTCTCAAGATTTCCTGATTGGCCCTTTCAGCTTGACCATTGGACTGGGGGTGAGCCACCGAAGATACGTCAAGACAAATATGCTCTCGTTGATAGAACTCTTTCATGGCTGCCTTAGACAAATTAGTTCCATTATATGTTATGATACTGTGATGGTAGCCAAAACGGAAGATCACCTTCTTCATGAATTGAACCGCCGTTACCGCATCACACTTACTGATCGGCTCTGCCTCAACCCACTTGGTAAATTTGTCAACTGCCACCAAGAGGTGGGTCTTTTTGTCTTTGGACCTCTTGAAAGGTCCAACCATATCCAGCCCCCAGACTATAAATGGCCAAGTAATTTGAATCATCCTCAATTCTTGAGCCGGCACATGAGCTCGTCTAGAAAATTTCTGACAGCCATCGCACTTGCTTACCAGATCTTCTGCATCAGCATGAGCCGTCAACCAATAAAACCCATGACAAAAAGCTTTAGCCACAAGAGATTTAGAGCCGGCGTGATGACCACAATCTCCCTCATGAATTTCCCTTAGATTCTCACGACCCTCTTCAGGGGAAACACAGCATTGGAACACGCCTGTGACACTGCATCGATGTAAGTCGTCGGTGACAATAGTCATAGACTTAGACCGCAAGGTGATTTTCCTGGCCAAAGTTTCCTCCACAGGTAGCTCTCCCCGGGTCATATAAGCCAAATAAGGAACTGTCCAATCAGGGATGGCATGAAGATCTGCCACTAACTATGCCTCGGAGTCAGGTACAACAAGATCTTCTTCAGAAGGCAACTTAACTGAAGGATTATGCAACACGTCAAGAAAAACAGTCGGGGGCACTAGCTTACGCTGCGACCCAAGCCGGCTCAAAGCATCAGTCGCCTTATTTTTCCTTCGATCCAGGTGCTCCACCTGATAACCTTTAAAGTGACCAGCGATGTTATAAACCGCCCGGCGTTAAGCCGCCATGAGTGGGTCTTTAGAATCCCAAGTGCTAGAGACCTACTGACCCACCAAATCTGAGTCGCCAAAGCACCTGACCCGGCTTAGATACATCTCTTTGGACACTTTTAGGCCATGAAGCAAGGCCTCATACTCAGCTGCATTATTAGTGCAACGAAACAAAAGCCTTAAAACATAACAAAATTTGTCACCTCATGGGGAAGTCAAAATAACTCCAGCCCCCGAGCCTTCCAATTGCCTGGACCCATCAAAATGAATAGTCCAATATGTATTATCAGGCTTCTCCTCAGGCATCTGCAACTCTGTCCATTCATCGATGAAATCCACAAGAGCTTGAGACTTGATAGCTATCCTTAGCATATATTTGAACCTATGAGGTCCCAGCTCAATGGCCCACTTGGCCACTCTGCCTATAGCTTCTCTGTTTTGAATAATATCGCCTAAGGGAGCAGATCTGACCACAGTAATAGGATGACCAAGAAAATAATGCTTCAACTTGCGACTGGCCATGAACACCCCATATACTAGCTTCTGCCAATGTGGGTATCTCTGTTTAGAATCAATCAAGACCTCACTGGCATAATAAGCCGGCCTTTGAACTGGATATTCCTTACCCGTTTCTTTCCATTCCACTACAACCGCCGTGATGACGGCCCTGCTGTTAGCAACCACATATAAGAGCAAGGGCTCCTTCTCAACATGAGATGTAAGAAATGGCGTCTCAGCTAACTGTTTCTTAAGTGCCTCAAACGCCTCATTGGCAGCTTCACTCCAGACAAAACGATTTTTCTTCTTCATCATCTGGTATAGAGGAATAGCCTTTTCTCCCAGGTGGCTTATAAACCGCCTTAAAGCCGCAATACGATCTGCCAAACGCTGGACACCATTAATGCATGCCGGCTTAGCAAACGAAGTAGTAGCCTTGATTTTCTCCGGGTTAGCTTCAATGCCTCTTTCAGAGACCAGAAAACCCAAGAGCTTGCCTGCAGGCACACCAAAAACACATTTGGCCGGGTTAAGCATCATCTTGTATACCCGGAGGTTATCAAAGGTCTCCTTCAAATCATCTAGCAAGGTCTCCTTCTTTCTAGACTTCACAACAATATCATCCACATAAGCATGAACATTACATCCTATCTGGTTATGAAGGCAATTCTAAACACAACGCTGATAAGTCGCCTGGGCACTCTTGAGTCCAAAAGGCATAGACACATAGAAGAAAGCTCCAAAGGGCATGATAAAAGATGTTTCCTCCAAATCTTTAACTGCCATCTTGATATGATGATAACCAGAATAAGCATCTAAGAAGCTCAAACGCTCGCAACTCGCCGTAGCATCAATAATCTGATCAATACGGGGAAGAGCAAAAGGATCAGCTGGACATGCTTTATTAAGGTCTGTGTAATCCACACACATCTGCCAAGTGCTACTTTTATTAAGTATTAGCACCGGGCTAGCCAACCACTCAAGGTGAAACATTTCAATGATGAACCCTGCTACTAAGAGCCGGGCCACCTCTTCTCCATTGGCCTTGCGTCTCTCCTCATTAAAACGATGAAGGAATTGCTTGACCGGCTTAAACTTGGGATCAATATTGAGAGTGTGCTCAGCGATTTGTCTCGGTACACCCGACATGTCCGAAGGCTTCCGTGCAAAGATGTCCCGGTTCTCACGGATGAACTCGATGAGCGCGCTTTCCTATTTTGGATCCATATTGGCACTAATAGTGAATTGTTGAGATGAGTCGCCAGGGGTAAAGTCAACCTGCTTGGTATCATCCACCGACTTAAACTTAAACAAAGGGTTATGCTTTATGGTTGGCTTCTTCAATGGGGTCATATCAGCCAGGTCAACATTGTCCTTATAAAACTTAAGTTCCTTTGTGGCACAGGCATACTCAGCGTAAGCAGCATCGCCTTCTTCACATTCCAAGGCTATCTTTCTATCACCATGTACTGTGATGGTACCCTTGCGACCCGGCATTTTAAGCTGCAAATACACATAACACACCTGAGGGAGTCCTGGACTAAGGGGTCCTCGAGAGTCCGGCCCATCTGTTGTAAAGCCGGACTGATGGGCCGAGAAGATACAAGTTGGAAGGTCCTCCCCCGTGTCCGGATGGGACTCTCCTTTGCGTGGATAACAAGCCTAGCACCCGGATGTATAATTTCCTTTCTATGTAAACCAACTCTGTACAACCCTAGGCCCCTCCAGTGTCTATATAAACCAGAGGGTTTAGTCCGTAGAGGCTAACACAAATCATATAGGCTAGACATTTAGGGTTTAGCCATTACGATCTCGAGGTAGATCAACTCTTGTAACCCCTATACTCATCATATACAATGAAGCAGGACATAGGGTTTTATCTCCATTAAGAGGGCCCGAACCTGGGTAAACATCATGTCTCCCTTGTCTCCAGTTACCTTCGATCCTCAGATGCACAGTTCGTGACCCCCTACCCGAGATCGGTCGGTTTTGAAACCGACGTTGGTGCTTTCATTGGGACTTCCACTGTGCCGTCGACAGAAGGTTTGATGGCTTGTTCGATCATCAACAACGATGCCGTTTCCAGGGAAACTTTCCTTCCCGATCAAATTTTTGTGTTCGGCGGCTTCGCTCTACGTGCCAACTCAATTGGCCGCTTTGAACAGATCGACAGCTATGCCCCTGGTCATCAGATCAGTTTCGGGAACCTAAATTATGTCACTGATATCCGAGAAGACTTGATCTTCAAAGGGTTCATGGCCCCGACCACCACTCTAACATTAGATCTGGAGCAAACTGCTAGGTCCGAAGATGGGAGTTTGGAGCTCGCCGGGATCTTTGCTACGAAGCTCACTACCGGAGATCCGGAGGCGATTGTGTCCTCGGCAAACTCGGAATCAGACAGGGTTCCCCCAATCATTGAAGGGCCGGACTCTCCCTCGGACTGTAGCTCCGAACTATTGAATTTCGCGCCAAGCGAGCGTAGCCAGGAGGCCTTTGCCCTGGCCAACCCCGCGGACTCTCGTTTCCCCGTCCAATCCTCGCTCTTAAACGAGGCTCTAGACTTAATGCGGTCCCTCGCCATTATAGAGGAATCACCTCTGAAATATGCCCATCCCGGACTAGGGGCTCAGAGCAGGGAATTTTACGTCCCACCCACCACCCACTTCATAGCCACCATCGAGGACTTAACCAACATGCTGGATTACACCTCCGAAGACATCGACGGCATGGATGACGATGCTGGAGACGAACAAGGCCAAGACCTTCCGTTTATAGGACGTTGGACGGCCTCCTCCACATATGATGTGTATTTGGTGGATACACCCAAAGACGATGGCGGCGAAGGCAGGATGGATCCGGTTGAGAACAAACCTGCTGAGGCACCACCGAAGCGTCGACGCCAGCGATGCCGCTCAAAATTGCGTCGTGAAAAAGACAGTAATACCGGCACCGGAGACAAAAACACTCTAGAGAACGCCGAACATCCCGAAGACCCCATCAAGCCCACATCCGAACAAGATGATGTGGAGGAGGGGCAAGTTAACCCCGATGATCCGGTCGGGAATGAGGATTCGGAAGATAGCAACTATCTACCGCTCTCCGAGGATGATGTCAGCCTCGGCAACAAAGATTCCATCGTGCCAGAGGAACCCCTCAAGCAGGAGCTCTTTAAGCGCCAACTAATCGCCACTGCAAGAAGCCTAAAAAAGTAGCAGCTGTGGCTCGAAGCCAAACATGATACACTCAACGACAAATGGACCCAGGTCCTAGCTGCCGAAGAATATGGCCTCCAACGCCCAACAAAGAATTATCCGAAGTGTCGGCTACTACCACAATTTGAAGACGAGGCCTTCGAGCCAATACCGTCAAAACATGACCTCGTTGATAAACCCGACCTGCCACCACATGGGCAAGATAAAGCGGCCATCTACGCCGAACACCCACCCGCACCACCTCGATGTAGGGGCTGAGAGACAGCGGCTCCAGGATACACCTACAACCTACGACAAGACCTGAGCAATAGAACAGGCCAAGCCAGATCAATCTATGGATCAGGGGGGCGCGCCCCAATGTGAGAGACGACCATCAAGCCTAGCGCGATAGGAATAACATCACCAGGGCCGAAAACCGCATACGGATGTCATCTGAACTCCGTCTTGATGTTGCCCGATACACAGGCGCCACACAACCCTTATGCTTTACCGACGAGGTAATGCAGCACCAGTTCCCGGAAGGGTTTAAACTCGTAAACATCAAATCATACGACGGCACGAGCAATCCCGTGGCATGGATAGAAGACTTCCTTCTCCATATCCACATGGCCCGTGGCGACGATCTCCACGCCAACAAATACCTCCCCTTAAAACTAAAAGGACTAGCATGGCACTAGCTAAACAGCCTCCCAAAGAACTCTATTGGTAGCTAGGAAGATTTGGAAGACGCCTTTAGAGACAACTTCCAAGGTACCTATGTCCGGCATCCAGACGCCGATGTCCTCAGTCATATAGTCCAGCAGCTCGGAGAGTCAGCCCGAAAACTCTGGACTAGGTTCTTAATTAAAAAGAACCAGATTGTCGATTTTCCGGATGTCGAAGCCCTGGCGGCCTTTAAACACAGCGTCTGTGAAGAATGACTCGACCGACACCTTGGCCAAGAAAAACCGAAGTCCATGGCAGCTCTAACCGCACTCATGACCCACTTTTGTGCGGGAGAAGATAGCTGGCTAGCTCGTAGAAGCAACAACACCAGCGACCCTGGCACCTCTAAAGCCAGAGATGGCAACGGTAGGCCACGACGCAACAAACACAAACGTCGAAGCAACAATGAAGATACCGAAGACACGGCGGTCAATGCCGGATTCAGCGGCTCTAAACCCGGTCAGCGGAAGAAGCCATTCAAAGGAAACAAAGATGGTCCATCCAGTTTGGACAGAATACTCGATCGGCCTTGTCAGATTCATGGCAACCCTGACAAGCCTGCCAATCATACCAACAGAAATTGTTGGGTCTTTAAACAGGCCGGTAAGCTAAACACTGAACATAAGGGGAAAGGGCCGCCTAGAGAGGATGACGATGAGCCTCGCCCAACAAACACAGGGGGCAAAATAAATTTCCCCCCGAGGTAAAAAACAGTGAATATGATCTATGTCACTCATATCCCTAAGTGGGAGCGCAAGCGCACCCTAAGGGACGTCGCCCTAAAATTCAACCCATTGTCAGTATGTCCGATCATTTTTAACCATAGAGACCATTCGACCAGTATCATTCATGGAGGTTCGGCAGCATTGGTCCTCGATCCAATCATCGATGAATTCCATCTCACACCGGTCCTCATGGACGATGGTAGTAGTCTTCACCTGCTTTACCAGGACATTGTTCGTAAAATGGGTACTGAACCATCAAGGGTCAATAACGCTGGAGGTAGTCTTCGGCTCACCGGATAACTTCCGAAGTGAAGATTTGATCTTCAACATCGTCCCCTTCCGCAGTGGATATCATGCACTGCTCGGACGAACCACTTTTGCCCGATTCAATGCAGTCCTGCACTATGCCTATCTAAAGCTTAAGATGCCCAGGCCATGCAGTGTTATAACAGTCAATGGAAACATGGAGTGCTCCCTCCGTACGGAGGATCATACTGCGGCCCTTTCAGCCGAGATATAGGGTAGCCTTATCAAGCCGAATACTTCATCGGCCATCAAACCCCCGGACACTGTCAAACGAGTTCGGTCTACCCTGCAGAACGACAGTTCGGTTCATCCAGAACTTGATTAGCAATTCAGCCTCCATCAAAACCCCCACCTAATCGCAGCATACGTACCACGCATTGCTACCTCTTGAGCACCGCTTTGGTTTTCCCTTGAAGAGGAAAGGGTGATGCAGCAAAGTAGCATAAGTATTTCCCTCTATTTTTGAGAACCAAGGTATCAATCCAGTATGAGGCCACACGCAAGTCCCTCGTATCTACACAAACAAATAAGAACCTCGCAACCAACGCAAAAAAGGGGTTTTCAATCCCTTCACGGTCACTTACGAGAGTGAGATCTGATAGAGATAATATGACAAGATAAATATTTTTGGTATTTTTATGATATAAATTGAAAGTAAAAGATTGCAAAGTAAATAGATTGTAAACTTATATGATGGAAAATAGACCCGGGGGCCATAGGTTTCACTAGTGGCTTCTCTCAAGATAGCATAAGTATTACGGTGGGTGAACAAATTATTGTCGAGCAATTGATAGAAAAGCGAATAATTATGAGAATATCTAGGAATGATCATGTATATAGGCATCACGTCCGTGACAAGTAGACCGACTCCTGCCTGCATCTACTAGTATTACTCCACACATCGACCGCTATCCAGCATGCATCTAGAGTATTAAGTTCATAAGAACAAAGTAACCCATTAGGTAAGATGACATGATGTAGAGGGATAAACTCAAGCAATATGATATAAACCTCATCTTTTTATCCTCCATGGCAACAATACAATATGTGTCGTTTCCCTTTCTGTCACTGGGATCGAGCACCGCAAGATTGAACCCAAAGCTAAGCACATCTCCCATTGCAAGAAAGATCAATTTGTAGGCCAAACCAAACTGATAATTCTATGAGACTTGCAAAGATAACCAATCATGCATAAAAGATTTCAGGGAAGAATCAAATATTGTTCATAATAGACTTGATCATCAATCCACAATTCAACGGATCTCGACAAACACACCGCAAAAAAAGTTACATCGAATAGATCTCCAAGAAGATCGAGGAGAACTTTGTATTGAGATTCAAAGAGAGAGAAGAAGCCATCTAGCTAATAACTATGGACCCGAAGGTCTGAAGTAAACTACTCACACATCATCGGAGGGGCCATGGAGTTGATGTAGAGGCCCTCCGTGATCGATGCCCCCTCCGGCGGAGCTCCGGAAAAGGCCCCAAGATGGGATCTCTTGGGTACAGAAGGTTGCGGCAATGGAAATAGGGTTTCGTGGTGCTCCTGGATGTTTTCGGGGTATGTGAACATATATAGGAGGAAGAAGTAGGTCGGATGAGCCACAAGGGGCCCACGAGGGGGAGAGCACGCCCAGGGAGGTAGGCGCACCCCCCTTCCTCACGGACTCCTCGTCTGTTTCTTGACGTCCACTCCAAGTCCTCTGGATCTCGCTTGTTCCAAAAATCACGCTCCCGAAGGTTTCATTCCTTTTGGACCCCGTTTGATATTCCTTTTCTGCAAAACACTAAAATAGGCAAAACAAACAGCAATTTACACTGGGCCTTGGGTTAATAGGTTAGTCCCAAAAATGATATAAAAGTGTAAAATAAAGCCCATTAACATCCAAAACAGATAATATAATAGCATGGAACAATCAAAAATTATAGATACATTGGAGATGTATCAAGCATCCCCAAGCTTAATTCCTGCTCGTCCTCGAGTACGTAAATGATAAAAACAGAATTTTTGATGTGGAATTCTTTCTAGCATGTTCTTCAATGTATTTTTCTCTATTGTGGCATGAATGTTCAGATCCGAAAGATTCAAGATAAAAGCTTATTGTTGACATAAAAATAGTAATACTCCAAGTATGCTAATCAAGTAATTATGTCTTATCAAAATACCATAGCCAAAGAAAACTTATCCCTACAAAATCATATAGTTTGGCCATGCTTCATTTTCGTCACACAAAATGCTCTATTCATGCACAACCCCGATGACAAGCCAAGCAATTGTTTCATACTTAGCCTTTTCAAACTCTTTCAACTTTTATGCAATATATGAGCACGAGCCATGGACATAACACTATGGGTGGAATAGAAGGTTTACCATACGTGCATGCTACGGGACTTGCCAACTTCAACACAAGTATTCGTCAATTTCACAATTACTCAACTAGCACACCTCTAATATTACCACCTTTATATCTCAAAACAACTATCAAGCATCCAACTTCTCTTAGCATTTAAAGTTTATAATCAAAGTAAATTACCATGCTGTTCTAAAGGACTCTCAAAATGATATAAGTGAAGCATGAGAGATCAATTATTTCTATAAAATAGAACCACCGCCGTGCTCCAATAGATATAAGCGAAGCACTAGAGTAAAAATTATCCAACTCAAAAGATATAAATGAAGCACATAGAGTATTCTAATAAATTCCGATTCATGTGTATCTCTCCCAAAAGGTGTGTACAGCAAGGATGATTGTGGTAAACTAAAAATAAAAGACTCAAATCATACAAGAAGCTCCAAGCAAAACACATATCATGTGGCGAATAAAAATATAGCTCCAAGTTACATTTGGACGAAGACGAAAGAGGGGATGCCTTCTGGGGCATCCCCAAGCTTAGGCTTTTGGTTGTACTTGGATTTTACCTTGGGGTGCCTTGGTCATCCCCAATCTTAGGCTCTTGCCACTCCTTGTTAAATAATCCATCAAATCTTTACCCAAAACTTGAAAACTTCACAACACAAAACTTAAAAGAAAATCTCGTGAGCTCCGTTAGTAAAAGAAAAAATACCACCACTTCAAGGTACTGTAATGAACTCATTATTTATTTATATTGGTGCTAAATCTACTGTATTCCAACTTTTATATGGTTCATAAACTCTATTACTAGCCATAGAAAATAAGCAAACAACACACAAAAACAGAATCTGTCAAAAACAGAACAGTCTGTAGTAATCTGTACGTTTCAAATACTTATGGAACCCCAAAAATTATAAAATAAATTGCTGGACGTGAGTAATTTATCTATTAATCATCTACAAAAATAATTAACTAAATATCGCTCTCCAGTAAAAAAATGGCAGCAAATCTCCTGAGCGCTAAAGTTTATGTTTTTTACAGAAAGATCGCAAAGACTTTCCCCAAGTCTTCCCAAAGGTTCTACTTGGCACAAACACTAATTAAAAGCATAAAACCACATCTATACAGAGGCTAGATAAATTATCTATTGCTAAACAGAATCAAAAATCACGAAACAAAAATAAAATTGGATTGCCTCCCAACAAGCACTATCGTTTAACGCCCCTAGCCAGGCATAAAAGCAAGGATAGATCTAGGTATTATCATCTTTGGTATGCAATTCTTCAATAGAACACTTATAACCCTTAGGAGTTTCCTTTTTTCTAAAAATGATTAAGCTCCTAGGCAAGAAATCAAGAAAATCATTTGTAGCAAAAGGTTCCTTAATGATAGTGAGAAAGTTGGGGTGAACACTAATGGATTTGAGATCTGCATTTTCCTTACTAGAAGTTTCTCCCTTATTTTTAGGAACTTACATTAGTTTGGCAACTTTGGTAGGAGGATTTGAAGTGTTCCTTATGGCAGAAAAAGCGGACCCCAAGTTGGTAATAACACCCTCAAGTTTATCAATTCTAGTAGAATCTTGGTCTATTCTTTCAATAACCGCGGGTTCTTTTTCTTTAAAACTTTTCAGAGTAACTCCTACCTTAGATCCATATTGGGTAATTTAGTTGTGGATCTTTTTATCCAAATTCTCAATCAATTCAACAGTGGCAACTTTATTTTCAATAATATTGAGCCTTTGCATAACATGTTCCAAAGTTAACATAGTTCCATTAACCAAGAGAGGTGGTGTGCCAAACAAATCTATCATAGCGTTATAAGAATCAAAAGTGTGGTTACACAAGAAATTTTCTCCGGTAATGGTATCAAGAATATATCTATAAGGAATGATGCCTACATAAAAATTGTGAAGAAGAATGGAAGTAGATTGCTTCCTAGTAGATTTATTTTGCGCATTGCAAATTCTGAACCAAGCATCTTTCAGATTTTCTCCCTCCCTTTGTTTAGAATTAAGGACCTCGTTCTCGGGAGACAAAGGAGTAGATAAAGGACTAGCCATAATGACGAAGCAAGCGAAAGAAAAGGCGAAAGGCAAAGAGGGCGAATAAAACAGCAAGGGTGAAGTGGGGGAGAGGTAAACGAGAGGCAAGTGGCAAATAATGTAATGCGAGGGATAAGAGTTTGTGATGGGTACTTGGTATGTCTTGACTTGTGCGTAGACTCCCCGACAACGGTGCCAGAAATCCTTCTTGCTACCTCTTGAGCACTACGTTGGTTTTCCCTTGAAGAGGAAAGGGTGATGCAGCAAAGTAGCGTAAGTATTTCCCTCGGTTTTTGAGAACCAGGGTATCAATCCAGTAGGAGGCCACACGCAAGTCCCTCGTACCTACACAAACAAATAAGAACCTCGCAACCAACACGATAAAGGGGTTGTCAATCCCTTCACGGTCACTTACGAGAGTGAGATCTGATAGAGATAATAATGATAAGATAAATATTTTTGGTATTTTTATGATATAGATTGAAAGTAAAAGATTGCAAATTAAAATAGATTGGAAACTTATATGATGGAAAATAGACCCAGGAGCCATAGGTTTCACTAGTGGCTTCTCTCAAGATAGCATAAGTATTACGGTGGGTGAACAAATTACTGTCGAGCAATTGATAGAAAAGAAAATAATTATGAGAATATCTAGGCATGATCATTTATATAGGCATCACGTCCGTGACAAGTAGACCGAAACGATTCTGCATCTACTACTATTACTCCACACATCGACCGCTATCCAGCATGCATCTAGAGTATTAAGTTCGTAAGAACAGAGTAACACATTAGGTAAGATGACATGATGTAGAGGGACAAACTCAAGCAATATAATATAAACCCCATCTTTTTATCCTCGATGGCAACAATACGATAAATGTCGTTTCCCTTTCTATCACTGGGATCGAGCACCGCAAGATTGGACCCAAAGCTAAGCACTTCTCCCATTGCAAGAAAGATCAATCTAGTAGGCAAAAACCAACTGATAATTCGAAGTGACTTTTAAAGATAACCAATCATGCATAAAAGATTTCAGAGAAGAATCAAATATTGTTCATAGATAGACTTGATCGTAAACCCACAATTCATCGGATCTCGACAAACACACCACAAAAAGAGTTGCATCGAATAGATCTCCAAGAAGATCGAGTAGAACATTGTATTGAGATCCAAATAAAGAGAAGAAGCCATCTAGCTACTAGCTATGGACCCAAAGGTCTGAAGTAAACTACTCACACATCACCGGAGAGGCCATGGAGTTGATGTAGAGGCCCTCCGTGATCGATGCCCCCTCCAGCGGAACTTCGGAAAAGGCCCCAAGATGGGATCTCTTGGGTACAAAAGGTTGCAGCGGTGGAAATAGGGTTTCGTGGTGCTCCTGGATGTTTTCGGGGTATATGAATATATATAGGAGGAAGAAGTAGGTTGGTGGAGCAACGATGGGCCCACGAGGGGGGAGGGCGCGCCCAGGGGGTAGGCACGCCCCCTGCCCCGTGGACTCCTCGATTGTTTCTTGACGGCACTCCAAGTCCCCTGGATCACGTTTGTTCCAAAAATCACACTCCTGAAGGTTTCATTCCGTTTGGATTCTGTTTGATATTCCTTTTCTGTGAAACACTGAAATAGGCAAAAAAACAGCAATTTGCACTGGGCCTTGGGTTAATAGGTTATTCCCAAAAATAATATAAAAGTGCAAAATAAAGCCCGTTAACATCCAAAACAGAATATATAATAGCATGGAACAATAAAAAATTATAGATATGTTGGAGACGTATCAGCATCCCCAAGCTTAATTCATGTTCGTCCTTGAGTAGGTAAATGATAAAAACAGAATTTTGATGTGGAATGCTTTCTAGCATATTCTCAATGTAAATCTCTTTATTGTGGCATGAATATTGAGATCCGAAGGATTCAAGATAAAAGTTTAATATTGACATAAAGATAGTAATACTTCAAGCATACTAACTAAGCAATCATGTCTTCTCAAAATGACATGGCCAAAGAAAGTGATCCCTACAAAATCATATAGTCTGGCTCTGCTCTATCTTCACCACACAAAATATTTAAATCATGCAAAACCCTGATGACAAGCCAAGAAATCATTTCATACTTTTGATGTTCTCAAACTTTTTCAATCTTCACGCAATATATGAGCGTGAGCCATGGATATAGCACTATAGGTGGAATAGAATGGTGGTTGTGGAGAAGACAAAAAAGGAGAAGATAGTCTCACATCAACTAGGCGTATCAACGGGCTATGGAGATGCCCATTAATAGATATCAATGTGAGTGAGTAGGGATTGCCATGCAACGGATGCACTAGAGCTATAAGTGTATGAAAGCTCAACAAAAGAAACTAAGTGGGTGTGCATCCAACTTGCTTGCTCATGAAGAACTAGGGCATTTTGAGGAAGCCCATCATTGGAATATACAAGCCAAGTTCTATAATGTGAAATTCCCACTAGTATATGAAGGTGACAACATGGGAGACTCTCTATCATGAAGATCTTGGTGCTACTTTGAAGCACAAGTGTGGTAAAAGGATAGTAGAATTGTCCCTTCTCTCTTTTTCTCTCATTGTTTTTATTTGTGTCGGGGTTGGGGTTCCGGCAAACCCTTAAGGTTCAAACACTAGGGTGCGCACGAAGTCTTTCCCTCCTGCCGATCAACGCCCTAGCTCACTAGATCTCGCGGACGAACTCGGTGTACTTGCAACACAGGAAGACACAAGATTTATACTGGTTCGGACCACCATTGTGGTGTAATACCCTACTCCAGTGTGGTGGTGGTGGATTGCCTCTTGGGCTGATGATGAACAATACAAGGGAGGAACAACCTCCTGAGGTCAAGGTGTTCTTGTGCGCGAGAGGTTGGGGTGTGTCTCTTCGCCCAAATCTGATCACCTCTCCCCTGTGGTGGCTAGTCCTACTTATAAAGGCCCTGGTCCTCTTCCCAAATATCGAGCGGGAAGGGAGCCCACAATGGCGGGCTAATTTGAAGGGGGACAGCTAGTACAAGCTATCCTGACAAAAGTAGTCTTTGCCTGCACAAAGTTCTGGTGGTGACGCCGTCTTGGGCTCCACGATGACCACCGTCTTGCAGTCCATGGTCTTGGTATTGTTGCACCGAAATGGTAACCTTTGCCTGATGCCTCGGTTCTCCGTGGCTACGCTTGGCCCCTTTGCACCAAAGAGGAAACAAGAACGCTGCGCGCGCTGGCACCCGCCTCGCACCTGCCTGGTGTCGATCGTCATGGCTGACGTCACGAGAACCTCGTGAGGTTTGCCTCTCCTTGATATCTCCACTCCTCGTGAGCCTGCCTAGCTAGGCCACTCCAAAGGAGGTCTTGCGTCGTCCGCCTCGCGAGGCTTGGCCCCTCGCGAGGGTCTTGGATGCTTTGCCGATGAAGATGGGTCGTACGGCCTGCTAGCACAACCACGCTGTGGGCCGCAGGCAGGCAAGTCTAGGGACCCTCGTTCCCAAAATGCCGACATTAGCCCCCGGGCCCAAGGTGCGCGCGGGCTTGGCTTCACGGCGAAGCAAAGGGTCAAGCTCGAAGCGCCGCGGGCCCCAAAAGCCTGCAGCCTCAGTTGACGTGTGGCGGTTGATTGGACGTGCGCGTCTCCACTTCCCCATGCTGCCTTTGAATCCGCCTGGCTATGCGACCCCGCTTCTTGAACAGTTATTCTTCCATCTCGGCGCCTGGTTCTTCCAATCTTCCAATGTCCCTGCTTCCCTAACGCCCTGCTCCACCTCCTTAATCCTTCTAGCTCTCCGCCCACTTCACCACCATGGAGCCGAAGCAAGTCGACAAGGGGAAGGGACCTCTGCCCTCGCCAACTACGCCCCCATCCTTCGAGCCGACACTCGGCCGGCCTCGGGTGCTCAACGATGAGGCCATGGGCAAGGTACACCCCATGCTCGCTTCCAGTGTCAACAAGTTGGGGGAGATGCTGGCCTAGCATACGTCTCGCCGCAGCACGGCCCGAGCAGTCACCGAGGTTCCGATCTTCATCGACACCCTCTGGGCTGGCCTGCTTCCTCCCTTCTCCGCCTTCTTCAACGCGGTGCTCGAGCACTACCAGATCCACATGCTCCATCTTGACCCTCAATCTGTGACCCTTCTCGCTATCTTCGCCTTCGTGTGCGAGGCCATGGTGGGCATCACCCCTTCCGTGGCGCTTCTCCGCCACTTCTTCTCGCTGCATCTCACCGGTGCCTGACAGAGCTTAGGGTGTGTGAGCTTCCAGGCCGTGGCCGCGACGACAGGCATGGGGATAGACTTCGAGCTCCCTTCTTCCATGAGCGAGTTCCGCAGGCGATGGGTGTTTGTTGATGCCGGCGTGCTCAACCCTCTTCTCCAAGCTCCGGTGGGGCCTGCCATTCCAAACTCCGGTTGGGGCCATTAGAAGCTCACGAGCCCCTACCTTGCCCCTGTCTAGGCCAGGCTGCGGTGGTTGAAAGACCTGGGTGGGACTACGCCCATGATGGTGAGGGAGTTCGTCACGCGTCAGGTTGCTCCGCTTCAACGCCATTCTCGCCTGGTGTGGGACTTCCTCAGCAGCTAGGACAACATGAGGATTCAGGAGGAGGGGCTCCCTCTCGCTGCACGGCAAACGGTGATCCCAGTCCTATCCGGTGTCCCTCTGCCGGATGAAATGCCCAAGAAGAGTTGCATCTTGTACCGCTGCGAGAACAAGGTTACCTTTGCCGCGTCCATGCCTTCCTTTGATGAGTGGGGGCTGCGCCCAATTGGCTTGGAGGGGCCCCGTGACAATCCCGTCATCGTGTTCCCATTCTTCACCTCCGGTGATGAGCCCGCCCCTGGTGACGATGCGGGGGTGCGAGTGGCGATGGTTGCCGGCTGCTCAGATGTTGAGGAGTGCATGCCGAGCGGGGACCCGGGGGCGTCGTCCTCGGGAGCTTGCGACACCCCTCTTGAGGTGCCAGTTGCTGACGAGATGCGGCATGCGACTCCCGAGGCCAAGGCTCCACGGGCCTCGGGGCGTCGCATCGAGAAAGAGCCGGGCTGCTCGCCGCAGCCAAGCTCCCCTAAGGCTATCCCTCCTGGTTCCTCTTCGGCTCCGCTGCGCGCCGGCCGTCATGTCCAGCGCTTCGGTAGTCTTTGTGTGGACTTCGAGGAGCTCCGCAAGAGGAAGGGATCCCCCAGCGGTAGCAATATATTTGGGCCGCTGAAGTGACGGAAGTACGTCGCTATTGATGAGTAAGTACCTTCTCTTGGTGATCATATATGTGTCGCCCTCCTTTCCTGACGATTGTCCCCTCAGGTCCCCTTCTACTAAGGCCGCGAAATCTTCAGAGAAGCATCTCCCTCTCGCCAAGCTCCAGTGCTTCAGGCTCGGACGCTGCCCACGGCATGGGGTCAACCTCAGGAGACGGTCCGTCGTCAAGGCGTCCCGAGCTTGCGCCTCCACTGTCCTTTCTTCGTAGCCTTGTTGGGGGCGTAGCGGGCGTGCCAATGGCTCCTCCCTTGGTCACAGTTGGCATATGGCTAGCCTCGATGCTAGAGCTTCCTTCAAGCACCGGGACTTGTTCGGTTCGGGCCCCTCGCGAGGTCAGCTGTGGCCTGGGGCCGCGCCAGCCCCCAGCCCCCGGCCGGGAGGTGGCGCGCCACTTGATGCTCGACCCGTAGCCCTCGAGGCGGAGGACGAGATGGGTCGAGCGTTTGAGCTCGAGTGCGGGCGCAACATGGTCCGCCACGAGCTCTTCCGGGAGGTGATGGGCACGATGAACCGTCTCGGTGAAGAGCTTACTGGTGTCGACTCGCGTCTAGAGGCTGAAGGTCTTAGGTTGGTGGAGGAGCGGTGCAAGCTGCCAGTGGCCATCAACCTTGGCCGTTATCAACACGACCTCGAGAACGTGAAGGCTGAGGCGTCCCTCAAGATCGCCAATGAGGCCCGCTCGCGAGCCTTGGAGGAAGCTCACGAGGCCGATCGCCGCTGCAAGTCTACGGAGGAGCGTGTGTGGGAGCTCCAGGCTTGGAGCGTGTCCCTTGAGCAGCAGGTTGAGGCACGTGGGGCCGCCCTAGCGTCAATGAGGGGGACGCCTGCGGAGGAAGAGGAGGTTCGGTGGCGCAAGGAGGCGCTGGCCCTGGAGGCCGTGGAGCGCAGCCTTGAGCTCGAGCGACTGGAGATGAGGGAGCATCAAGTCGCTCAAGCCAAAGATGCCGTCGGGGCCCGCGAGGCCAAAGTCGAGGAGGAGATCGATCGCCGGGTGGCCGAGGTTCGCGCCGATCTGGAGGGCAGGTATGGCCTAAAGCTGGAGCTCGCCGGACAGGAAGGTGCGGGCAGGGATGCCGCCCTCAGGCCCAGGTTGGACGAGGCCGAAAGACGTGTGGGGGCCACTGCCGCCGCCCTGGTTGCGGGGCAGGTGGACTTGGCCTCCGCCAGCGCCGAGCTGCTTTCCCTCCGGAGGCGGATTGACGATGCCGAGGCCGTCGCTCAGCAAAACAAAGAAGAAGTGCTTCAACGCCGAACCCTGGAGTGCGAGCATGCTCCTATGCTTCAAGACCTTCGGAACAAGGTCAACACCGCCCTGGGCCATATCTGCGACGCCCCGACTCCTCACTCAAGCGACTATGCCAGTCACCTGACTTTTTTCACGGAGGTGGTGACGCGCCTGCAGGCTCAATGTACCAGAGCTCGGCAGCTTGTGGAGGAGAGGGGTCGTGACCTGCTTCAGCGCACCTTCTCCCGTGTATTCAGCCACCTTCAGAACGCCGACTCCAACTTCGACTTTGATGGCGCCATTGCTCATGTGCCCATTGCCATCCGGGGCGACCTGGCGCGTTGGGTGGAGGACCATGTCGATGCGTTGGTCAGGGCCTTCACCTCGAAGAACGATGGGGTGGTGGTCATCGCAGATGAAGGTAACATGGTCAATGACGGCGATGGAGGCGTCGCCGACGGTGGCAATGACTCCGGCGGAGATGATGATGATGCGAGTGACGCGTCTGTGGACGATGCAGCGAGCGATGTCTCTGGCTGATCCCATATTCTCATGTCATTTTACCCTATACGCAAAACTCGGGCGTCGCCCTTGGAAGACTTGTAAGAGCATTTTGGGAGGGGAAGCCCCTCGTGTAAGCAAATCGCAATTCTTACTTTCCTATGCGATATGGGTATGTGTCCTTGTGAGCTCATGAAACCGGGGGTGAGCCCCCTGGCGTGGTTTACCTTAGTCAGCACCAACTTAGGGCCGGGACATGAGGCGGCGAGTTCCTGAGAATCCTGCGGAGCTTATCGCCCCATTGGATAGGGCCCCGCAAGGGGTGAGCACCAGGTGTAGTGCTAGCGCGTGCTCTGCGCAGTCTGGCTCGCGAGGAGCTTTACAAAGGAAAGGCGACGGACAGGAGTCCCAAACCAAACGAGATCCAGAAGGCGAAAAACGGCTCGAACGAGAAAAAGCACCCCCCGCGCGCAACGCTAAAAATTCAGCTTCAACTTAAGTCCAGAGTCAGAAAGCAAAGCCAGAGAAAGAGAAATCCAAAGCAAAAGGCCGCGTCCGGCACCTAGTCTAGTCTTCGGGTCTTCAAGTCTTCTCACCAGGGCGGAGCTAAGTGTTGTCCACTGGGCGTGGGAAGGAGCCTCGGGGCATGAGGCCGGCGCTCCTGAGACTCCGGGGCATGTACAGCCCCAACTCATTATTACGTGAGAGTGTCACGGGCGGCGAGCTTCACAGGCACCGGGCCTTCTACACAGGTACTGGCCTTCCTTCATATCGCCAGACGAGGGCCCCGCCTTGCGCCACTCTTGACCTCCCTTGAGCCGGCCGGAGACCAGGATGGCCCAAGGGAGGGAAAGAGGACGCCAACGGTTCCCTCAGCGACCACGGGTCCTCTGCCGGGGGAAGAGTCGTTGAAGCCACCCCGGTAGAGGGCCTACCTCCGGGTGTCACCTGGTTTCGCGTGCCTCGGGGAGGGGCCTCGCTCCTAGCTCCCTCCAGGCGGCCCCCAGCGTGTCTCCCTTGTTGAAGCGGGTGCAGCCGCGCCAGGGTCGCCGATCGATGCTGCAACCAGATTCATCTGCATCCCATGGTTAGCGTAAGCCTGTTCCTGAGAGGTTAGCGGTACCCGGTAGTTGCCGCCGCCAGCGCGATCGTTCTGGTTCTCCGCCGGCTCTCGGAAGGCTTCGGCTCCTAGCACCCCTTCTCCCCAATCTTCTCCGACGAATGAGCCGATGTCGTCCTCTAGTGCGTACCCTTGGTCCACCATGCGGGGCACGTAGGCTTCCGGGGTCGCCACCCCGAACACCTCGCCGTGGTGCCCAACGCTCCACATTGCTCCGCCCATGATGGCGTCCTGGGGATGATAATATGGCATCCGGCCGGGTCCATGGGGGCGACGCTCGCATATGTTCCTGTCGAGGGCGGCATAGGGGGTGGAGCCCCCTACGCCACCAGCTGTGCTGACGTTGGCGAAGCTCCTGGGTGTAGTCGACGGCGCGCAGATGTGGTGAGGTTCGCTGCGCAACCTTGCATTGGCCTGGGGGGGTCGATAGCTGAAGGGTGGCGCTCCCGATGCCGCTGCGTCCAGCAGCTCAGCAACACGCTCAAGCAGCGTGTCCCGGCCTCTCTCCATCAGCCTGCACCGCAGCAGCTCCCTTGCCACCGTGTGCGCCGCCTGCATGTTCGCTTGCTCCCGCCGTGAGTGCGGCGCTGTTGCCGCGGCATGACTCGCTGCCCTCGCAGCAGCCCGTGCTTGCTGCGGGGTGAGGGTGGATGATGCCTGTCCGCGCTGCCCACGCCCGACGGAGCTTGGTGGTGCCCGCGCCACTTGGGGTGCGGGGTCGAGATCTTCATGGGCAGGCGACACCGTCCGGGACGGCCAGGCTGCCCAGCGGTCGGATCCGGCCCTTGGGTCGCCAGACATCGTAGCTGGCGAGCGTCGAAGAGCTGATTGGTGGAGAAGAAGCTCCGCACTCCTACCTGGCGCACCAAATGTCTGGGTTGGGGTTCCGGCAAACCCTTAAGGTTTGGACACTGGGGTGCACGCGAAGTCTTTCCCTCCTGTCGATCAACGCCCTAGCTCACAAGATCTCGCAGACGAACTCGACGTGCTCGCAACACAGAAAGACACAAGATTTATACTGGTTCGGGCCACCGTTGTGGTGTAATACCCTACTCCAATGTGGTGGTGGTGGATTGCCTCTTGGGCTAATGATGAAAAATACAAGGGAGGAACAACCTCCTGAGGTCAAGGTGTTCTTGTGCGCGAGAGCTTGGGGTGTGTCTCTTCTCCTAGATCCGATCCCCTATCCCCTGTGGTGGCTAGTCCTACTTATAGAGGCCCTGGTCCTCTTCCCAAATATCGAGCGGGAAGGGAGCCAAAAATGGCGGGCTAATTTGAAGGGGGGAAGCTAGTACAAGCTATCCTGACAAAAGTAGTCTTTGCCTGCACAAAGTTCTGGTGGTGACGCCGTCTTGGGCTCCACGATGACCTCCGTCTTGCAGTCCATGGTCTTGGTCTCGTTGCACCGAAATGGCAACCTTTGCCTGATGCCTCAGTACTCCGTGGCTGCGCTTGCCCCCTTTGCACCAAAGAGGAAACAAGAACGTTGCGCGCGCTAGCTCCCGCCTGGTGTCGATCGTCATGGCTCACGTCATGAGAACCTCGTGAGGTTCGCCTCGCCTTGATATCTCCTCTCCTCGTGAGCCTGCCTAGTTAGGCCACTCCAGAGGAGGTCTTGCATCGTTCGCCTCATGAGGCTTGGCCCCTAGCGAGGGTCTTGGATGCTTTGCTGGTGAAGATGGGTCGTACGGCCTGCTGGCTCAACCACGCTGTGGGCCGCGGGCATGCTAGTCTGGGGACCCCCGTTCCTAGAACACCGACAATTTGGGCATTTTCTCTTTTTTATGGCCTCTTTTTCTTTTTTTTTCCGGAGTCTCATCCCGACTTGTGGGAGAATCATAGTCTCCATCATCCTTTACTCACTTGGGACAATGCTCTAATAATGATGATCATCACACTTTATTTACTTACAACTCAATACTTAGAACAAAATATGAATCTATGTGAATGCCTCCGGTAGAGTACCAGGATACACAATGAATCAAGAGTGACATGTATGAAAGAATTATGAACGGTGGCTTTGCCACAAATACGATGTCAACTACATGATCATGCAAAGCAATATGACGATGATGAAGCGTGTCATAATAACGGAACGGTGGAAAGTTGCATGTCAATATATCTCGTAATGGATATGGAAATGCCATAATAGGTAGGTATGGTGGCTGTTTTGAGGAAGGTATATGGTGGGGTGATACCGGCTAAAGGTGTGCGATATTAGAGAGGCTAGCAACGATGGAAGGTGAGAGTGCGTATAATCCATGGACTCAACATTAGTCATAAAGAACTCACATACTTATTGCAAAACCCTATTAGTTATTGAAACAAAGTACTACGTGCATGCTCCTAGGGGGGTAGATTTCTAGGAAAATACCATCGCTCGTCCCTGACCGCCACTCATAAGGAAGACAATCAATAAATAAATCATGCTCCGACTTCATCACATGACGGTTCACCATACGTGCATGCTACGAGAATCACAAACTTTAACACAAGCATTTCTCAAATCCACAACTACTAAACTAGCATGATTCTAATATCACCATCTACATCTCTCAAAACAATTTCAAGTATCAAACTTCTCTTAATATCCATTGTAATTTTTTTATGATAGTTTTGATTATACCGATCTTGGATGCCTATTATATTAGTTCTAAATTCATACCCAAAGCAAATTACCATGATGTTCTAAAGGACTCTCAAAATAATATAAGTGAAGCATGAGAGATCAATTATTTCTATAAAATAGAACCACCACCGTGCTCTAAAAAGATATGAGTGTAGCACTAGAGAAAAATTATCTAGCTCAAAAAATATAAGTGAAGCCCATAGATTATTCTAACAAATTCCAATTTATGTGTGTCTATCCCAAAAGGTGTGTACAGCAAGGATGACTGTGGTAAACTAAAAATCAAAGACTAAAATCATACAAGACGCTCCAAGCAAAACACATATCATGTGGTGAACAAAAATATAGCTCCAAGTAAAGTTACCGATGGATGATGACAAAAGAGAGGATGCCTTCCGGGGAATCCCCAAGCATAGGCTTTTTGTTATCCTTGGATTTTACCTTGGGGTGCCTTGGGCATCCACAATTAGGCTCTTGCCACTCCTTGTTCCATCATCCATCAAATTCTTACCCAAAACTTGAAAACTTCACAACACAAAACTCAAATAGAAAATCTCATGAGCTCCGTTAGTAAAAGAAAACAAACTACCACTTCAAGGTACTGTAATGAACTCATTGTTTATTTATATTGGTGTTAAACCTACTGTATTCCAACTTCTCTATGGTTGATCAACTCTATCACTAGCCATAGATTCATCAAAATAAGCAAACAACACACACAAAACAGAATTTTCAAAAACAGAACAGTCTGTAGTAATCTGTAGTGTTCAAATACTTTTGGAACCCCAAAAATTCTAAAAAAAAATCTGGACGTGAGGAATTTATCTATTAATCATATTCAAAAATAATTAACTAAATATCACTCTCTAGTAAAAAATGGCGGCAATTGTCGTGAGCGCTAAAGTTTCTGTTTTTTTACAGCAAGATCACAAAGACTTTCCCCAAGTCTTCCCAAAGGTTCTACTTGGCACAAACACTAATTAAAAGCATAAAACCAGATCTAAACAGAGGCTAGATGAATTATTTATTACTAAACAGAATCAAAAAGCAAGGAACAAATATAAAATTGGGTTGCCTCCCAACAAGCGCTATCGTTTAACGCCCCTAGCTAGGCATAAAAGCAAGGATAGGTCTAGGTATTTCCATCTTTGGTATTAGGAAATAAAATAGAAAATTTCTTTTCTATAGCATTTATCTTTATATTTTGAGATAGCACGTGTGAAAGGATCGAGAAGAGGTGTCTAGAGGGGGGTGATTAGACACTAAGTACAAAAAGTTATAGTTTTTTATTCCTTTAAGTTGAAGTGAAGTTTTGGCACAAGCTTAACAAACACAATACATATCAAGAAAGCATGCAAAGAGTATATGAGCAGCGGAAAGTAAAGCATGCAACTTGCAAGAATGTAAAGGGAAGGGTTTGGATATTCAAACGCAATAGGAGACTCGGATGTTTTTGTCGTGGTTCCGATAGGTGGTGCTATCGTACATCCACGTTGATGGAGACTTCAACCCATGAAGGGTAACGGCTGCGCGAGTCCACGGAGGGCTCCACCCACGAAGGGTCCATGAAGAAGCAACCTTGTCTATCCCACCATGGTTGTCGCCCACAAAGGACTTGCCTCACTAGCAGTAGATCTTCATGAAGTAGGCAATCTCCTTGCCCTTACGAACTCCTTGGTTCAACTCCACAATCTTGTCGGAGGCTCCCAAGTGACACCTAGACAATCTAGGAGACACCACTCTCCAAGAAGTAACAAATGGTGTGTTGATGATGACCTCCTTGCTCTTGTGCTTCAAATGATAGTCTCCCCAACACTCAACTCTCTCTCATAGGATATGGATTTGGAGGAAAAAAGATTTGAGTGGAAAGCAACTTGGGGAAGGCTAGACGTCAAGATTCATATGGTAGGAATGGAATATCTTGGCCTCAACACAAGTGTAGGTGGTTCTCTCTCAGAAAAGGTAAGTTGGAAGTGTAGCTTCGTTCTGATGGCTCTCTCCACGAATGAAGAGGAGGAGGAGGGGTATATATAGCCTCCACACAAAATCTAACCGTTGCACACAACTTGCCAATCTCGGTGGGACCGACTTGATAAACTCGGTCGGACCGATTCAGAAAATCTAGTGACCGTTAGGATTTTTGGTGGGACAGACATGCAACTCGGTAGGACCGATATGATTAGGGTTAGGGCATAATGTAATCTCGGTGATACCTATTTTGGTAATAAACCATAGAGTTGGTCAGGTAAACTCGGTTGGAACGATTCGCTAATTTCGGTGGGACCGAAATGTTATGAAAAGGAAACAAGGAGTTTACATTGCAATCTCGGTAGGACCGATTATGCAAACTCGGTGAGACCAATTTTGGTAATAGATCCATATAGAGAGATTGCAATCCCATCTCAGTGAGACCGAGATCCCTATCGGTGAGACCGATTTGCCTAGGGTTTGTGGCAGTGGTGATGACATCTGAACTCAGTGGCGCCGGATAGAAAGAATCAGTGCGGTCGAGTTTGACTTTTGGTTTAGGTCATATGTGGATGTGAGAAATTAGTTGAGGGCTTTGGAGTATATCACTAAGCATTTTGAGCAGGATCCTCATTAAGCAACACCTCATCCCTCCTCGATAGTATTGGCTTTTCCTATAGACTCAATGTGATCTTGGATCACTAAAATAGAAAGTGTAGAATCTTGAGCTTGGAGCTTGAGCCAATCCTTTGTCCTTAGCATCTTGAAGGGGTTCCACATCCTCTAGTCCATGCCACTTCATTGTTGAACTTATCCAAAATATACTAGGTAAAAGTGTTAGTCCAACAAGAGATATGTTGTCATTAATTACCAAAACCACCTAGGGAGCACTTGTGCTTTCAATCTCCCTATTGAAATCCTAGGGGATCCTCCTCCACCCAAGGGTGATCCTGTGTTTGATCTTAAACCATTACCTGATACTCTTAAATATGCTTATCTGGATGAGAAAAAGATATACCCTGTTATTATTAGCGCTAACCTTTAGAACATGAAGAAGAGAGATTATTGAAAACTCTGAAGAAGCACTGTGCTGCTATTGGGTATACTCTTGATGATCTTAAGGGCATTAGTCCCACTCTATGTCAACATAAAATTAATTTGGAAGAAGATGCTAAACCAATTCGTGATCATCAACGCCGGCTGAATCCTACAATGAAAGAAGTGGTAAGAAAGGAGATACTAAAGCTCCTTGAGGCAGGTATAATTTATCCTGTTGCTGATAGTTAGTGGGTAAGACATGCCCATTGTGTCCCTAAGAAGGGAGGTATTACTGTTGTTCCTAATGATAAAGATGAATTGATTCCTCAAAGAATTATTACAGGTTATAGGATGGTAATTGATTTCCGCAAATTAAATAAGTCTACTAAAAAGGATCATTACCCCTTACCTTTTATCGATCAAATGCTAGAAAGATTATCCAAACATACACATTTTTGCTTTCTAGATGGTTATTCTGGTTTCTCTCAAATACCTGTGTCAGCCAAAGATCAATCAAAGACTACTTTTACATGCCCTTTTGGTACTTTTGCTTATAGACGTATGCCTTTTGGTTTATGTAATGCACCTGCTACCTTTCAAAGATGCATGATGGCTACATTCTCTGACTTTTGTGAAAAGATTTGTGAGGTTTTCATGGACGACTTTTCCATCTATGGATCTTCTTTTGATGATTGCTTGAGCAACCTTGATTGAGTTTTGCAGAGATGTGAAGAAACTAATCTTGTCTTGAATTGGCAAAAGTGCCACTTTATGGTTAATGAAGGCATTGTCTTGGGGCATAAAGTTTCTGAAAGAGTTATTGAAGTTGATAATGCCAAGGTTGATGCTATTGAAAAGATGTCATGTCCCAAGGACATCAAAGGTATAAGAAGTTTCCTTGGTCATGCCGGTTTTTATAGGAGGTTCATTAAGGACTTCTCAAAAAATTATTGGCCTCTGACTAATTTATTACAAAAAGATATACCATTTGTCTTTGATGATGATTGTGTAGAAGCATTTGAAATACTTAAGAAAGCATTGGTCTCTGCACCTATTGTTCAGCCACCTGATTGGAATTTACCCATTGAAATTATGTGTGATGCTAGTGATTATGCTGTAGGTGATGTTCTAGGACAAAGAGTTGATAAGAAACTAAATGGTATTCAATATGCTAGTAAAACTCTAGACAATGCTCAAAGAAATTATGCTACTACTGAAAAAGAATTCCTAGCAGTTGTATTTGCTTGTGATAAGTTTAGACCTTATATTGTTGATTCTAAAGTAGCTATTCACACTGATCATGCTGCTATTAAATATCTTATGGAAAAGAAAGATGCTAAACCTAGACTTATTAGATGGGTTCTCTTGCTACAAGAATTTGATTTGCATATTGTCTACAAAAAAGGAGGTGAGAACGCCGTTGCAGACAACTTGTCTAGGTTAGAAAATGTGCTTGATGACCCACTACCTATTAATGATAGCTTTCCTGATGAGCAATTAAATGTCATAAATGCTTCTCATACTGCTCCATGGTATGCTGATTATGCTAATTACATTGTTGCTAAGTTTATACCACCTAGTTTCACATACCAGCAAAAGAAAAAGTTCTTCTATGATTTGAGGCATTACTTTTGGGATGACCCACATCTTTATAAAGAAGGAGTAGATGGTGTTATTAGACGTTGTGTACCTGAGCATGAACAGTAACAGATCCTACGCAAGTGTCACTCCGGAGCTTATGGAGGACACCATGCTGGAGATAGAACTGCACATAAGGTACTGCAATCTGGTTTTTATTGGCCTACTCTCTTCAAGGATGCCCGTAAGTTTGTCTTATCTTGTGATGAATGTCAAAGAATTGGTAATATTAGTAGACGTCAAGAAATGCCTATGAATTATTCACTTGTTATTGAACCATTTTATGTTTGGGGCTTTGACTATATGGGACCTTTCCCTTCCTCTAATGGTTATACACATATTTTAGTTGCTGATGATTACTTTACTAAGTGGGTAGAAGCTATTCCAACTAGTAGTGTTGATCATAACACTTCTATTAAAATGCTTAAAGAAGTTATTTTTCCAAGGTTTGGAGTCCCTAGATATTTAATGACTGATGGTGGTTCACATTTTATTCATGGTGCTTTCCGTAAAATGCTTGCTAAATATGATGTTAATCATAGAATTGCATCTCCTTATCACCCTCAGTCTAGTGGTCAAGTAGAATTGAGTAATGGAGAACTCAAATTAATTTTGCAAAAGACTGTCAATAGGTCTAGAAAGAATTGGTCCAAGAAACTTGATGATGCATTATGGGCCTATAGGGCTGCATATAAAAATCCTATGGGTATGTCTCCATATAAAATGGTCTATGGAAAAGCATGTCACTTACCTCTCGAACTAGAACACAGGGCCTATTGGGCTATTAAAGAGCTTAATTATGATTTTAAACTTGCTGGTGAGAAGAGGTTATTTCATATTAGCTCACTTGATGAATGGAGAACCCAAGCCTATGAAAATGCCAAGTTGTTTAAAGAAAAAGTTAAAAGATGGCATGACAAAGGGATACAAAAGCGTGAGTTTAATGTAGATGATTATGTATTGCTATACAACTCTCGTTTAAGATTTTTTGTAGGAAAACTTCTCTCTAAATGGGAAGGTCCTTATGTTAACGAGGAGGTCTACCGTTCCGGTGCCATAAAAATCAACAACTTCGAAGGCACAAATCCGAAGGTGGTGAACGATCAAAGAACCAAACATTATATCTCAGGTAATCCCATAAATGTTGAAATCAATGTTATTGAAACCGTAACCCCGGAGGAATACATAAGGTACACTTTCCGGAACATTTCAGATTTAGAAAAGGAATAGGTATGTGGTACGGTAAGTAAACCGACTCCAAAACAGTTTTAAGGCAATATTTCTCTGTTTTGGAATATTTAGAAAAATAGAAAAATAAGAAGTAGTACGGGAAGGACACGAGGCCTCCACGAGGGTGGAGGGCGTGCCCTACCCTACTGGGCGCGCCCCCCTGCCGCGTGGGCACCTCGTGTGCTCCCCGGACTCCGTTTTCGTACAGGACCCGTATTTTGGTCGGTAAAAATTCATTATATAATCTCCCGGAGGTTTTGACTCCTGTATCACGCAATTATATCATGTTTGTGTTCCCAGCTGCTGCTGCGCAGATTAGAGCAGGATTTCTTCGCAAGAGTCAGTCGGGGAGAGCCGGGTGTCTCATCCGGCACCGAGATCAACGACAAACAATCATGTTGACCCCTTTGGGCCAGCAACAGAGGAAGAGATGGAGGCCGATTTGAAGAGGATAGATGCCATGGAAGAGGATCAAGAAGTCACTTCCCGCCTCCAAGCTGGATTCACAATGGGAGAACTGCAGAGCTCAGCTATTCCAAACTCGGTTATCCCTTCCAATTTTAGATTTCTTTCTTATGAGAATATGAAAAAGAGTGTCACTGGTTCTCCCGCAGCTATGCAGCACCCTTGGGTGCAGGGAGCTTTGGTTGTTACAGGAAAACTCCAATACGAAATAATGGACCTCAAGGAGCAAGTCAACAAGCTTGAGGAGGAGAATCGTATCTTGAGGGGCATCATTGCCAAGAACATCACATCACTATCCCCGAAAAGAGAGACATAATCACATGGGTATGGGCACTCCACTTGGCAATTGCCAAGCTTGGGGGAGTGCCCCGGTATCGTATCACCATCACTTTTATCTTTACCATTTTTCTTAGTTCGATCCTTTTGGTAATATCTTGATCTAGTAGAACAAAAGTTCTTAGTATAATCTAGTCGTGAGTTTTTGCTTTATTATCCTTCTATGCAATCGAGTCAGTGAGCTATATAATAAAGATTAGTGTTGAGTCAAGGGCTTGATTATTTTGCCATGATCCTAAGGAAATAAAACAAAAGAGAAAGAAATAAAAAGAAACAAAGAGATCATGTGAGTCTTATGGAGAGTAATGAGCTCACATAGAAAGAGTATGATGAATAAAAGTTGTTGAGGGTTGACAAACACAGTTTTGGTCATCGTTGCAATTAATAGGAAGTAACAAAGAAAGAGAGGTCTTCACATATAAATATACTATCTTGGAAATCTTTTATGATTGTGAGCACTCATGAAAATATGACTTGCTAAAGAGTTGACATTGGACAAGGAAGACAACGTAATGGGTTATGTTTTCTTACATCTGAGATAAATTATATTGTCTTGGATCTTCCAACATGATGAGCTTGCCTTTCCCCCTCATGCTAGCCAAATTCATTGCACCAAGTAGAGATACTAATTGTGCTTCCAAATACCCTTAAACCAGTCTTGCCATAAGAGTCCACCATATCTACCTCTGGATTGAGTAAGATCCTTCAAGTAAGTTGTCATTGGTGCAAGCAATAAAAATTGCTCTCTAAATATGTATGATTGATTGGTGTGGAGGAAATAAGCTTTATACGATCGTGTGATATGGAAGTAACCAAGCAACGGACTGCATAATAAAGGTCCATATCACAAGTGGCAATATAAAGTGACGTTCTTTCGCATTAAGATTTTGTGCATCCAACCATAAAAGCGCTTGACAACCTCTACTTCCCTCTGTGAAGGGCCTATCTTTTACTTTTATCTCCTACATTGCATAAGAGTCATGGTGATCTTCACCCTTCCTTTTTACATTTTATCCTTTGGCAAGCACAGTATGTTGGAAAGTTCCTGGTATATGGCTAATTGGATGTGAGTTTTCATGAACTATTACGGTTGACATTACCCTTGAGGTAAAACATTGGGAGGCAAAACTATAAGCCCCTGTCTTTCTCTGTGTCCTATTAAAAACTCCATACCCATAAGTATTGCGTGAGTGTCAACAATTGTGAAAGATTATATGATAGTTGAGTACGTGGACTTGCTGAAAAGCTCTTATACATTGACTCTTTCCTATGTTATGATAAATTGCAATTGCTTCAATGATCGAGATTATAGTTTGTTAGTTTTCAATGAAGTTTACGATTCATACTTGATATTGTGATTGAATTATTACTCTAGCATTAGAGATTATATGACAAGAATTATATAAGTTGACATTCTAAGAATGATCATGACGCCCTCATGTCCATATTTTATTTTTATCGACACCTCTATCTCTAAACATGTGGACATATTTTTTGATTTTGGCTTTTCGCTTGAGGACAAGCGAGGTCTAAGCTTGGGGGAGTTGATACGCTCATTTTGCATCATGCTTTTATATCGATATTTATTGCATTATGGGTTGTTATTACACATTATGTCACAATACTTATGCCTATTCTATCTTATTTTACAAGGTTTACATAAAGAGGGAGAATGCCGGCAACTCAGATTCTGGGCTGGAAAAGGAGCAAATACTAGAGACCTATTCTGCACAGCTCCAAAAGTCCTGAAACTTCACGGGAGATGTTCTCCAAATATATAAAAAATACTAAGAGCAAGAACTTCACCAGAGGGGCCACACCCTGCCCACGAGGGTGGGGGCCACGCCCTACCCCCCAGGGCGCGCCCCCCTACCTCGTGGGCCCCCTGGTGGCCCTCCGGTGGCCATCTTCTGCTATATGGAGTCTTTCGATGGAAAAAAATCATAAGCCATCTTCTCGGACAAAACTCCGCCGCCACGAGGCGGAACCTTGGCAGAACCAATCTAGGGCTCTAGCGGAGCTGTTCTACTGGGGAAACTTCCCTCCCGGAGGGGAAAATCATGGCCATCATCATCACCAACGCTCCTATCATCGGGAGAGGGCAATCTCCATCAACATCTTCATCAGCACCATCTCATCTCAAAACCCTAGTTCATCTCTTGTATACAGTTCTTGTCTCCAAGTCCGGGATTGGTGCTAGTAGGTTGCTAGTAGTGTTAATTACTCCTTGTAGTTGATGCTAGTTGGTTCAATTGGTGGAAGATCATATGTTCAGATCCTATATGCATATTAATACCCCTCTGATTATGAACATGTTTATGCTTTGTGAGTAGTTACTTTTGTTCCCAAGGACATGGGAGAAGTCTTGCTATTAGTAGTCATGTGAATTTGGTATTCGTTCGATATTTTGATGAGATGTATGTTGTCTCTCCTCTAGTGGTGTTATGTGAACGTCGACTACATGACACTTCACCATTATTTGGGCCTAGAGGAAGGCATTGGGAAGTAATAAGTAGATGATGGGTTGCTAGAGTGACAGAAGCTTAAACCCTAGTTTATGCGTTGCTTCGTAAGGGGCTAATTTGGATCCATATGTTTCATGCTATGGTTAGGTTTATCTTAATACTTTTGTTGTAGTTGCGGATGCTTGCAATAGAGGTTAATCATAAGTGGGATGCTTGTCCAAGTAAGGGCGGCACCCAAGCACCGGTCCACCCACATACCAAATAATCAAAGTACCGAACGCGAATCATATGAATGTGATGAAAACTAGCTTGACGATATTCCCATGTGTCCTCGGGAGCGCTTTACATCATATAAGAGTTTGTTCAGGCTTGTCCTTTGCTAAAAAAAGGATTGGTCCACCTTGCTGCACCTTATTTACTTCTGTTACTTGTTGCTCATTACAAATTATCTTATCACAAAACTATATGTTACCACTTATTTCAGTGCTTGCAGAGAATACCTTGCTGGAAACCGCTTATCATTTCCTTCTGCTCCTCGTTGGGTTTGACACTCTTACTTATCTAAAGGACTATGATAGATCCCCTATAATTGTGGGTCATCACAATCTACTTTAGTAAATAGGACATTGAAACCGAAATCAGCAAGTCTAGATACTGAAAGTAAATTGTAGCCAAGAGATTCAACGAGCATGAAATTTTGTATGGAGCTATCATGTGAGATGTCCACCTTACCTAGGACAACCACCTTACCCTTTGAGTTATCACCAAAGGTGACATACTTTCGAGAGCCATCGTTTTCAGCACGCTCACAGAACATATCTTTATCTCCGGTCATATGATTAGTACATCCACTATCAAGAACCCATTCCTTTCCTCCAGCCATGTAGCCGCGAAGATTTGCCATAAGACCAAAGTGTCTCATTTCATCATTAAGATCATAGTCACTGTCATCATCATCCTCATCATAGTATCCATGTTCAACATCATCTTGTGATTGATCAATTCCTAGAGAGGGTAATTCATTAGATAAATGATCATTTCTATGGTTATCTTTATGAATTCTAATAGCTTTGGAAATGATATTGCTAATGATTCCAACATCTCCTTTGGCACTCGTAAGATTAGTAAGCTCAAATAAGCAGTCACCAAATTTGGGATCATTGGAACTCATCTTAATCAAGGCAATGGAGTTATGAAGAATCTCATTAAAGTTCTTCAAGGAATGGTTTGGAAAACATTTCTCAAGGAATCTCCATATAGTGTAGGCACAATCAAGAGTAGGCAAACATTCAATCAAGTTTCTAGGAAAGCCTCTAGTGATAAGATTAACAGTTCTAAGGTTTCGGATCATGTCAATAGACTCACCAAGGGTTGGATGCAAAGGATCAACAAGAGGTGCACAAGGTCTAGTAATGTACTTGTTCAAATGATATTCATTGAAAATATCAAGCATCTCATTTTTTCACTCATGAAAATACTCTCCATCAAGTATAGGCACTCTATGTCTAAGACTCCCCAAAGTAGACTCATCCATCTTCCTCCAATGGTGTTTAAACCAAGGCAATGAAGACCAATGCTCTGATACCAATTGAAAGGATCAAGAAGAGGTATCTAGAGGGGGGTGATTAGACATTAAGTACAAAAAGTTGCAGTTTTTAATTTCTTTTAAGTTGAAGCGAAGTTTTGGCACAAGTTTAACAAATACAATACATATCAAGCAAGCATGCAAAGAGTATATGAGCAGCGGAAAGTAAAGCATGCAACTTGCAAGAATGTAAAGGGCAGGGTTTGGAGGATTCAAACGCAATAGGAGACTCGGATGTTTTTGTCGTGGTTCCGATAGGTGGTGCTATCGTACATCCACGTTGATGGAGACGTCAACCCACGAAGGGTAACAGCTGCGCGAGTCCATGGAGGGCTCCACCCACGAAGGGTCCACGAAGAAGCAACCTTGTCTATCCAACCATGGCCATCGCCCACGAAGGACTTGCCTCACTAGCGGTAGATCTTCACAAAGTAGGTGATCTCCTTGCCCATACAAACTCCTTGGTTCAACTCCACAATCTTGTCGGAGGCTCCCAAGTGACACCTAGCCAATCTAGGAGACACCACTCTCCAAGAAGTAACAAATGGTGTGTTGATGATGAACTCCTTGCTCTTGTGATTCAAATGATAGTCTCCCCAACACTCAACTCTCTCACACAGGATATGGATTTGGAGGAAAAAAGATTTGAGTGGAAAGCAACTTGGGGAAGGCTAGAGATCAAGATTCATATGGTAGGACTGGAATATCTTGGCCTCAACACAAGTGTAGGTGGTTCTCTCTCAGAAAAGGTAAGTTGGAAGTGTAGGTACGTTCTGATGGCTCTCTCCACGAATGAAGAGGAGGTGGAGGGGTATATATAGCCTACACACGAAATCTAACCGTTACACACAACTTGCCAATCTCAGTGGGACTGAATTGATAAACTCAGTCGGACCGATTTAGAAAATCTAGTGACCGTTAGGACTTTCGGTGGGACAGACATGCAACTCGGTAGGACCGATATGATTAGGGTTAGGGCATAACGTAATCTCAGTGAGACCGATTTTGGTAATAAGCTAACCAGAGAGTTGGTCGGGTAAACTCGGTGGGACCGATTCGCTCATTTCGGTGGGACCGAAATGTTACGAAAAGGAAACAAGGAGTTTACATTGCAATCTCGGTAGGACCGATTATGCAAACTCGGTGAGACCGATTTTGGTAATAGATCCATACAGAGATATTGCAATCTCATCTCGGTGAGACCGAGATCCCTATCGGTGAGACCTATTTGCCTAGGGTTTGTGGCAGTGGCTATGACATGTGAACTCGGTGGCGCCGGATAGAAAGAATCGGTGGGGCTGAGTTTGACTTTTGGTTTAGGTCATATGTGGATGTGAGAAAGTAGTTGAGGGCTTTGGATTATATCACTAAGCATTTTGAGCAAGATCCTCATTAAGCAACACCTCATCCCTCCTTGATAGTATTGACTTTTCCTATAGACTCAATGTGATCTTGGATCACTGAAATAGAAAATGTAGAGTCTTGAGCTTGGAGCTTGAGCCAATCCTTTGTCCTTAGCATCTTGAAGGGGTTCCACATCCTCTAGTCCATGCCACTTCATTGTTGATCTTATCTGAAACATACTAGGTAAAAGTGTTAGTCCAACAAGAGATATGTTGTCATTAATTACCAAAACCACCTAGGGATCACTTGTGCTTTCAACGTGGCCATTGATAGGGGAAGAAAGATTAAGTACGTTACGGAAATTGGCATCTAAGCTAGCCCTCATTTCTTTGATAATTTCATTTTGATAAAAGCACAAAAGAGAGGAAGATTCAACCTTCTCACTCATGGGGTGCCCAAATATAGTTTTCATCCTTTCATAAGTATAAATGGGATCCTCCTCAAGAAAATCTTCTTCAAAGATAAAATCTAGAACTTTATTGAATGAAGAGGGTAAACCAATATAAAAGCTTTTCAGGTAAACCTCAATTTGATATTGGGGCACATAGTTAGCTCGGATCCTTAATAGCCTATCCCAAGCGTCTTTCAGAGATTCATCAAGTAAATAACGAAAAAATTCGGGATCATCTTCATCAAAATTATTGAAACTCTCATTGATAACCCCAGTAGGTCTCTCCATAGCATCATTATTTATGAGCTTAGAGAGGACCTAGGGACTATCCAAGGTAAAACCCGGGAGAGAACCCTTTGCCCTTTTTGAATCAGCCATGGTACAAGAAAACAAACGGGAAAGAGGCGAATAAAAAGGCAAGGGTAAAGTGGGGGAGAGGAAAACGAGAGGCAAATGGAAAATAATGTAATGCGAGGGATAAGAGTTTGTGATGGGTACTTGGTATGTCTTGACTTGTGCATAGACTCCCCGACAACGGCGCCAGAAATCCTTCTTGCTACCTCTTGAGCACTGTGTTGGTTTTCCCTTGAAGAGGAAAGGGTGATGCGGCAAAGTAGCGTATGTATTTCCCTCGGTTTTTGAGAACCAAGGTATCAATCCAGTAGGAGGCCACACGCAAGTCCCTCGTACCTACACAAACAAATAAGAACCTCGCAACCAATGCGATAAAGGGGTTGTCAATCCCTTCACGGTCACTTACGAGAGTGAGATATGATAGATATGATAATGATAAGATAAATATTTTTGGTATTTTTATGATATAGATTGAAAGTAAAAATTGCAAAGTAAAATAGATTGGAAACTTATATGATGTAGAATAGACCCGGGGGGCATAGGTTTCACTAGTGGCTTGTCTCAAGATAGCATAAGTATTACGGTGGGTGAACGAATTACTGTCGAGCAATTAATAGAATTGAGCGTAGTTATGAGAATATCTAGGCATGATCATGAATATAGGCATCACGTCCGTGACAACTAGACCGACTCCTGCCTGCATCTACTACTATTACTCCACACATCCACCGCTATCCAGCATGCATCTAGAGTATTAAGTTCATAAGAACAGAGTAACGCATTAGGTAAGATGACATGATGTAGAGGGATAAACTCAAGCAATATGATATAAACCCCATCTTTTTATCCTCGATGGCAACAATACAATACGCGTCGTTTCCCTTTCTGCCACTGGGATCGAGCACCGCAAGATTGAACCCAAAGCTAAGCACTTCTCCCATTGCAAGAAGATCAATCTAGTAGGCCAAACCAAACTGATAATTCAAAGAGACTTGCAAAGATAACCAATCATGCATAAAAGAATTCAGAGAAGATTCAAATATTGTTCATAGATAGACTTGATCATAAACCCACAATTCATCAGATCTTGACAAACACACCGCAAAAAGAGTTACATCGAATAGATCTCCAAGAAGATCGAGGAGAACATCATATTGAGATCCAAAGAGAGAGAGAAGAAGCCATCTAGCTAATAGCTATGGACCCGAAGGTCTGAAGTAAACTACTCACACATCACCGGAGAGGCCATGAAGTTGATGGAGAGGCCCTCCATTATCGATGCCCCCTCCGGCGGAGCTCCAGAAAAGGCCCCAAGATGGGATCTCTTGGGTACAGAAGTTTGCGGCGGTGGAAATAGGGTTTCGTGGTGCTCCTGGATGTTTTCGGGGTATATGAATATATATAGGAGGAAGAAGTAGGTCGGTGGAGCAACGAGGGGCCCACGAGGGTGGAGGGCGTGTCTAGGGGGGTAGGCGCGCCCCCTGCCTCGTGGCCTCCTCAATTGTTTCTTGACGTCCACTCCAAGTCCCCTGGATCATGTTTGTTCCAAAAATAACTCTCCTGAAGGTTTCATTCCGTTTGGATTCCGTTTGATATTCCTTTTCAGCGAAACACTGAAATAGGCAAAAAAACAGCAATTTGCATTGGGCCTTGGGTTAATAGGTTAGTCCCAAAAATAATATAAAAGTGTAAAATAAAGCCCATTAACATCCAAAACAGAATATATAATAGCATGGAACAATCAAAAATTATAGATACGTTGGAGACGTATCAGACCTGCATACAGCTTTCCTTTGTTCTCAAATTCTTGGCTTGTAAAATAGCCTTGATGAGTATGGCATTCTCTGTAAAAACACGTTTGACGTATCAATCAGAATATAGCGGAAACAGTTTTGTCTAACCTTATTCGGTATTGGCTTATTTCATAATATGTATTCCGTCCTCATGACAGATTGACATATACACCTCGGCATAAAAGTCCAGGGGCTCTATTCGGCCACATATATTTTTCAAAACAAAAGTCCGAACACTTTTATAGTATACTTCGGTGTCCCGAATACCGCATTATATGCATCGGCTCCAAATCATGTCTTGGGTCAATAGTTGGGTTGGCTGGCTCCTGACCACCTTACGTTCCGCTTGTTTGGCTAAGGTAGTAAAGGGAGAACTACTGCGATTGTGTTTCTGGCTCGACCGGTCAAACACCTTAGTAGAGAAAGCCGAAAACTGACTATCATGATATAGCGGGAGCTGGTCAGCGGTTCGGTGACTTACTAAATCTTTTGCGATTTTTTTTGTATTATACAAAGGGCTGTCCTCCACCCGGTCACGCACCTAAAGCATCCAAGTACGGATAGCTAAACAAACACCAGGGGCTAGCCTATAGTCCCATTGTCAAACTCCTATGGCTAAGTGAGATTGATAAAGTCGCATAGTCTGATTGCCTGGTTCGCTGCACTGACACCTCCTTTACAGACCAAGACGTTGGGTCAAGTGTGCTCATGTGCTATTCCAAAAACCCCCCGTGGTATCTACGTGGGGGCTGAAGCTGACGACTAGCAAACTTTTAGATATAAAAACGACTGCACAAGAGGAAAATAATTTCAGACAAAGGCACAAATATATTATATAAGCCTTGTTTTCATAACACAAAGTCTAGGCAGCCTAGAGACATTCATTCAAATATAACATCCTGCAAGCATTGACCCTCTATTAAACGGGCACCCTCTAGGACGTCTTCGAAATATCGCTCCGACTTGCGATAGTCCTTGCCTTCAGGCGGGCCCTCAACTGCCATGGCGGCAGCCTTCATCTTCGCCTAGTGCATCTTGACACGGGCAAAGGCCATCCGAGCACCCTCAATGAACGAAGAGCGCTTCACAGATTCAATTCGGGGAAGGGCGTCAGCGAGCTGCTTGACAAGGCCGAAGTAGCTGCTAGGAATGGGTTTGGCTGGCCATAGCCGGACTATGATGTCCATCATGGCCAGCTCATATAACCTATGCAGCTCCGCCAGCTGCATCATCTGGTCGTTCAACAATGCCGGACGCTCCGAAGCCAACTACTGCGGCCAGAAGAGTTTCTCTGTCGTATTCCCTTCTTGGGCCCAGAAAAACTTTGCAGTGTCGGCTGTGCTCTTTTCAATTGCCGAATTTACTCTGCAAAAGAAAGGGCTTACCAGCCGCTATCTGTTCAGCCTGCTTGATCTCCTCACGAGCCGCCCAGAACTCCGTCCGTGCCTCCCTGGCCTCCTGGAGAGCCTTGGAGAGTTCGTTTGCTTGGGCTTTATTCTTCTCCTCCAAGGCCTCACACTTACGAGCAGCGACTGTCGGTGTCAAAACTGGCGGATCTCGGGTAGGGGGTCCCGAACTGTGCATCTAGGATCGATGGTAATAGGAGACGGGGGACACAATGTTTACCCAGGTTCGGGCCCTCTCTATGGAGGTAAAACCCTACGTCCTGCTTAATTGATATTGATGAATATGAGTGTTACAAGAGTGGATCTACCACGAGATTGTAATGGCTAAGCCCTAGAAGTCTAGCCTATGGGGGTATGGTAATGAGTATATATGGTCCCCTTTCCGGACTATCCCCTTCGGTTTATATAGACACCGAGGGGTTCTAGGGTTTACACTGAGTCGGTTACATAAGAAGGGAGCTTCGGTCACCAAGCTTGCCTTCCACGCCAAGTAGAGCCCAATCCGGACACGGTGCAGTCTTCGGCCTTCATGTCTTCACAGCCCACTAGTCTGGCCCATGGATAACAGGTCGGACGCCCGAGGACCCCTTAGTCCAGGACTCCCTCAGTAGCCCCCAAACCACTCTTCAATAACGAGGTGCTCGGCACACATACGGTCTTCGGCATTGTAAGGCGGGTTCTCCCTTCGACGATCTTCAAGTATGTATTCGACCATTGATCCAATGTCGCCTCCTTGGCTTCTGGGCGTTGAATAATCTTTGTCCTCCACGTGTAGACTGAATGTGGAAAGTCAGGGTATTTTGCGAATAACACCCCCTTCATGTGAGGAAGAGCGCCTATTTAAAGAGATTAGACCCCAGATCCATTCAGCGCTACGCAAAAGAAATCCCTAGAGACTGTTTAGGAGAAACCATTTTGGCATGGCTAGTGCTCCCAGCTCCTCCGCTCGTCCTGGCCCAGAGAAAGGCGAGTGGGAGAGGTGTTCTGTGTCTCATAGCCGTCTGGCGAAGTTGCAAATGCAGGGATTCCTTCCCCATGCAGATCTCGTCCCTGTTCGATCGGGGCTAGCTTCCTTCAATGAGGGAACTCAGGCAGAGGACTTCCCCAATCCGTCCCGGGGGGAGCGAGTGTGTTTTTTCCCCTACCTGCTAAGAGGCGTCGGAATTCCAATCCATCCGTTCCTCCGAGGACTTCTGGAATATTACGGCCTCCAGCTGCACAACTTCACTCCGACCTCTATTCTGCACATTGCAGGTTATGTCACTTTATGCGAACTTTTCCTGGGCGTCGAGGCTCACTTCGAGTTGTGGAGGAAGTTGTTTTGTCTCATCCCGCACAATCATGAAGGGTCAATATTTGAAGTGGGCGGAGCTGAAGTGTGGCGCGTCACCGATACCAAATATCCATCCGGCACACCAAGGAAGGCACCTGACGAATGGCCCTCCGAATGGTTTTATATAGAGGATGTTGCGCTTCTTGACCCGATTCGAAAGGGTCTTCCTGAATTTTCTTGCGTCCCATTGAAGAAACAACACAGTTGGCGTCCCCGGAGTCTTGAAGAGGAAGACGACGCGGAGGTACGTCAGCTGATGAGCAGGATAAGAGAGCTCACTCAGTCCGGACTCATAGTAATCGAGGTTATGGCGATTTCCATAGCGCGAGGGGTTCAACCGCTCCAATACAGAGGGCTTCCCATGTGGCACTACAATGGGGAGGACGACGCTTCTCCCTGCGGTCGAAAAGGTCTGGATACCCCTGCTGCTTTTGCTAAGATATTAGTCGAACTATTCAAAGGGGAGGAAAAGGAATTCCTCCACATCAAATTTGGAGGCGGGTACTCTATGTATAACCCTCCCAGCTGGGTAAGGCCCGACCCCTCCGTTTTTGCTTCTTCCATCTCCGAATTGCCTTTGATAAACTTCTAGCTAATTTTCTTATGATGGCACTGGCGAAAGGTCACCGAGAGATTTCATAGTCCTACCCCATAGCCGGAGGACCACAACCGGGAGCTAGTTCATGGGTTCGAAGAGGACACGGATATATTTGTGGTGCTTGCGGAGGGAGTGTTCTACCAGACCAGCTACGACGGCACAGAAGTGGCCATCACCGCAGACTATCCAGGCCTCCTTCCTGCTTCTCGGGTAAATAATTAAGAAATCACCTTCTCTAAAAGAGTGCTCTTACTCTGTCTCACGCATCGCACCGTATCATGCTTTACAAGGGAGACGTTCGGCGGCTTCGAAGAGATCGGCTCCCGCGCCGGACAATCCTTCCAAGAGGAAAGCAAATGAAGATGCGGCCACGTCTTCATCGAGGAGGTATGAATTCGCCAACCTGCCCCTAAGCAGTCACGTCCAACCGTGACCCTTCCATTTTTATTTGCCAGGAGGAAGGCGCTGGACTATATCCGGTGGTCCGAGCGGCCGTACTTTCCACAGTCAGGATTCAAATCCCGCCATGAAGACGGGGGCTGATGTAGGGGCGACATCGGATTGTCCTCCAGCCGAGGACTCGGACGATGTATCCGCCACCAACTCGTAATTGGAGAGTGCTATGAATCATCGGCACCACCGGGCCATTTTACAGGATCCTGGCTTTTCAGAAGAGTCATTTAACACCTTCAATGCAGCCGATGCGTACATCCAGGCTGCTCGAGATGGAATTAGCAGGGCCATAAAGCAACATCTGAAAGATGTGCAGGTAAATTCGCTTTGTTTGACTACGACAACCATATGCCAGTAGCCCCCGTGACTTAAAGGAGTTGAATCAATTGATTTAAGGATCAATGTTCAACCAGGTTCTTATGGAGAAGAATACCTAGCTAGCTCAGGAACTAGAAAAGTGTCAGCGCCAGCTACTTGCTGCTAACGCCGAACTAGAGAAATACAAGGCATCTCCAGGTAATATTTTCCTCCGTCAAAAATTCATAAGGCTACATCGATAGTGTGAATCTGGGTTCTAATATTTGTGTTGGGTCATTTAGACCAAAAACAACAGTAGCTGGACGCTGCTAGAAGCAAAGAACACGGAGCCAAAAAGCTGCAAGCAGCGGGTGAGCGTGTGTTGACAAAGGTCATTGAAGAGAAAAAGAAACTCCAGGATTCGTACATCAACCTAGGCGAAGAACTGAAAGATGTGCGAGCGCATCTTGCCGACTCTGTGAAGGAGAACAAGAAGCTCCGAGGCGACATATTCAGTATTTGGCCGCTTTACAACAGTTTGGAGGTAGCAGTAGCTGATATAGCTGTAATTACAGGTTTGTTGATGAACCGCCCCGAAGAGGAAGTGTCCGGATCATCGAATGATCTTCTGCAGCAGCTGTCACAATTGCACGAGCAAGCTCGGCAGGCTATGCGGATTGTAGCCAAGGCTTTATGGCCATCTGAATCCCCTTTAGGAAGCATGGAGGAGCTGGTAGAGTTGTTCAAGGGAGCGCGGCAGCGTATCCGGTTGTGGAAGATATCCGCCTACCAAGAGGGTGCGCGAGAGGCCTGGGCCATGGTGAGGACGCGCTATACTAAGTTGGATCCTAATAACATGGCTCGTGTCGGGCCGGTAGGGCCGAATGGGGGGGGGGGGAATTCCAGTTAGTATAGTATATGACCAAGTAGAGGTGGCCGCCAAATATTCTGAATAGGATTGTAAATTAGATTGCTTGTTGGAAGGTCTAGAGGAAGAGGTGTTCGAGTCGAAGTGACTATGTACTTTTCCTCATCTAGCTGAATTGTATATCATTTGTCATGGCAGACCTTTTCGCTTCAACCTCCAAACTCTAAGGTGCGGAGTGTTTCCAAATACCGTCGCGGCCGAATAGGCCGAGGTATGCTTGGAAAACTAGGCGTAGGGGTCATAGTTGCTTGAACAGACAAGTTGTATCCGGCTAGCTATGTTATATTACATGGATATCGTAAGAAACATCTTCCAAAGAGAATAGTTCCGTTAAGGGTTCCTTTCCCTGGGTGTGCATGCATTTAATGTACATGTCGGAATTGTGATGCGAGCACCACAGTTCGTATAACTTCTGGGGTGCACAATGGAATGAGTTTAGAAAACATCTTTAATTCACCGACCGAATATTCCCTTAAGAATGCTAGCTTTCGGCTTCACCCAGTCCGAGGTACACATCTGGATGACCCGGCAATAACAATCGTAGAGGTGCTCCCTTTATGCCCTAGCCGAACTAACGGGAACGTAGGGCATAAGCACAGGAGCCAGGCAACCCAGCTTGGCCAAAACTTAAGTCATATCGATGCATATAGTGGCGAAGAAAAGGTACATATGGAAAAACTCATATGTGAGGAGCTTGATGCTCAAGGAATGACAAGAACTTCTGTCCAAGAAGCCCCCAGTACAAGTGGCGTAGATGTTTAAAGATGTATGTGCGAATGGTGTGCGGTCTAACCGTACTTTAAAGCTTTTAAAGCGAGAAAAAGAAAGTAATCGGAAAAGAGAGAAAAAATAATGGAGACTACAGGGGAGGAGGAGACGAACAATGAGTTTAGCGCTAGGCGTACAATCTCCAGAATCTATCCGCGTTCCAGGGGTTCGGCTTGGTGCGATTGTCGGATGCATCGTGAAGATGGTACGCTCCTCCGGTGAGAACTTCGTCAATCATGAACGGACCCTCCCATTTGGGCTTGAGTTTGTCCTTTTTCTTCTCCGGTAGGCATAGAACGAGTTCGCTGACGTTGTAAGTCTTGGCCCGTACTTCTCTGCTTTGATATCTTCGAGCCTACTGTTGGTAAACTGCTAAACGAGCTTTTGCAACATCGCGTTCCTCCTCCAGGGCATCTAGGCTGTCATGCCGATCGAGCTCGGCTTCTCTCTCTTCGTACATACGAACTCTAGGTGAGTCGTGAATAATATCACAGGGCAATACGGCCTCTGCACCATACACCATGAAGAAAGGTGTGTATCCGGTAGTGCGCTTAGGTGTGGCCCGCAGCCCCCGGAGTACGGAGTCGAGCTCCTCAACCGAGTGTTTGTTTGATTCTTTCAAAGACTGCACTAGTCTGGGCTTGATGCCACTCATAATAAGACCGTTGGCGTGTTCTACTTGACCGTTGGTTTGTGGGTGGTAGACGGAGGTGTAATCGAGTTTAATACCCAAAGTAGTACACCAGGTTTTTACCTCGTCGCATGTGAAATTGGATCCGTTGTCAGTGATGATGCTGTGTGGGACACCATAATGGTGCACAACGTCGGATATGAAGTCTATCACCGGGCCGGACTCAGCCGTTTTGACTTGTTTAGCCACTATGCAGTTAGTGAATTTGTCCACCATAACTAGTAGATATTTTTTTCTTATGGCTTCCCCTTTGAGGGGTCCAACCATGTCAAGACCCCAGACCGCGAAAGGCCAAGTGATGGGGATTGTTTGTAGGGCGGTGGGGGCATATGGCTTTGATTGGCAAAGAGTTGGCAGCCGACGCAATGTTGGACAAGGTCCTGTGCATCTGCTCGGGCCGTCGGTCAATAAAACCCTGTACAGAAGGCCTTGCTAACAAGGGCCCGAGCTGCGGCGTGGTGGCCGCCGAGTCCGGCATGAATTTCAGCCAGGAGCTTCTGCCCCTCTTCCTCGGATATACATCGTTGAAGGACTCCGGTGGCGCTTTTCTTGTAGAGCTCTCCATCATGAACCTTGTAGGCCTTCGAGCGCCGTACAATGCAGCGGGCCTCATTCTGGTCCTCAGGAAGCTCCGTCCTGTTAAGGTAGGCCAGGAAGGGTTTGGTCCATGGGGCAATGACTGCCATGATGAGATGCGCCTATGGTGTTACTCGATGTTTCCGGGATCTGGGGTTATGTTTGGGTCCACATTAGTGTTGCCGTTTTCCCCCTGCCACACCACGGATGGCTTGAAGAGCCTTTCCATGAAGATATTAGGTGGGACGGGGTCGCGCTTGGCACCAATACGGGCAAGAACATCCGCCGCTTGATTACTTTCTCGAGCCACGTGATGGAACTCGAGCCCCTCTAACCGGGCCGACATTTTTATGACTGCATTACGATACGCTGCCATCTTCGGATCTTTCGCATCAAAATCTCCATTTATTTGAGATATTGCAAGGTTTGAGTCCCCGCACACTTCTAGGCGTTGTATTCCCATGGAGACAGCCATTCGGAAACCATGCAATAAGGCCTCGTATTCGGCTGCGTTATTGGAGTCTGTGTATAGTATTTGGAGAACATACTAGACGATGTCTCCGGTGGGAGACGTCAAAACGACACCCGCTCCTAACCCTGCCAACATTTTGGAGCCGTCGAAGTGCTTGACCCAATTGGAGTATGTGCCGTACTCTTTAGGGAGTTCGGCCTCTGTCCATTCGGCGATGAAGTTGGCCAGAACTTGGGATTTGATAGCTCAATGTGGTTTGTATGTAATGTCGAATGGCAAGAGATCAATGGCCCATTTGCCAATCCGTCCCGTAGCGTCGCGGTTGTTTATAATATCGTTGAGTGGTACTTCGGAGGACACCGTGATCGAACACTCCTGGAAGTAGTGACAGAGCTTTCAGGATGCCATGAAGACCGCGCATGCTATTTTTTGATAATGAGGGTACCGGGATTTGCATGGTGTAAGGATAGTAGACACGTAGTAAACTGGCTTCTGAAGCGGGAACTTATGACCATCCTGTTCTCATTCAACGACGAGAATGGCGCTCACCACCTGATGTGTTGTCGATATGTATAATAATATCGGCTCGCCGGTGTTTGGTGCGGCAAGGATTGGATTGCTCGCAAGAAGGGTTTTTATTTCTTCCAGTCCGGCTGTTGCCGCGTCCGTCCACTCGAACTGGTCGGTTTGCCATAGAGGCGATAGAGTGGCAGTGCCTTTTCTCCTAATCTGGAGATAAAGCGGCTTAGAGTTGCCACGCAACCTGCAAGTTTTTGAACTTGTTTAAGGTCTGTTGGTTTAGCCAGTTGTGACAGAGCTCGGATTTTGGCTGGGTTTACTTCGATTCCCCTATTGGAGATGATGAAGCCCAGTAGTTTTCCAGCAGGGACACCGAAGACACACTTTTCCGTGTTGAGCTTGATGGCATATGCCCTGAGGTTGTCGAAGGTAAGAGTAAGTCGTCTATTAGTGTTTCCACGTGCCTGGTTTTGATGACGACGTCATCAATGTAGGCTTCAACTGTTTTGCCAATCTATTTCTCCAGGCATGTTTGAATCATGCGTTGATATGTGGCGCCGGCGTTTTTGAGCCCAAAGGGCATGGTATTGAAGCAGAATGGCCCGTATGGGGTAATGAATATTGTTGTAGCTTGATCGGATTCCTTCATTTTGATTTTATGGTATCCGAAGTATGCATCAAGGAAACATAGTCAGTCGCGTCCTGCGGTGGCGTCAATGATTTGATCAATGCAGGGGAGGGGGAAGGGATCCTTAGCACGGGCTTTGTGGAGGTCTTTGAAATCGACGCACAAGCGCCAGGATTTGTCCTTCTTTGGTACCATCACAAGGTTTGCAGCCAGTCCGGATGTTTAATTTCTCTAATGAATCCGGCCTCGATGAGTTTGGCCAGCTCCTCCCCCATGGCTTGCCGCTTGGGTTCGGAAAAGCGTCGCAGTGTTTGCTTAACCTGTTTAAACCCCTTTAATATATTGAGGCTATGTTCGGCCAGCTTGCGTGGGATCCCTGGCATGTCCGAAGGGTGCCAGGCAAATATGTCCCAGTTTACGCGCAGGAATTCTCGTAGTGCAGCATCAACTATTGGGTTCAGTTGAGCTCCGATGGATGATGTCTTCTTGGGATCCGTTGGGTGGACCTGGAATTTGACTATTTCTTCTGGCAGTTTGAACGAGGTGGATTTGGGGCGTTTGTTGAGGATCATGTCGTCCCTGTCCACCGTGGAGCGTAGTGCGGTTAATTCTTCGGCCGCGAGTGCTTCGGATAGTGCCTCTAGGCTAAGGATGCGGTTTTGTTTTCAGCACAGAGTGCTATGTCCGGATCACTCACGAGAGTGATTATCCCGTTTGGTCCGGGCATTTTGAGCATCATATACCCGTATTGAGGTATAGCTTGGAAGCGTGTAAAAGCATCCCACCCCAACAAGGTGTGATATCCGCTGCTGAAAGGGGCCACTTGGAAGGTTATTCCTTCGGACCGATAATTCTCCGATGATCCGAATACCATGGCAAGTGTGATTTTGCCCGCGCACCGCGCCTCCCGACTAGGAATAATTCCCCGGAAGGTTGTACTTTGTTTGATGCGGCTCCTGTCTATTTCCATTTTATGGAGTGTGTCCTCATAAATGAGATTTAGTCCGTTGTTGCCGTCCATGAGGACCTTGGTGAGTCGAAACCCATCCATGATGGGGCCAAGGACTAACGCGGCTGGTGCTCGTGATGTTCTGTACCTTGGTTCGTCACCGATGTTGAATGTCATAGCCGTGTCGTTCCATGGGTTTATTACAGCAATCTGGCAGACTTCGTTGAGCTCGCGAAGTGCCCTTTTGTGCTTGTTATTTGAAGCGAATGTCTCGAAGATTGTCAATACTCTTGGGTCGTCTTCTTCTGGGGGGGTGTTGTTCTGGGGCTTCCTTGATAAGGATGTCCTCGCCGCTCTTGGCTACCTGTCGAAGTACCCAACATGCTCTAAGGTTGTGGGTTGCCACGGTATCTGTTGTTGTATGTATTTTGCATGGGCCATCGAGCCACCCTTCCAGAACAGTGCCATGTTGTATAGTGGCCTTTTTTTTTTGACTCTGGGATTGGGCGTGCCACGAGGGTACGCCCTTTTCGCTTGTAGGGGAAGTTGGGTTGGGACTGGTGGTTCCCAGCAAGCTGCGCGAGTTTCCCAGGTGCTTTCCATCATGCAGTATTTTTGCACGATGGTTTCTAAGTTAGCAAATTTTAATATGCGGCAGCAATTGATGGCGTTGAGGATTCCTTTGTCCATGCAGTTTTTGCAGAACGTTGATATTGCGTCCTCGTCACGGGAATCTTTTACCTTGTCCCTGACAAGGAGGAATCTGGCCCAAAAGTAGTGGACCTTCTCCTGAGATTGTTGTTTTATGCTCATGAGAGCCTCTATATCCGGGTAGGTGGGTGGAATTAAATCCAAACCTCGACCTAACCGGTTGTCCGGAGTCTGACGACCTTCCGGGCTAGACAGTTCGGGTTCCGGAATATCTTCTGATTGTTTGGAGCCGCCGTCCGATACTATGTTAGGAGGGTTAGTTGCGTCCTTTCGTGGGTGAGTATCCGGCTCTTCATGAACGGTGACCTGAACATAGTCCGTCTTCATATATAAGAAGACTCGCCGTCCTGCTCCAGGACTGCCGCGATTTGGTGGGTGACCGGTGGGATTTCGGTTTCTCCCTGATCGGTTTTAGGCCTGATCTGATCGTAATCTGTGGCGATTCCCAAAGCAGCGATGCAATCTAGGAGCTCGTTTAAGGACGAAAACTCAATCGGATCCATCTGCTTGGAGTGCTCGGAGTTGATGTGAAGGGCATTTTCGATGGCCCGAGAGGTCATCGTCGGCTCTACGGCCGAACGGGCGATCATAGTAAAGTCGCCCAGCCAGAGAGTTTGGCCCGAGGCCAAAACTACCCCTGCGGTAATATTGTCTTTAATGACAAGGCGAGCCATCGAGCCTTTCACCGACGGCACAGTGGAACTCTCAATGAAAGCACCAATGTCGGTGTCAAAACCGGCGGATCTCGGGTAGGGGGTCCCGAACTATGCGTCTAGGATCGATGGTAACAGGAGACGGGGAACACAATGTTTACCCAAGTTTGGGCCCTCTCTTTGGAGGTAAAACCCTACGTCCTGCTTGATTGATATTGATGAATATGAGTGTTACAAGAGTGCATCTACCACGAGATCATAATGGCTAAACCCTAGAAGTCTAGCCTATGGGGGTATGGTAATGAGTATATACAAGAAGGAATCTAGGGTTTATATAGACACCGAGGGGATCTAGGGTTTACACGGAGTCGGTTACATAAGAAGGAATCTTCGGTCGCCAAGCTTGCCTTCCACGCCAAGTAGAGTCCAATCCAGACATGGTGCAGTATTCGGCCTTCATGTCTTCACAGCCCACAAGTCCGTCCCATGGATAACAGGTCGGACGCCCGAGGACCCCTTAGTCCAGGACTCCCTCGGCGACCTTGAGCTCTTGCTCGACTTCGGTCACCCTCTCCTCATATTGGCGGCGGGTGGCCTGCTCGGTCTCTAAGTCTGCAACCGCTTTATCAGCAGCCGCTCTATTCACCCTCGCCTGCTCTTCGGCTTGCAATAGGCCGCCCTTGAGGGTCTCGACCTCGGCCGCACTGTCTGCAATCATATACATCAGAAAGTGTGTAAGCTTAAACTCCACACTCGCATATAATTTCAGTCATACAAAACATACCTTGAGCCTCATCGAACCGCTTGTTAATACGGTCGAGGTCATCATCGGCCAGCTTCAGTTTCCGCTTGAATTCGGAAACTTCAGCGGCCTGGGTGGTCGCTGCCAACAGGGAAGCCTGTTCATTCAATAGATATGAATGTTACCTTCGGTGATAATCATTTGATCCTCTGTTTGGCTTTTTTCCAAAACCGAACAGAGTCTCAGGGGATACTATCTATATAACAGCACATTTGCTTCATATAAAAAGGTGTCTTACATCGCATACCTCAAAGCCCGTCAGTAGGCTGGTGAAGGCTTCATTCAGCCCGCTCTTGACGGATTGAATCTTCTCGATCATCGTACCCATCATGGTACAGTGCTCCTCCACGACAGAAGCACGTCGAAGTGCTTCCACCAAAGTGTCCGGCGCCTCCAGATTGAGGGAGGTCGCCGGTGGAGTGGACGCTTCCCCCTCCTTTAAAGGGGGTTACTTGCTCAATTCCGGAGCCTTATGGGTCTCTGGAATAGTGTTCGGCTGGGGGCCGTATTGGTCATGTCCCCCGTCGTCAGTCTCCATAGGGGTTGGTCCCCTCATGTTCTCGGCATCCGAGGTGTTACCCTATGGCGCTGTATTGGCAGCCTCCTGCACCTCTCCATGGCCTGTAGAGGTTCTTCGGGACAACACTTTGGTGTCATCCATAACGGTTGGCGGGGAGGCTCACGAAGGCGTCTCGCTCTCCACCATCTCCAGCTCCAGCGAGTTCCGTGAAGATGATGATAATTGGGGTAGATCGCAGGCCGGACTGAGACACACAATACAAATGTGTTAGAATTACAATCTTAAAAACCGGATATATGTACAGTATCCTTGAATACTTATGATGCGGCCAGGGGCTTCGATCTGGGGCGCCACTCAGGGATGGCTTCGGCATCTGAATCCGAGCCGTCCGAAAGGGATATCTTCCCCCTTTTGGACGCCTCTTTCTCTAGGTCTATAGAGGCCCCCCTTTTCTTCTTTCTCACCTTAAGGGGAGAATTGCTCTCTTCTTCCTCCTCCTCTTGGTCTTCGATATCTCCGGACACAGCGTCTGAAGTGCCCTTACGGCAGAGGCCACCTTTTGCCTCCTTCCCCTTCTTCTCTGGCGCCTGATAAGGCGCCGGTACCAGCATCCTCGTTAACAAAGGAGTGGCTGATTTTTCGGGTAGCAATGCTGGACACCTGATCCGCTTTGCCTTTGTTGTCCAGCCCTGAATAAGGAATGGGCATCTTAGTATACCCTTTGACTTATGGACCAAAATTATGTTCGGAAGTAAGAAGCTTACCTCAGTAGCCGGATTTGGCCTATCGAGACCAATATTGTCGGTGTTCTAGGAACGGGGGTCCCCACACTTGCCTGCGTGCGGCCCACAGCGTGGCTCCACCAGCGGCCCCGTCCGGCCCATCTTCGCTAGCAAACATTCAAGACCCTCGCGAGGGGCCAATCCTCACGAGGCAGACGACGCAAGACCTCCTCAGGGGCGGCCCCACCAGGCTGGCTCGCGAGGGGCAGAGAGATCAAGGCAAGGGACTCCTCGCGAGGTTCCTATGATGCAAGCCATGACGACTGGAACCAGGCGGGCGCTAGCGCGTGCAGTGTCCTCGTTTCCTCTTTGGTCCTAAAGGGGCAAGCACAGGCGAGGAGTCCCAAGGCATCAGGCAATGGTTTCCATATCGGTGCAACAATACTAAGACCAGCAAGACGGCAGGATGGAGGTCATCATAAAGCCCAAGACGGCATCACCACCAGAGCGTTTGGCAGGCGAAGACCACTTTTGTCATGATAACTTATACTAGTTGTCTCCCTTCAAATTTGGCTATTGTGGGATCCCTTCCCGCTTGATATTTGGGAAGAGGAGTGAAGCCTCTGTAAATAGGACTAGACACCACCAAGGGATGGGAGGGAGACTTAGATCACCCCGAACCACACAAGTTCGCCAAGCACAAGAACACCTCTCCTCAGGAGGTTGTCTTCCCTTGTACTGTTCATTCTCAGCCCAAGAGGCAATCCACCACACCACACTGGAGTAGGGTATTACACCACAACGGTGGCCCGAACTAGTATAAATCTTGTGTCTCGTGTTCTTCGGGTTCGTCGAGCTGGGCCCTAAGATCATAGAGTGCACGAGCTAGGGAGGGGAGAGATCTTCATGTGCACCCCAGTGTTCGAACCTCAAGGGTTTTGCCGGAACCCGAAATC
>NC_041380.1:491941725-491986045 GCF_002162155.2 Triticum dicoccoides
TCGCCTCTCCAACCGACTCTCATGGACGCCGCCTCTTCTTCGACTGGATCGACGGGCGCCCTTCGCAACACCGTGGGGCTTTGGGACTTCACCCCCTCCCTGCGGCGAGTACAGTGGTCGCACAAGTTCAAGCCGGAGATGTCGTCCCGTTACGATGGCGCGGTGGATCCGGCAGCCTTCCTGCTGGCATACGAGGAGGCCGTCTTGGAGTCCGGGGGTGACGGTAAGGTCCTGGCCAACTAGGTCCCGATGGCCCTGGCTGGCGTGCCGCGTGCCTGGCTCCTCCACCTGCCGGAGTCTTCCATGGCCTCCTAGGAAGAGCTGTGTGATCTCTTCATCGCGCGCTTCGGAGGACTAGCACCCCCTGCCGTCGCGGCTCTTCTCGGTGGCTCTTAGGCGCCGCCCTCGGATCGTCAGGACAAGCCGTTCTTTCGCTAGATCAGTGACGTCTCCACGCTGCAAGGGGCTCTCCCGGGTTGGGCAGCGCCCAAGGCCGACCTGATCTTCAACTCGGGGGATCACCCACCTAACACCGCCGGCTCAGGCGTGCTTCCGATGCTTTGCACGCCCACCATCTGCGGCGTGGCCGTTACCAAGTTCATCGACGGTGGCGTCGGCCTCAACATACTCTTTGTGGAAGCTTTCAGCCTCCTTCACGTACCACTCGAGCGGCTCCGCCCCAGCAAGCCTTTTTCCGGGGTCCATGGCGACTCCTCCGCCCCCCTGGGGAAGATCCGCCTCCCCATGACTTTCGGCACACGCGACAACTACCGCACCGAGCTGATCGACTTTGACATCGCCCGCATCGACATGCCGTACAACGCCATCCTCGGGTACCCGGCGCTGGCCCAGTTCATGGCAGCCACTCATCCAGCCTACAACCTCATGAAGATGCCAGGAAGCAAGGACGTCCTCACAGTGGTCGGGGACACCAAGGAAGCCGTGATGGCCCTCAAGCTCGCCTTCATGGCCACGGAGGTAGCTTGCCCGACTAGCAAGGCAGGGCCCAGAGCCAAGGGGGCTACGCCGACCAAGAAGAAGTAGTTGTTCACTCAGGGTCAAGCCAGGACAAAGCAGATACCGGTCGACGAGGATGGGGCCTCTGGCGCCACCTTTACCATAGGTGCCAACCTCGCCCCGGGTCAAGAAAAAGAATTGGTGGACTTCTTGAGGGCGAACAGGGAAGTATTCCCTTGGGAACCCAAGCAGCTGGCTAGGGTCCCGAGGAAAGTGATCGGGCATCATCTAAGGGTATGCCCCAACATAAGCCCTATGAAGCAGAGGGCCAGGCGGCAATCCACGAAGAAGTGGACTTTTATCGTTCAGGAAACCCGCAAGCTGGAGGCAGTGGGGGTCATTCGTGAAGTCCGATACCCAGAATGGCTGGCGAATCCGGTCGTCATGCCAAAGAAAGGAGGGAAGGAATGCATGTGTTTTGACTTCACCAACCTCAACAAAGCTTGCCCTCAAGACCCGTTCCCGCTGCCGCGTATCGACCAGATTGTCGACTCCACCACTGAGTGCGACTTGCTATGTTTCCTGGATGCGTTCTCAGGCTACCACCAGATCAAGATGCCGGTGTAAGATGAGGAGAAGACAGCCTTCCTAACCCCGTGCGGGGTGTACTGCTACACCTGCATGCCATTCAGACTGCGCAGCGCAGGAGCAACCTTCCAGCGACTGATGCACATCGCCTTGGGGCAGCAGCTCGGGAGAAACGCTAAGGCCTACGTCGACGTCATTGTGGTGAAATCTCGGGAGGCAAGAACTCTGATTCAGGACCTGGAGGAGACCTTTGCGAGCCTACACCACATGGAACTGTGGCTCAACCCGGAGAAGTGTGTGTTTGGTGTTCCTTCAGGCGAACTGCGCGCATTGCCGTTTTTCAAGCTGATGAAGAAGAAGGTCCCATTCGAGTGGACCCCCGAGGCCAACCTGGCATTTCAAGACCTCAAGAGATACTTGACCAGCCCGCCGGTGATGGTGGCGCCTCGTCCTCGCGAGTCCTTGGTACTCTACCTGTCCGCCACACCCCACTCCGCCAGCGCGGTGCTGGTGGCCCTCAGGGAGGGGCCCGGGGTCGAGGACCCGCCAAGTGGAACCGCCGAGTCAGATGAGGTAGCTCAACACCAAGACGATGCTCCTGAGACAGCGGTCGCCACAACAGGTCATCGAGCCAAAGGAGCTGGAAACCCGTAGGAAATAGCTCAGTCCCCGGGAGCTAAAGACCCAGTCAGCTCTCCCACCCTGGTCGAGCATCCAGTATACTTCGTCAACACAGTCTTGCGAGATGCAAGGGCGCGATACCCCATGCCTCAGAAGCTCTTGCTCGCGCTCATGGTGGCCTCGCGCAAGCTGCGCCACCACTTCCAAGGTCACCCCATCAAGGTCGTTTCAGCCTACCCATTGGAGAGAGTGCTCAGAAGACCCAATGCTGCGGGAAGGGTCACCAAATGGAACATCGAGCTGCAAGTGTTTGACCTGGAGTTCAGCACAACCAGAGTCATCAAGGGGGTTGTGCTCGCCGACTTTGTGGGGGAATGGACTGACACCCTGGAGCTCGAAGCAGGTGAGAACTGACCCCTCTCACCAGGAAGTGAGGCACCAGATGGTTGGGTCATGTACTTCGACGGCGCGTTTGCGCGTCAGGGCGCGGGGGCTGGAGCAGTGCTTGTCTCGCCCGCTCAGGACTAGCTTTACTACGCTGTGCAACTCTGCTTCCAGCGGGGCGAGAAGGTCTCCAACAACATCGCAGAGTATGAGGGCCTCATCGCCGGCCTCAAGGCGGTAGTGGCCCTGGGAGTGAAGCGCCTCACCGTCAAAGGGGACTCACAACTCCTCGTCAACTTCTCCAACAAGGTGTACGAGCCAAAGGATGAGCACATGGAGGCAAACCTCACGGAGGTGCGCAAAATGGAGAAGCAATTCCTTGGTCTGGAACTATAGCATGTACCTCGTGGCACCAACAAAGAGGCCAATGACATCGCTAGAAGAGCGTCCAAGCGGCAGCCCCAAGAGCATGGCGTCTTCGAGGAGCGACTCTTCAAGCCCTCAGCAGCACCTCCGCCTACGGAGCCGGTGCCATCTCAGGAGGAACTCACCCAGACTCCAGCCTCGGGAGCCCCCGCCTACGGCCCAACCTCGGGAGCACGCCTCCTCTTAGCACTCGAGCCTTAGGAGGGGAGCTAGATTGAAGAGTTCAAGGCATACCTGACGCACGGCACGCTGCCGGAGAAGGAGGAAGACGCGGAACGTGTGGCTGGGCAGGCTACCGTGTACTGCATTTAGGACGGTGAGCTATACAGGAAGCGGCCAAATGATGTTTATCTATGATGCATTCCTAGGGAGCAGGGGAAGGAGTTGCTGGCTGACATACATAGCGGAGACTGCGGGCACCACTCGTCGCCGTGCACCCTGGTCGGCAAGGCTTTCCGCAGCGGGTTCTACTGGCCCACGACACTCAACGACGCGGCCGAGCTGGTGAAATCTTGTGAGGCCTACCAGTTCCACGCCAAGCAGATCCACCAGCCTTCTCAGGACCTCCAGACTATCCCGCTCTCATGGCCGTTCGTGGTCTGGGGGCTGGATATCCTAGGGCCATTCCCTCAAGCACCAGGAGGCTACCGCTACCTCTACGTCGCCATTGACAAATTCACCAAGTGGGCGGAAGCGGAAGCTGTCCACACCATCCCGGCCGGGTCAGCAGTCAACTTCATCAAGGGCCTCATAAGCCAATTTGGGATCCCTAACCGCATCATCACCAACAACGGCTTGTCAGTTCACTAGCAATCTCTTCAAAACGTATTGTGCTAACCTTGGAACGCAGATCTGCTATGCCTCTGTGGCGCACCCCAGGAGTAACGGCCAGGCCGAAGGCGCCAACATGGAGGTCCTGAGGGATCTCAAGACAAGGACCTTCAAGAAGAAGCTTGAGGCCTGCGGCAGGGGCTGGCACGACACCTCTAGTCCGTGTTGTGGTCCATCCGCACCACTGCCACCAGGCCGACAGGCGAGACCCCGTTCTTCCTCGTCTATGGAGCACTAGCGGTTCTCCCACACGAGGTCAGGCATCGCTCCGCGCGGGTCCTGCCATTTGATGAAACGTGGCAGGACGCCATGCGGGGGATGGATCTCGTGCTGGGGGAGGAACGCCGCCGAGAAGCCTCGCTCTGAGCTGTGAGGTACCAGTAGGCGCTGCGGCGGTACCACTGCCGCAGCGTTCGCTCTAGGATGCTCGAGGTGGGCGATCTTGTCCTGAGGCGGGTGCTCTCGAAGGAAGGGTTGCACAAGCTCTCACCCATGTGGGAGGGCCCGTTTTGGGTCGCCCAAATCTCCAGGCCTGGCGCCGCGCGCCTGGAGATGCAGGACGGGATCCCCATCCAGAACGCCTGGAACATCCACCACCTCCGGAAGTTCTACCCATGAAGCAAGGCCCGGTGCCTGTGAAGCAAGGCCCAGTGCCTGTGAAAAATCTCTGCTCGTGACACTCTCACATAATAATGAGTGGGGCTGTACACGCCCCGGAGTCTCAGGAGTGCCGCCCTCGGGCCTCGAGGGCTCCCTCCCATGCCTAGTAGCAGCACTTAGCTCCGCACTGGTGAGAAGACAAGAAGACTAGACTAGGTGCCAACCGCGGCTTTTCATTTGCTTTCCGCAGTTGGTCACCCTTTCTTTTATGTGAGAATTTGATTTCTGGTGTTCCTTATTGGCCTGGTTTCTTTGTCCTTGTTGCCTCGCTTTCTGCCCACGGTTCCTCGTTTTCGACCCATTCTCTCCCTCGCATGCCTCGCGAGGGGGCTGGGCAAGCGCCCTCGTGAGCGTTTTCGCTTTCTTGTCTCTCGCAAGGCACCCTCGCTCGGGCTCGCAAGCTAGCGTGCCCTCCTCAGTCCGTGCCTCACGGGTACCGCGACGCGCAGCACAGGGTTACGGTCGACAGTGCCCACGATCAGGGTCCGGAAGAATAAGGGTTTCCTACCAAATTTTTGCAGTTCTCGGGCGCCTCCCGAGCACAGAAGCCCACATCAGGCATTAGGGAATGCGTGTCTCACGAGGCGGAATCTACTCCAGGCGCGCCAAGCTAAGTCTTTCTACGCGCATACATTTAACATGACACTGCAGCACAACACAGGAATAATGAACATAGCACAACCACTTAGAAACCATAACCGTCGCACGCCCTAGCAGGGCCCCATACTTGTCTCTCTCTAATCCAGGAAGGGAAGGAAGAACGAAACAAAAGTGGAACACACTCCCACAACGGGTCGTGAGGATGGGCTCGTGGCGCTCTCCCGAGCTTAGCCGGAGCCCTCCTCGCGCTTCACCGGAGCGCAGCAGCGAGTCGACCCGCTGCCACCTTCGAAGTGAGCGTGGCGGCTGGTCGTAACCGCCGCTGCTGGAGCTGCTGTCGAACGAGGAGCTGCCGTAGCTGGACGAACCATGGTCGGCACCGAGGACGAAGCCGCCTTCCTCCTCGTCACGACCATCGCCAAGGCCGAGCACCTCGTCGCCATTGTTGTCCTCGGGGCAGCACCCGGCGCGGCGACCATCTTCCCCAAATACCCTCACGAAGAGGGTCACGTCGCCGTCATACTTGAAGTGGAGGGCGCATCGCCTGCCCAGTCCACGCACGCGGGCGAATGTCTGCCAGCTGCGAGCCAGGACCGTGTTGCCCGCGGCGGAGATCTCGACCGCGGCCTAGGAAGCCTTGCTGTAGCAGCCATCCGCCTGCAGCCATAGACCACCTGCACCAGTGGCCGGCGGCTCGCCGATAAAGAAGCACGGGAGCTGGAGCCAAGTGCCGGCCGGGTTCTCCGACCACACGATGAACTCCGGCATCACCTCTTCCAAATGGAAGTGTGGCCGGGGAGGCCGCGCGACCACGGCACGCCTCAGTTCATCAACAGGGCTGCCACGACCTGAGCGGCTGCCGCCACGAGAGGAGGCACCGCCGCGGCCATGAGGTGCCGCGGCGGGGGTCGCAGCATGTTTACGGGGACATTCGCGCCCCCTCTTGGGCGGTGGAGAGCCAGGCCCTTCCTGGCGAGCCTTCCCCTTCTCCGCCGCTGAGAACCTCTTCGTAGGTGCCATGGGCGGTGCTGCCGGCAGTGAATCAAGGAAGAAGAAGGAGCGGGAGAAGCAAAGGAAGGAATGGGCGATGGTGGCTCCGCCTTCCCACCCATTTATAGCCAAGGGGAGGCCAACCGCTGGCCTCCATGATCTAAGGTAATAATGACCTTTTTCCGCACACAACAAGGACTCATCAAGTCGGGCAGTTGCTGAGGCGGTGTGGGGAAGCGGAGAAGCCCACGTCCAACCAATCGCCACGCGTCAAGCGGGGCCGCAGGCTTTTGGGTCCCGCGGTGCTCTGCACTTGCCTTTGGCTTCGCCTCAAAGCCAAGCCCGAGCACGCCTTGGGCCCGGGGGCTATGGTCGGTGTTCTGGGAATGGGGGTCCCCAGACTTGCCTGCCTGCGGCCCGCAGCGTGGCTCCACCATCAGCCCTGTACAGCCCATCTTTGACAGCAAACATTCAAGACCCTCGCGAGGGGCCAAGCCTCACGAGGCAGACGGTGCAAGACCTCCTCAGGGGCGGCCCCACCAGGCTGGCTCGCGAGGGGCGGAGAGATCAAGGCAAGGGACACCTCGCGAGGTTCCTATGATGAAAGCCATGATGACTGGAACCAGGCGGGCGCCAGCGTGCAGTGTCCTTGTTTCCTCTTTGGTGCTAAAGGGGCAAGCACCAGCGAGGAGTCCCGAGGCATCAGGCAAAGGTTTCCATATTGGTGCAACAAGACCAAGACCAGTAGGACGACAGGACGGAGGTCATCGTGGAGCCCAAGACGGCGTCACCACCAGAGCCTTTGGCAGGCGAAGACCACTTTTGTCATGATAGCTTGTACTAGTTGTCTCCCTTCAAATTTGGCCGTTGTGGGATCCCTTCCCGCTTGATATTTGGGAAGAGAACCGGGGCCTCTATAAATAGGACTAGCCACCACCAAGGGATGGGAGGGATATTTAGATAACCCCGAACCACACAAGTTCGCCAAGCACAAGAACGCCTCTCCTCGGGAGGCTGTTCTTCCCTTGTACTGTTCATTCTCAGCCCAAGAGGCAATCCACCACACCACACTGGAGTAGGGTATTACACCACAACGGTGGTCCGAACCAGTATAAATGTTGTGTCTCGTGTTCTTCGGGTTCGTCGAGCTAGGTCGTGAGATCGTAGAGTGCGCGAGCTAGGGAGGGGGAGAGATCTTCTTGCGCAGTGTTCGAACCTGAAGGGTTTTGCCAGGACCCGAAATCCGACAAATATCTTCGGTCTTCTTCGGCCATGACTTTTGGTCCTTAAAAAGCAGTTTCTAGATCTCTTCGTGTGTTGTGCCGAAGAAACGCTGCAGGGTCCGGGGGCCATCCGGATTAAACTCCCACATGCGGCAGGTCGGCGTTGGCATGGGAGGATCCGGCGGAAGAGCATCACCTGAATCACATCGGTAAGACTGTTGTGCTTATTTATCATACTCTTGATGCGCCATTTGCAACGTCATCACTTCATCGGTCGACCCCTAGTCCCGGCCCTTGTTGGTCCAAGACATGAGCCGCGTAGCGGGCCCAGATTTAAATTCAGGAGCGTCCGCCCATTTGGTACCGCGGGGCTCGGTGATGTAGAACCACTCCTGCTGCCACCCCTTCATGGTTTCCACAAAGGCTCCTTTGGGCCAAGTGGCGTTGGGGAGTTTTCTCACCATGGCCCTTGTTGGTCCAAGACATGAGCCGCGTAGCGGGCCCAGTCCAGGCCCTTGTTGGTCCAAGACATGAGCCGCGTAGCGGGCCCAGATTTAAATTCAGGAGCGTCCGCCCATTTGGTACCGCAGGGCTCGGTGATGTAGAACCCTCCTGCTGCCACCCCTTCATGGTTTCCACAAAGGCTCCTTCGGGCCAAGTGGCATTGGGGAGTTTTCTCGCCATGGCGCTGCCGCAGTCGGCGTGCTGCTCGTCAGCCACCTTCGACTTCACGTTGAAGACTTTGAGCGATAAGCCAAAGTGGGGTGGAATGCGGAGGAGCGCCTCACACATGTTGATAAATGCCGAGATGTGGAGAAAGGAATTTGGCGCTAGACCGTGGAAATCTAGACTATAATAAAACTTGAGGCCGTGGACAAAAGGGGAAGTGGAAACCCTAGGCCACGGAGAAATTGAGGGATGAACACAACCCTCTCGCTAGGCTTTGGAGTGGGGGTGACTTGCTCTTTGGCCGAGAGCCTATGTGCGATTTCTGCGGTGAAGTACTTCACCTCCTAAAGTTCCCTGATGTCCTTCTCTATGACGAAGGAGGCCATCCACTTGCCCTGCGAGCCGGATCCGGCCATGGCTGGAAAGGTTGGGCAGTGGGAAAGATTGAAGCTTGGGCGCTGGAGCTCAAGGACGGGAAGGCTGATGAAGGAAGAAGGCGTGGGGTAAAAAGATGGATCTTTATCCGCTTATATAGGCAGTGAATATCAAATGCCCCCCACTAGCCTTAAAACTCCCCTATTCCCATGGAGTCGCGCGAATGGCACGGTTGGATTACCCAAACCCATATTGATGAAAACCCCGTAATAAGGGGACACGATCTCTGCTTTGACAAGACGTGTCAATGGAGGCTACGCCTCGAAACACGAAGCGAGAGGCCAAAAACGATACGAAATAATAAAAGGGCCAAACGTGACGTTTCGCCGAAAAAGTTGTCAGTAGACATGCCTTATTAAGTATTGAGCCCTTATGGTTGAGGGTTGTAACTATTATATGGAGCTAGATACAGTTATCTTGTTCAGAAGGCTACTTTGTATGTGGAGAAGGAACCCGCCTTGCAATGTCGAAAACAATCTACGAGCCGAACACATCGTCATTGAAGACTGGTTCAGGGGCTACTGAGGGAGTTCTGGACTAAGGGGTCCTCGAGAGTCCGGCCCATGTGTTGTAAAGCCGGACTGATGGGCCGAGAAGATACAAGTTGGAAGGTCTTCCCCTGTGTCCGGATGGGACTCTCCTTTGTGTGGATGGCAAGCCTAGCGTCCGGATGTATAATTTCTTTTCTCTGTAAGCCGACTCTGTACAACCCTACGCCCCTCCGGTGTCTATATAAACTGGAGGGTTTAGTCCGTAGAGGCTAACACAAATCATATAGGCTAGTCATTTAGGGTTTAGCCATTACGATCTCGAGGTAGATCAACTCTTGTAACCCCTATACTCATCAAATACAATCAAGCAGGACGTAGGTTTTACCTCCATTAAGAGGGCCCAAACCTGGGTAAACATCGTGTCTCCCTTGTCTCCTGTTACCTTTGATCCTCAGACGCACAGTTCGGGACCCCCTACCCAAGATTGGTCGGTTTTGACACCGACAACGCCCGCGCCATGAATCTGGCATAAGCCGGCCGTCCAAATAGAGCATGATAGGGGCTTTTTATTTTAACCACTTGAAAGTTCAAAATCTCTATCCTATAGTCATACTCATTGCCAAAAGCCACTTCCAAAGCAATTTACCAACTAGATATGTCGACTTACCAGGCACTACTCCAAGAAAGACTGTAGAGGATGGCTTAAGATCTTTGTCAGTTAAATTCATGCGGCGAAAAGTATCATAATAAAGGATATTGATACTGCTACCTCCGTCCCTGAGCACCTTAGTGAACTTGTAACCCCCCACTTGAGGGGCTACCACTAAAGCTAGCTGACCCGGATTGTCAACCCGGGGCAGGTGATCCTCACGGCTCCATACAATTGGCTGTTCTGACCATCGCAAGTATCAAGGTATTGCCAGCTCAATAGCGCTTACCACTCATTTATGAACTTTATGATCCTGCTTGCACAGGCTTGTTGTGAAGACATGGTACTGGCCACTATTAAGCTGCTTTGGATTGCACTGATACCCTGACTGCTACTGCTGATTACCATGATTGGGCTGCTGGTTATAATTGCCCTGCTTGCCCTGACCTTGAAATCTAGAATTTAATCCGCCGCCGCCAAACCCGAGCCCATGAGAGCCGGATCCTGACCAGCCATGTGGGCCTTTATTGTTATTGTGGTCCTAGTGAGAGCCGGAATTCTTATATTCCTTCATGATAAAACAATCTTTCCACAGGTGAGTCGACGGTCTATCTTGGTAGATGTGTTTTGGGCAGGGCTGGTTCAACATTGCTTCAAGGTTGAACTTTGGTCCTCCCGCCGGAGGAAATGGCTTACCCTTCTGACATCGATCGTTATTCTGTGCATTAGTATTAGCCACAAAATATGACCCGCCGTCAGGCTGCTTGCGCTTACCATTATTACCCTAGTTATGACCTGTCATATTGACTGCTACCCTTTTCCATTGCCGTTTTTCTTCCCCTTGTTGGACTTCACCTCATCAGACCCAGGGTCTTTAGTACTATCAGAGTCGGCGTATTTGATGAGAGCCACCATGAGCTCTCCCATGTCATTGCAGTGACGTTTGAGCCACCCTAACTTTTGCTTGAGCGGGGTGAACCAGCAATTCTTCTCCAGAATTAAAACAGCAGAGCAGGCGTTGATGCTATCCGATGAGTGGATAATAGCAGAAACCCATCGGACCTAATCGTGAGCCGACTCATCTTCGCGCTGGACACAAGTGTCTAGGTCGATGATCGACAGAGGTTGTTTACACGTATCTTTAAAATTCTGAATAAAATGCGCTTTCAACTCCGCCCGTGAATTGATAGAATAAGGGGGCACTCCCTTCAACCAGGTTCGAGTCGACCCATCCAACATCATGATGATGTACTTGGCGCATACAGCGACATTGACATCCAACATCTCCATAGCCAACTCGTAGCTCTCAATTCAAGCCTCGGGAGGTTGATCCGCTGTATAATTGGCCACCTTTCGAGGAACCTTGAAATCTTTAGGCAACCGCTCATTGCGAAGAGCCGGTGCTAGGCATGGTACCCCCACTGTCCTAGAAGTCATACCTTAAGGTAATATGCCCTAGAGGCAATAATAAAGTTATTATTTATTTCCTTATATCATGATAAATGTTTATTATTCATGCAAGAATTGTATTAACCGAAAACTTAGTACATGTGTGAATACATAGACAAACAGAGTGTCACTAGTATGCCTCTACTTGACTAGCTCGTTGAATCAAAGATGGTTAAGTTTCCTAGCCATAGACATGAGTTGTTATTTGATTAACGGGATCACATCATTAGAGAATGATGTGATTGACTTGACCCATTCCGTTAGCTTAGCACGATGATCGTTTAGTTTGTTGCTACTGCTTTCTTCATGACTTATACATTTTCCTATGAATATGAGATTATGCAACTCCCAAATACCGGAGGAACACTTTGTGTGCTACCAACCGACACAACGTAACCGGGTGATTATAAATTTGCTCCACGGGTGTCTCCGAAGGTACTTGTTGAGTTGGCATAGATCGAGATTAGGATTTGTCACTCTAATTGTCGGAGAGGTATCTCTGGGTCCTCTCAGTAATGCACATCACTATAAGCCTTGAAAGCAATGCAACTAATGAGTTAGTTGCGGGGAATGAATAAAGAGACTTGCCAGTAATGAGATTGAACTAGGTATTGATATACCGATGATCGAATCTCGGGCAAGTAACATACCGATGACAAAGGGAACAACGTATATCGTTATGCGGTTTGACCGATAAAGATCTTCATAGAATATGTAGGAGCCAATATGAGCATACAGGTTCCGCTATTGGTTATAGACCGGAGATGAGTCTAGGTCATGTCTACATAGTTCTCGAACCTGTAGGGTCCACACGCTTAACATTCAGTGACAATCGGTATTATGAGTTTATGTGTTTTGATGTACCTAAGGTTCTTCGGAGTCCCGGATGAGATCAGCGACATGACGAGGAGTCTTGAAATGTTTGAGATGTAAAGATCGATATATTGGAAGGCTATATTCGGACATCGGAAAGGTTCTGAGTGGTTCGGGTATTTATCGGAGTACCAGAGAGTTACGGGAATTCGCAGGGGAATATATGGGCCTTATTGGGCTTTATGGGAAAGAGAGAGGGGAGGCTACGCGCCCCCTCAAGGCCTAGTACAAATTGGACTAGGGGAGGGGCGGCGCCCCCTCCTTCCTTCTCTTCTCTTTTCCCTTTCCTTCTCTCCTACTCCTACTACATGGAAGTGGGGAATCCTACCCCCGGTGGGAGTAGGACTCCACAGGGCGCGCCATAGTAGAGGGCCGGCCCTCCCCATCCTCCACTCCTTTATATACGGGGGAGGGGGCACCCCATGGTCATACAAGTTGATCAGTTGATCTTTTAGCCGTGTGCGGTGCCCCCTCCACCATAATCCACCTCGGTCATATCGTAGCGGTGCCTAGGCGAAGCCCTGCGTCGGTAGCATCATCATCACCATCATCACGCCGTCGTGCGGACGAAACTCTCCCGCGAAGCTCTGCTGGATCATGAGTTCGTGGGATGTCACCGAGCTGAACGTGTGCTGAACTCAGAGGTGCCGTGCGTTCGGTAGTTGGATCGGTCGGATCATGAAGACGTACGAATACATCAACCGTGTTCTCATAACGCTTCCGCTTATGGTCTACGAGGGTACGTGGACGACACTCTCCCCTCTCGTTGCTATGCATCACCATGATCTTGCGTGTGCGTAGGAAAATTTTGAAATTACTACGTTCCCCAACAGTTGCATCCAAGTCAGGTTTATGCGTGGATCTTATATGCACGAGTAGAACACAAGTGAGTTGCGGGCGATACAAGTCATACTGCACACCAGCATGTCATACTTTGGTTCGGCGATATTGTTGGACGAAGCGGCCCGGACCGACATTACGCGTACGCTTACGCGAGAATGGTTCTACCGACGTGCTTTGCACACTGGTGGCTGGCGGGTGTCAGTTTCTCCAACTTTAGTTGAACCGACTGTGACTAGCCCGGTCCTTGTTGAAGGTTAAAACAGCACTAACTTGATAGAATATCGTTGTGGTTTTGATGCGTAGGTAAGAACGGTTCTTGCTCAACCCGTAGCAGCCACGTAAAACTTGCAACAACAAAGTAGAGGACGTCTAACTTGTTTTTGCAGGGAATGTTGTGATGTGATATGGTCAAGACGTGATGAGATATAAGTTGTTGTATGAGATAATCATGTTTTGGTGAATTTATCGGCAACTGGCAGAAGCCTTATGGTTGTCTCTTTATTGCATAAGATGCAAGTGCCAAACAATTGCTTTACTTTATCGCTATGCGATAGCAATAGTTGGCGAGAAGACCATGTGACGACACATTGATAGAGATCAAAATGATGGAGATCATGGTGTCATGTCGGTGACGATAGAGATCATGACGGTACTTTAGAGATGGAGATCAAATGCGCAAGATGATCATGGCCATATCATGTCACATATTTTTGCATGTGATGTTTATCCTTTATGTATCTTATTTTGCTTAGTTCGGTGGTAGCATTATAAGATGATCTTTCACTAAATTTCATGGTATAAGTGGTCTCCCTGAGTATGCACCATTGCGACAGTTCGTCGTGCCGAGACACGACGTGATGATTGGGTGTGATAAGCTCTACGTTCACATACAACGGGTGCAAGCCAGTTTTGCACACACGGAATACTCGGGTAAAACTTGAGGAGCCTGGCATATGCAGATATGGCCTGGAACACTGGAGACCGAAAGGTCGAGCGCGAATCATATAGTAGATATGATCAACATAGTGATGTTCACCATTGAAAACTACTCCATCTCACGTGATGATCGGACATGGTTTAGTTGATTTGGATCACGTGATCATTTAGATGACTAGAGGGATGTCTATCTAAGTGAGAGTTCATAAGTAATATCATTAATTGAACTTTAATTTATCATGAACTTAGTCCTGATAGTATTTGCATATCTATGTTGTAGATCAGTTGCTCGCGTATAGCTTCCCTGTTTTATTTATGATATGTTCCTAGAGAAAACTATGTTGAAAGATGTTAGTAGCAATGATGCGAACTAGCTCCGTGATCTGAGGATTATCCTCATTGCTGCACAGAAGAATTATGTCCTTGATGCACCGCTAGGTGACGGGCCTATTGCATGAGCAGAGGCAGACGTTATGAACATTTGGAAAGCTCGGTATGATGACTACTTGATAGTTTAATGCACCATGATTTACGGCTTAGAACCGGGACTTCAAAAATGTTTTGAACGCCACAGAGCATATAAGATGTTCCAAGAGCTGAAATTAGTATTTCAGACACATGCCCGAGTCGAGAGGTATGAGACCTCTAACAAGTACTTTGCCTACAAGATGGAGGAGAATAGCTCAACCAATGAATATGTTCTCAGAATGTCTGATTACTACAATCACTTGAATCAAGTGGGAGTTAATCTTCCAGATAAGATAGTGATTGACAGAGTTCTCTAGTCACTATCACCAAGTTGCTGGAACTTCGTGATGAACTATAATATGCAAGGGATAACGGAAACAATTCCCAAGCTCTTCGTGATGCTAAAATCGACGAAGGTAGAAATCAATAAAAGCATCAAGTGTTGATGGTTGACAAGACCACTAGTTTCAAGAAAAGGGAAAAGGGAAGAAGGGTAACTTCAAGAAGAACGACAAGCAAGTTGCTGCTCAAGTGAAGAAGCCCAAGTCTAGACCTAAGCTTGAGACTAAGTGCTTCTACTGCAAAGGGACTGGTCACTGGAAGCAGAACTACCCCAAGTATTTGGCGGATAAGAAGGATGGCAAAGTGAACAAAGGTATATTTGATATACATGTTATTGATGTGTACTTTACTAGTGTTTATAGCAACCCCTAAGTATTTGATACTAGTTCAGTTGCTAAGATTAGTAACTCAAAACGGGAGTTGCAGAATGAACAGAGACTAGTTAAGGGTGAAGTGACGATGTGTGTTGGGAGTGGTTCCAAGATTGATATGATCATCATCGCACACTCCCTATACTTTCGGGATTAGTGTTGAACCTAAATAAAGGTTATTTGGTGTTTGCGTTAAACATGAATATGATTTGATCATGTTTATTGCAATGCGGTTATTCATTTAAAGTTGGAGAATAATTGTTGTTCTGTTTGCATGAATAAAACCTTCAATGGTCATACACCCAAGGTGAATGGTCTATTGAATCTTGATCGTAGTGATACACATATTCATAATATGGAAGCAAAAAGATGCAAAGTTAATAATGATGGTGCAACTTATTTGTGGTACTGCCGTTTAGGTCATATTGGTGTAAAGCGCATGAAGAAAATCCATGCTGATGGGCTTTTGGAATCACTTGATTATGAATCAGTTGATGCTTGCGAACCATGCCTCATGGGCAAGATGACTAAGACTCCGTTCTCCAAAACAATGGAGCGAGCAACAGACTTGTTAGAAATAATACATACTGATGTATGCAGTCCGATGACTGTTGAGGCTCGCGGTAGGTATCGTTATTTTCTCACCTTCATAGATGATTTGAGTAAGATATGGGTATATCTTCTTGATGAAACATAAATCTGAAACATTTGAAAAGTTCAAATAATTTCAGAGTGAAGTGGAAAATCATCGTAACAAGAAAATAAAGTTTCTACGATCTGATCGTGGAGGAGAATATTTGAGTTACGAGTTTGGTCTTCATTTGAAACAATGCAGAATAGTTTCACAACTCACGCCACCTGGAACACCACAGCGTAATGGTGTGTCCGAACATCGTAAACGTACTTTATTAGATATGGTGCAATCTATGATGTCTCTTACCAATTTACCACTATCGTTTTGGGGTTATGCATTAGAGACAGCTGCATTCACGTTAAATAGGGCACCATCTAAATCCGTTGAGACGACGCCATATGAACTGTGGTTTGGCAAGAAACCAAAGTTGTCGTTTCTTAAAGTTTGGGGTTGCGATGCTTATGTGAAAAGGTTTCATCCTGATAAGCTCAAACCCAAATCGGAGAAATGTGTCTTAATAGGATACCCAAAGGAGACAGTTGGGTACACCTTCTATCACAGATCCGAAGGCAAGACATTCATTGCTAAGAATGGATCCTTTCTAGAGAAGGAGTTTCTCTCGAAAGAAGTGAGTGGGAGGAAAGTAGAACTTGATGAGGTAACTATACCTGCTCCTTTATTGGAAAGTAGTCCATCATAGAAACCGGTTCCTATGACACCTACACCAATTAGTGAGGAGCAATTAGCTAGAGTAGCTCCGTGCAGAGCATTGTAGACATAGAAATTTGCGAAATACATACGGATCTGAATGTTGCAGACCCGTAGGCTAAACTTCTCTCACAAGCAAAACATGATCACTCTTTGGGTGTTAATCACATAGCAATTTGAACTAGATTATTGACTCTAGTAATCCCTATGGGTATTAGTCACATGGAGATGTGAACTAATCATATAAAGATGTGAACTAGATTATTGACTCCAGTGCAAGTGGGATACCGAAGGAAATATGCCCTAGAGGCAATAATAAAGTAATTATTTATTTCCTTATATCATGATAAATGTTTATTATTCATGCTAGAATTGTATTAACCGGAAACTTAGTACATGTGTGAATACATAGACAAACAGAGTGTCACTAGTATGAGATTATGCAACTCCTGAATACCAGAGGAACACTTTGTGTGCTACCAAATGTCACAACGTAACTGGGTGATTATAAAGGTGCTCTACAGGAGTCTCTGATGGTACTTGTTCAGTTGGCATAGATCGAGATTAGGATTTGTCAGTCTGATTGTCGGAGAGGTATCTCTGGGCCCTCTCGGAAATGCACATCACTATAAGCCTTGCAAGCAATGCAACAAATGAGTTAGTTGCAGGGTGATGTATTACGGAACAAGTAAAGAGGCTTGCCGGTAACGAGATTGAACTAGGTATTGAGATACCGACGATCGAAAACATACCGATGACAAAGGGAACAACGTATACCGTTATGCGGTTTGACCGATAAAGATCTTCGTAGAATATGTAGGAGCCAATATGAGCATCCAGGTTCCGCTATTGGTTATTGACCGGAGATGAGTCTCGGTCATGTCTACATAGTTCTCAAACCCGTAGGGTCTGCACGCTTAACGTTCGGTGATGATCGGTATTATGAGTTTATGTGTTTTGATGTATCGAAGGTTGTTCGGAGTCCCGCATGAGATCAGGGACATGACGAGGAGTCTCGAAATATTCAAGATGTAAAGATCGATATATTGGAAGGCTATATTCGGACATCGGAAAGGTTCTGAGTGGTTCGGGTATTTATCGGAGTACCGGAGAGTTACGAGAATTCCCCGGGAAGTATATGGGCCTTATTGGGCTTTAGGGGAAAGAGAGAGGGGAGGCTGCGCGCCCCCTCAAGGCCTAGTCCGAATTGGACTAGGGGGGCGGCGCCCCCTCCTTCCTTCTCTTCTCTTTTCCCTTTCCTTCTCTCCTACTCCTACTACATGGAAGGGGGAATCCCACCCGACTCCCCAGGGCCTGCCATAGTAGAGGGCCGGCCCTCCCCCTCCTCCACTCCTTTATATATGGGGGAGGGGGCACCCCATGGACACACAAGTTGATCAGTTGATCTTTTAGCCATGTCCGGTGCCCCCCTCCACCATAATCCACCTTGGTCATATCGTAGCGGTGCTTAGGCGAAGCCCTGTGTCAGTAGCATCATCATCACGCCGTCGTGCTGACAGAACTCTCCCGCGAAGCTCTGCTGGATCGTGAGTTCGTGGGATGTCACTGAGTTGAACGTGTGCTGGACTCGGAGGTGCCATGCATTCGGTACTTGGATCGGTCGGATCATGAAGACATACGACTACATCAACCTCGTTCTTATAACGCTTCCGCTTACGGTCTACGAGGGTACGTGGACGAAACTCTCCCCTCTCGTTGATATGCATCACCATGATCTTGCGTTTGAGTTGGAAAATTTTGAAAGTACTACGTTCCCCGACAATCCCGGCTTCTACAGACGCTGAAGGGTTATGCCGGAGCTGTTGATGAGCCCCTAACTAAGCCGCCAGCTCCGCTTCTTGACATGCCCTGTCCTGATCCAATAGGGCCTGAACATTGTTATCATCACGCGGCCGGTCATGCTCATGGGGCGGGTTACGGTGCCGCTCGCTGCTGTAAATCGCTGGCGAATGCGCCGGCTATAACTTTGACTTTGGCGAGGATTTGAATGAATTTGCTCACGACTGTACGAGTAAGCCACATGCTGAGATACTATTGTCTGAAGAAGCTCCACAGCCTTCCGGGCTTCGGCCGCCGCGGGAGACCCGCCTTCTACTGGGAGAGCCGCCAGCCACGAAGCCGCGACAATCATATTATCCAGGAGGTTGGAATAGTGAATCGGCGGTGTTGACACCTACTGATGTGGGTTTAAATTCAAACGAGGTGGGTCTGTTACACGTGGTTAAGCCACCGTCCTAGCCGTGGGTGCCTCAGCAGCCCGGGTCACACCGGGCGGGTAACTCGGTCCTGCCCCAGGTGTATTAAAAAGATCCCTTGCCTCAAAATCAAAGGGAGACAGCTCTGGTGCCTCCTTCGAAGAACAACATTTGATGCATTCTGATCCAAGTTTAACCGGAAAGTTTCAGCTTGAATCCATTGGGAATCAGCCTCCAACGCGGCTCGCTCTGTTGCCATCCTAGCATTCTCAGCATTAAGCTCCTCCTTGGCCTGAGCTACCTCATCCCGTAACTTCGCAACTTCCACTTTATGCTGTGCTAGAGTCGTTGGAGCCACCTCTGCCGCTAAAAGTGTTGTGAGAGCATCCAGTAGTTCAGATAAGACCTGAGCTGGTGAACATGCAGAAATGCTTGCACCAGCCGTCGTAGCAGCTGTTGAACTAGAGCTCATAGCCGCTGCAGTTGATGAGTTCAGTATCTGTTGTGTGCCGGCCATGAAGATGGCAGCCCTCCTCGGCTGCTCAAAGGGGTCCGGAATACTGTCACCATCGGAGCAGACCCCAAGCCCCCCATCCTGCAATTGATAGATCGATTCAATTTTACCGGTTGAGGACTCATCACCTGAGTAGATGGTTGTCTCTCCACCTGACATTGAACCTTCCTTAAGATCCGACCCATGAATAAAGCCAACAAAATCTCTCTTCCGGCCAGGCTAGACCTTGGCGGGTCTCGGGCGCCGAGCCACCTCAATGATGCGGTGCAGACGTCCAGCTCAAGCCCAGACACACCAATCTTGTCGATGGAAATGTGAATTCCACTGAAGGGGACCCGGTATCCGTACTCAATTGATTCGGCCTTAGGACCCGTGCCAACATCGTCGATGTAGATCTTGCCGTGGCGACTCTTAGTCATCTGGCCCACGGCGTATCCCTTGATCCCTGAGAAGCTGCCCATCAAGAACTCGAAACCACCGTGCTCTAGCCCCGCGGTGGGCGCCAACTGTCGTGGTTTTGTCACGGCATATGCCCTAGTGAAAGGACTTAGGTGTGGAGCCATCGCAACTAGGTTAGCTTGAAGGGGTTGAACAGGACAAAGGACACAAGGAGTTTACCCAGGTTCGGCCCCTCTCAACGAGGTAAAAGACTACGTCCCGCTTCTAGTTGTATGGCTTGAGTTTCGATTACAAGGGAGCGAATACGCTTGACCTAGTTCTCGGTTACTTGTTTTTCTCTGTTAACCCGCCGTCGGGTCTCACCTTTATATACACAGGTAGAGACCCAGAGGCTTATAGAGTCCCAGCCGGCTCACACAACGTGACCGCCTCGGTTGCTACTTAATCATGCCTTACCGAGCAAGTCTTCCTACGGCAGTTCACAAGCCCAGGCATTGGGCCCTTACCAGGCCTACCTTTTATGAGCCGTCGTCTTCATACATCTCCTTGGGCCTCCTTGGACTTTATTCATGTTAAGCCGCCAATGGTGTAACCCGGCCCCTCCAGGGCGGGTCACACCTTGAAGCTATATCTCCAACACAAGGTATTCCTCCGGTATTCAGGAGTTGCATGATCTCATGGTCGAACGAACATGTATTTGACATTCAAGAAAGCAGTAGCAATAAACTGAACATATGCTAAGCTAACGGATGGGTCTTGTCCATCACATCATTCTCCTAATATTGTGAACTCATTATTAAATGATAACACATGTCTATGGTTAGGAAACCGTAACCATCTTTGATCAACGAGCTAGTCTAGTAGAGGCTCACTAGGGACACGGTATTTGTTTATGTATTCACACATGTATTTAAGTTTCCGATCAATGCAATTCTAGCATGGATAATAAACCTTTATCATGATTAAGGAAATATAATAATAACCATTTTATCATGAAGACACTCAACCAAACAATGATAAGGAACCAGATAATGATGTTGAAACAGAACCAACTGTTGATCTTGATAACCCCCAACCTAAAAAGATATGATAAAGAGGCTTTGTTGCTAGAAACATGGAAAAGAAAGAGAGCCACGGTTTCAGAAACCCATGCCCTTTCCACCTCAATCAACTAGGAAAAAAGACGATGAAGAATTTGAATGCTCTGCTGAAATGCTTAGGCCAGTCTTTTTGCGTACCCGCTTGACTGATATCTTAAGGATGGCCCTTATGCAAAATACATGAAAGACATCATCACTAATAAGAGAAAGATACCCGAAGCTGAAACCTTCACCATGATTGCCAATTATTCGTTTAAGGATGGAGTACCTAAAAAACTTGGGGATCCAGGAATACCAACTACACCTTGCTCCATCAAAAGAAATTATGTTAAAACTGCTTTATGTGATTTAGGAGCCGGTGTTAGTGTTATGCATTTATCCTTATATAAAAGACTTGATTTGAATAAACACACACCTACTAAAATATCTTTGCAAATAGCTGACAAATCAATTGCCATACCTATCGGTATCTGTGAGGATGTGCCCGTTGTTGTTGCAAATGTGACTATCTTAAATCACTTTGTTATACTTGAGATACCCGAGGATGACAACATGTCAATTATTCTTGGTAGACCCTTCTTGGATACTGCAGGGGCTATTATTAATTGCGATAAAAGCAAAGTCACTTTTCATATCAATGGTAATGAGCATATGGTGCATTTTCCGAAGAAACAGTTCCAAGTGAATGGTATTACTGTTATTGAAAAATCTCCGACACTCACTACTGGAAGTTTTAACCTCCACCTACTGCCAAAAAAAATATGAAATGCTTATTGTTGGGGACATGCATATCCTCGTTGAGGTAACTTAGTGTTTTACGAAAGTTTTTCGGTTTCATGCCAATCGAAGGTGGTTGTTAATATGACTTGATCAACCTTATTAATGGATCATTTTTGAGAAGTATGAAGTTGATGAATTTAGTGGGCACAACCTTCTGTCCCAACTTTTGTTGTGTGTTTTTCTTAGTTAAATAAAATAAAATGCCATGTTTTGTCAGTTTTCTGAATTTGCCATGCAATAAAAATGACCCAAAAATAAAAGTTCTCAGAATGCACTAAAAAATTAATACGATTTTTTCTGAATATTTTTGAATTATTTATGCAAATAATATCAGAGGGGGGTGCACCAGGTGGGCACAACCTAGCTGGGTGCTAGCAGCCCCAGGCATGCCCTGGGGGCTGTGGTGCCCACGTGGGCCCCCTCACTTATCTCTTCAGCCCATTCCTTCTCCTACCTCCAGAAAAAATCACCATAGCTCTCTCTCGTGTTCTTGCTCTCAAACCCGTGGATTTCGATCTCTTTGGTCGAAGCTCCGTTTCCAGAACTGTTTTGGGGGATTGCTACTGGGTATGTGACTCCTCCACTGCTCAAATTAGTTTTTGCTTTAGTGGATTATATTTTGAATAATTAGCTACTCTTGGTGCTGTTGTAAATGAGCTTGCATATTGAATTCTTAGAGTTCTAAGTAGTTTTAATGCTCAATGTAGCCTTTATGCGTCCTTATGAGTAGTTGCTATCAATCTTGTGAAGTTTTGTTGACAAAAATTTCATGGACTAAAATTTTCAGAATTTTGTTCATAGGAATAAGATGAGTTTCTTTAGGAAGTTTACCTCCAAGAAAAGAGATGAGGGAGTCATTGCGGAATCCTCGGACAATGACCTCCATACTTAGAAAAGGGCGGAGGTGCGGCCGTGCGAATGGCCGCATAACCCCTTCATGGATGGAGTCGGGATCCATCAAGAGTTCGCACAATTTGCTGCTAATGATAGGCTTACCGACTTCATCGCAACTGAGTGTGAACAATACCATCTCCTCACAAATTCCTTTGTGCAAAATTTCCATTTTCTGAGTAGGAATAACCCTCCCGAGGTTCAATTTAATTTATACTCTGAAACCCGTCAGATACGACTTACTGATTTTTGTGACATATGATTGTTCCCTTCTGACAGGGAAATAAGAGAGCCTAGACATGTAGAGTTTGAGGACTTTTATCATACTCTATCAGTGGGATATGAGAGAGGAGTGTCGAGTGTCACTACTACTAGTTTGCGGTTTTGTTTTGTGCACTGTTTTGCTCTACTAGAACAATGCTCGTGAGTTGCAACAGGATATAAATATTCTAGTACGTTAGCTTGTGATTTACCTGCCAATAATAATGCGATTGTGTAAATAAATATTCATCAAATTTTGACCGTGAATTACCTTATATTTTTATTAGAAGTTTGGTGAGTAAATTAAAGTGGAATTGGTTCAGAAGGCAAGTAAATTAAGGTGGTTGATTATCATATACATGAAAGGTTGGACAAAGGGGTGGTGGGAAGAAAGGTGAGATGGGAACCTTACGTTCTTTTTATTTTACGAAAGTTTTCCGGTTTCATGCCAATCGAAGGTGGTTGTTAATATGACTTGATCAACCTTATTAATGGATCATTTTTGAGAAGTATGAAGTTGATGAATTTAGTGGGCACAACCTTCTGTCCCAACTTTTGTTGTGTGTTTTTCTTAGTTAAATAAAATAAAATGCCATGTTTTGTCAGTTTTCTGAATTTGCCATGCAATAAAAATGACCCAAAAATAAAAGTTCTCAGGATGCACTAAAAAATTAATACGATTTTTTCTGAATATTTTTGAATTATTTATGCAAATAATATCAGAGGGGGGTGCACCAGGTGGGCACAACCTAGCTGGGTGCTAGCAGCCCCAGGCATGCCCTGGGGGCTGTGGTGCCCACGTGGGCCCCTTCAGTTATCTCTTCAGCCCATTCCTTCTCCTACCTCCAGAAAAAATCACCATAGCTCTCTCTCGTGTTCTTGCTCTCAAACCCACGGATTTCGATCTCTTTGGTCGAAGCTCCGTTTCCGAAACTGTTTTGGGGGATTGCTACTGGGTATGTGAGTCCTCCACTGCTCAAATTAGTTTTTGCTTTAGTGGATTATATTTTGAATAATTAGCTACTCTTGGTGCTGTTGTAGATGAGCTTGCATATTGAATTCTTAGAGTTCTAAGTAGTTTTAATGCTCAATGCAGCCTTTATGCGTCCTTATGAGTAGTTGCTATCAATCATGTGAAGTTTTGTTGACAAAACTTTCATGGACTAAAATTTTCAGAACTTTGTTCATAGGAATAAGATGAGTTTCCTTAGGAAGTTTACCTCCAAGAAAAGCAATAAGGGAGTCATTGGGGAATCCTCGGACAATGACCTCCATACTTAGAGAAGGCCGGAGGTGCGGCCGTGCGAATGGCCGCATAACCCCTTCATGGATGGAGTCGGGATCCATCAAGAGTTCGCACAATTTGCTGCTAATGATAGTCTTACCGACTTCATCGCAACTGAGTGTGAACAATACCATCTCCTCACAAATTCCTTTGTGCAAAATTTCCATTTTCTGAGTAGGAATAACCCTCCCGAGGTTCAATTTAATTTATACTCTGAAACCCGTCAGATACGACTTACTGATTTTTGTGACATATGATTGTTCCCTTCTGACAGGGAAATAAGAGAGCCTAGACATGTAGAGTTTGAGGACTTTTATCATACTCTATCAGTGGGATATGAGAGAGGAGTGTCGAGTGTCACTACTACTAGTTTGCGGTTTTGTTTTGTGCACTGTTTTGCTCTACTAGAACAATGCTCGTGAGTTGCAACAGGATATAAATATTCTAGTACGTTAGCTTGTGATTTACCTGCCAATAATAATGCGATTGTGTAAATAAATATTCATCAAATTTTGACCGTGAATTACCTTATATTTTTATTAGAAGTTTGGTGAGTAAATTAAAGTGGAATTGGTTCAGAAGGCAAGTAAATTAAGGTGGTTGATTATCATATACATGAAAGGTTAGACAAAGGGGTGGTGGGAAGAAAGGTGAGATGGGTACCTTACGTTCTTTTTATTTTACGAAAGTTTTCCGGTTTCATGCCAATCGAAGGTGGTTGTTAATATGACTTGATCAACCTTATTAATGGATCATTTTTGAGAAGTATGAAGTTGATGAATTTAGTGGGCACAACCTTCTGTCCCAACTTTTGTTGTGTGTTTGTCTTAGTTAAATAAAATAAAATGCCATGTTTTGTCAGTTTTCTGAATTTGCCATGCAATAAAAATGACCCAAAAATAAAAGTTCTCAGGATGCACTAAAAAATTAATACGATTTTTTCTGAATATTTTTGAATTATTTATGCAAATAATATCAGAGGGGGGTGCACCAGGTGGGCACAACCTAGCTGGGTGCTAGCAGCCCCAGGCATGCCCTGGGGGCTGTGGTGCCCACGTGGGCCCCCTCAGTTATCTCTTCAGCCCATTCCTTCTCCTACCTCCAGAAAAAATCACCATAGCTCTCTCTCGTGTTCTTGCTCTCAAACCCACGGATTTCGATCTCTTTGGTCGAAGCTCCGTTTCCGAAACTGTTTTGGGGGATTGCTGCTGGGTATGTGAGTCCTCCACTGCTCAAATTAGTTTTTGCTTTAGTGGATTATATTTTGAATAATTAGCTACTCTTGGTGCTGTTGTAGATGAGCTTGCATATTGAATTCTTAGAGTTCTAAGTAGTTTTAATGCTCAATGCAGCCTTTATGCGTCCTTATGAGTAGTTGCTATCAATCATGTGAAGTTTTGTTGACAAAACTTTCATGGACTAAAATTTTCAGAACTTTGTTCATAGGAATAAGATGAGTTTCTTTAGGAAGTTTACCTCCAAGAAAAGCGATAAGGGAGTCATTGGGGAATCCTCGGACAATGACCTCCATACTTAGAGAAGGGCGGAGGTGCGGCCGTGCGAATGGCCGCATAACCCCTTCATGGATGGAGTCGAGATCCATCAAGAGTTCGCAAAATTTGCTACTAATGATAGGCTTACCGACTTCATCGCAACTGAGTGTGAACAATACCATCTCCTCACAAATTCCTTTGTGCAAAATTTCCATTTTCTGAGTAGGAATAACCCTCCCGAGGTTCAATTTAATTTATACTCTGAAACCCGTCAGATACGACTTACTGATTTTTGTGACATATGATTGATCCCTTCTGACAGGGAAATAAGAGAGCCTAGACATGTAGAGTTTGAGGACTTTTATCATACTCTATCAGTGGGATATGAGAGAGGAGTGTCGAGTGTTACTACTACTAGTTTGCAGTTTTGTTTTGTGCACTGTTTTGCTCTACTAGAACAATGCCCATGAGTTGCAACGGGATATAAATATTCTAGTACGTTAGCTTGTGATTTACCTGCCAATAATAATGCGATTGTGTAAATAAATATTCATCAAATTTTGACCGTGAATTACCTTATATTTTTATTAGAAGTTTGGTGAGTAAATTAAAGTGGAATTGGTTCAGAAGGCAAGTAAATTAAGGTGATTGATTATCATATACATGAAAGGTTGGACAAAGGGGTGGTGGGAAGAAAGGTGAGATGGGAACCTTACGTTCTTTTTATTTTACGAAAGTTTTCCGGTTTCATGCCAATCGAAGGTGGTTGTTAATATGACTTGATCAACCTTATTAATGGATCATTTTTGAGAAGTATGAAGTTGATGAATTTAGTGGGCACAACCTTCTGTCCCAACTTTTGTTGTGTGTTTTTCTTAGTTAAATAAAATAAAATGCCATGTTTTGTCAGTTTTCTGAATTTGCCATGCAATAAAAATGACCCAAAAATAAAAGTTCTCAGGATGCACTAAAAAATTAATACGATTTTTTCTGAATATTTTTGAATTATTTATGCAAATAATATCAGAGGGGGGTGCACCAGGTGGGCACAACCTAGCTGGGTGCTAGCAGCCCCAGGCATGCCCTGGGGGCTGTGGTGCCCACGTGGGCCCCCTCAGTTATCTCTTCAGCCCATTCCTTCTCCTACCTCCAGAAAAAAACACCATAGCTCTCTCTCGTGTTCTTGCTCTCAAACCCACGGATTTCGATCTCTTTGGTCGAAGCTCCGTTTCCGAAACTGTTTTGGGGGATTGCTACTGGGTATGTGAGTCCTCCACTGCTCAAATTAGTTTTTGCTTTAGTGGATTATATTTTGAATAATTAGCTACTCTTGGTGCTGTTGTAGATGAGCTTGCATATTGAATTTTTAGAGTTCTAAGTAGTTTTAATGCTCAATGCAGCCTTTATGCGTCCTTATGAGTAGTTGCTATCAATCATGTGAAGTTTTGTTGACAAAACTTTCATGGACTAAAATTTTTAGAACTTTGTTCATAGGAATAAGATGAGTTTCTTTAGGAAGTTTACCTCCAAGAAAAGCGATAAGGGAGTCATTGGGGAATCCTCGGACAATGACCTCCATACTTAGAGAAGGGCGGAGGTGCGGCCGTGCGAATGGCCGCATAACCCCTTCATGGATGGAGTCGGGATCCATCAAGAGTTCGCAAAATTTGCTACTAATGATAGGCTTACCGACTTCATCGCAACTGAGTGTGAACAATACCATCTCCTCACAAATTCCTTTGTGCAAAATTTCCATTTTCTGAGTAGGAATAACCCTCCCGAGGTTCAATTTAATTTATACTCTGAAACCCGTCAGATACGACTTACTGATTTTTGTGACATATGATTGATCCCTTCTGACAGGGAAATAAGAGAGCCTAGACATGTAGAGTTTGAGGACTTTTATCATACTCTATCAGTGGGATATGAGAGAGGAGTGTCGAGTGTAACTACTACTAGTTTGCAGTTTTGTTTTGTGCACTGTTTTGCTCTACTAGAACAATGCCCGTGAGTTGCAACGGGATATAAATATTCTAGTACGTTAGCTTGTGATTTACCTGCCAATAATAATGCGATTGTGTAAATAAATATTCATCAAATTTTGACCGTGAATTACCTTATATTTTTATTAGAAGTTTGGTGAGTAAATTAAAGTGGAATTGGTTCAGAAGGCAAGTAAATTAAGGTGATTGATTATCATATACATGAAAGGTTGGACAAAGGGGTGGTGGGAAGAAAGGTGAGATGGGAACCTTACGTTCTTTTTATTTTACGAAAGTTTTCCGGTTTCATGCCAATCGAAGGTGGTTGTTAATATGACTTGATCAACCTTATTAATGGATCATTTTTGAGAAGTATGAAGTTGATGAATTTAGTGGGCACAACCTTCTGTCCCAACTTTTGTTGTGTGTTTTTCTTAGTTAAATAAAATAAAATGCCATGTTTTGTCAGTTTTCTGAATTTGCCATGCAATAAAAATGACCCAAAAATAAAAGTTCTCAGGATGCACTAAAAAATTAATATGATTTTTTCTGAATATTTTTGAATTATTTATGCAAATAATATCAGAGGGGGGTGCACCATGTGGGCACAACCTAGCTGGGTGCTAGCAGCCCCAGGCATGCCCTGGGGGCTGTGGTGCCCACGTGGGCCCCCTCAGTTATCTCTTCAGCCCATTCCTTCTCCTACCTCCAAAAAAAATCACCATAGCTCTCTCTCGTGTTCTTGCTCTCAAACCCGCGGATTTCGATCTCTTTGGTCGAAGCTCCATTTCCGAAACTGTTTTGGGGGATTGCTACTGGGTATGTGACTCCTCCACTGCTCAAATTAGTTTTTGCTTTAGTGGATTATATTTTGAATAATTAGCTACTCTTGGTGCTGTTGTAGATGAGCTTGCATATTGAATTCTTAGAGTTCTAAGTAGTTTTAATGCTCAATGCAGCCTTTATGCGTCCTTATGAGTAGTTGCTATCAATCATGTGAAGTTTTGTTGACAAAACTTTCATGGACTAAAATTTTTAGAACTTTGTTCATAGGAATAAGATGAGTTTCTTTAGGAAGTTTACCTCCAAGAAAAGCGATAAGGGAGTCATTGGGGAATCCTCGGACAATGACCTCCATACTTAGAGAAGGGCGGAGGTGCGGCCGTGCGAATGGCCGCATAACCCCTTCATGGATGGAGTCGGGATCCATCAAGAGTTCGCAAAATTTGCTGCTAATGATAGGCTTACCGACTTCATCGCAACTGAGTGTGAACAATACCATCTCCTCACAAATTCCTTTGTGCAAAATTTCCATTTTCTGAGTAGGAATAACCCTCCCGAGGTTCAATTTAATTTATACTCTGAAACCCGTCAGATACGACTTACTGATTTTTGTGACATATGATTGATCCCTTCTGACAGGGAAATAAGAGAGCCTAGACATGTAGAGTTTGAGGACTTTTATCATACTCTATCAATGGGATATGAGAGAGGAGTGTCGAGTGTAACTACTACTAGTTTGCAGTTTTGTTTTGTGCACTGTTTTGCTCTACTAGAACAATGCCCGTGAGTTGGAACGGGATATAAATATTCTAGTACGTTAGCTTGTGATTTACCTGCCAATAATAATGCGATTGTGTAAATAAATATTCATCAAATTTTGACCGTGAATTACCTTATATTTTTATTAGAAGTTTGGTGAGTAAATTAAAGTGGAATTGGTTCAGAAGGCAAGTAAATTAAGGTGATTGATTATCATATACATGAAAGGTTGGACAAAGGGGTGGTGGGAAGAAAGGTGAGATGGGAACCTTACGTTCTTTTTATTTTACGAAAGTTTTCCGGTTTCATGCCAATCGAAGGTGGTTGTTAATATGACTTGATCAACCTTATTAATGGATCATTTTTGAGAAGTATGAAGTTGATGAATTTAGTGGGCACAACCTTCTGTCCCAACTTTTGTTGTGTGTTTTTCTTAGTTAAATAAAATAAAATGCCATGTTTTGTCAGTTTTCTGAATTTGCCATGCAATAAAAATGACCCAAAAATAAAAGTTCTCAGGATGCACTAAAAAATTAATACGATTTTTTCTGAATATTTTTGAATTATTTATGCAAATAATATCAGAGGGGGTGCACCAGGTGGGCACAACCTAGCTGGGTGCTAGCAGTCCCAGGCATGCCCTGGGGGCTGTGGTGCCCACGTGGGCCCCCTCGGTTATCTCTTCAGCCCATTCCTTCTCCTACCTCCAGAAAAAATCACCATAGCTCTCTCTCGTGTTCTTGCTCTCAAACCCGCGGATTTCGATCTCTTTGGTCGAAGCTCCATTTCCGAAACTGTTTTGGGGGATTGCTACTGGGTATGTGACTCCTCCACTGCTCAAATTAGTTTTTGCTTTAGTGGATTATATTTTGAATAATTAGCTACTCTTGGTGCTTGTAGATGAGCTTGTATATTGAATTCTTAGAGTTCTAAGTAGTTTTAATGCTCAATGTAGCCTTTATGCGTCCTTATGAGTAGTTGCTATCAATCATGTGAAGTTTTGTTGACAAAAATTTCGTGGACTAAAATTTTCAGAACTTTGTTCATAGGAATAAGATGAGTTTCTTTAGGAAGTTTACCTCCAAGAAAAGCGATAAGGGAGTCATTGGGGAATCCTCGGACAATGACCTCCATACTTAGAGAAGGGCGGAGGTGCGGCCGTGCGAATGGTCGCATAACCCCTTCATGGATGGAGTCGGGATCTGTCAAGAGTTCGCACAATTTGCTGCTAATGATAGGCTTACCGACTTCATCGCAACTGAGTGTGAACAATACCATCTCCTCACAAATTCCTTTGTGCAAAATTTCCATTTTCTGAGTAGGAATAACCCTCCTGAGGTTCAATTTAATTTATACTCTGAAACCCGTCAGATACGACTTACTGATTTTTGTGACATATGATTGATCCCTTCTGACAGGGAAATAAGAGAGCCTAGACATGTAGAGTTTGAGGACTTTTATCATACTCTGTCAGTCGGATATGACAGAGGAGTGTCGAGTGTCACTACTACTAGTTTGTGGTTTTGTATTGTGCACTGTTTTGCTCTACTAGAACAATGCCCGTGAGTTGCAACGGGAAATAACTATTCTAGTACGTTAGCTTGTGATTTACCTGCCAATAATAATGCGATTGTGTAAATAAATAATCATCAAATTTTGACCGTGAATTACCTTATATTTTTATTAGAGGTTTGGTGAGTAAATTAAAGTGGAATTGGTTCAGAAGGCAAGTAAATTAAGGTGATTGATTATCATATACATGAAAGGTTGGACAAAGGGGTGGTGGGAAGAAAGGTGAAATGGGAACCTTACGTTCTTTTTATTTTATGAAAGTTTTTCGGTTTCATGCCAATCGAAGGTGGTTGTTAATATGACATGATCAACCTTATTAATGGATCATTTTTGAGAAGTATGAAGTTGATGAATTTAGTGGGCACAACCTTCTATCCCAACTTTTGTTGTGTGTTTTTATTAGTTAAATAAAATAAAATGCCATGTTTTGTCAGTTTTCTGAATTTGCCATGCAATAAAAATGACCCAAAAATAAAAGTTCTCAGAATGCACTAAAAAGTTAATACGATTTTTTCTGAATATTTTTGAATTATTTATGCAAATAATATCAGAGGGGGGTGCACCAGGTGAACACAACCTAGCTAGGTGCTAGCAGCCCCAGGCATGCCCTGGGGGCTGTGGTGCCCACGTGGGCCCCCTCACTTATCTCTTCAGCCCATTCCTTCTCCTACCTCCAGAAAAAATCACCATAGCTCTCTCTCGTGTTCTTGCTCTCAAACCCGCAGATTTCGATCTCTTTGGTCGAAGCTCCGTTTCCAAAACTGTTTTGGGGGATTGCTACTGGGTATGCGACTCCTCCACTGCTCAAATTAGTTTTTGCTTTAGTGGATTATATTTTGAATAATTAGCTAATCTTGGTGCTGTTGTAGATGAGCTTGCATATTGAATTCTTAGAGTTCTAAGTAGTTTTAATGCTCAATGTAGCCTTTATGCGTCCTTATGAGTAGTTGCTATCAATCTTGTGAAATTTTGTTGACAAAAATTTCGTGGACTAAAATTTTCAGAATTTTGTTCATAGGAATAAGATGAGTTTCTTTAGGAAGTTTACCTCCAAGAAAAGCGCTAAGGGAGTCATTGGGGAATCCTTGGACAATGACCTCCATACTTAGAGAAGGGCGGAGGTGCGGCCGTGCGAATGGTCGCATAACCCCTTCATGGATGGAGTCGGGATCCGTCAAGAGTTCGCACAATTTGCTACTAATGATAGGCTTACCGACTTCATCGCAACTGAGTGTGAACAATACCATCTCCTCACAAATTCCTTTTTGCAAAATTTCCATTTTCTGAGTAGGAATAACCCTCCTGAGGTTCAATTTAATTTATACTCTGAAACCCGTCAGATATGACTTACTGATTTTTGTGACATATGATTGATCCCTTCTGACAGGGAAATAAGAGAGCCTAGACATGTAGAGTTTGAGGACTTTTATCATACTCTGTCAGTCGGATATGAGAGAGGAGTGTCGAGTGTCACTACTACTAGTTTGCAGTTTTGTTTTGTGCACTGTTTTGCTCTACTAGAACAATGCCCGTGAGTTGCAACGGGATATAAATATTCTAGTACGTTAGCTTGTGATTTACCTGCCAATAATAATGCAATTGTGCAAATAAATATTCATCAAATTTTGACCGTGAATTACCTTATATTTTTATTAGAAGTTTGGTGAGTAAATTAAAGTGGAATTGGTTCAGAAGGCAAGTAAATTAAGGTGATTGATTATCATATACATGAAAGGTTGGACAAAGGGGTGGTGGGAAGAAAGGTGAAATGGGAACCTTGCGTTCTTTTTATTTTATGAAAGTTTTTCGGTTTCATGCCAATCGAAGGTAGTTGTTAATATGACTTGATCAACCTTATTAATGGATCATTTTTGAGAAGTATGAAGTTGATGAATTTAGTGGGCACAACCTTCTGTCCCAACTTTTGTTGTGTGTTTTTCTTAGTTAAATAAAATAAAATGCCATGTTTTGTCAGTTTTCTGAATTTGCCATGCAATAAAAATGACCCAAAAATAAAAGTTCTCAGGATGCACTAAAAAATTAATATGATTTTTTCTGAATATTTTTGAATTATTTATGCAAATAATATCAGAGGGGGGTGCACCAGGTGGGCACAACCTAGCTGGGTGCTAGCAGCCCCAGGCATGCCCTGGGGGCTGTGGTGCCCACGTGGGCCCCCTCAGTTATCTCTTCAGCCCATTCCTTCTCCTACCTCCAGAAAAAATCACCATAGCTCTCTCTCGTGTTCTTGCTCTCAAACCCGTGGATTTTGATCTCTTTGGTCGAAGCTCCATTTCCGAAACTGTTTTGGGAGATTGCTACTGGGTATGTGACTCCTCCACTGCTCAAATTAGTTTTTGCTTTAGTGGATTATATTTTGAATAATTAGCTACTCTTGGTGTTGTTGTAGATGAGCTTGCATATTGAATTCTTAGAGTTCTAAGTAGTTTTAATGCTCAATGTAGCCTTTATGCGTCCTTATGAGTAGTTGCTATCAATCTTGTGAAGTTTTGTTGACAAAAATTTCGTGGACTAAAATTTTCAGAATTTTGTTCATAGGAATAAGATGAGTTTCTTTAGGAAGTTTACCTCCAATAAAAGCGATAAGGGAGTCATTGGGGAATCCTCGGACAATGACCTCCATACTTAGAGAAGGGCGGAGGTGCGGCCGTGCGAATGGCCGCATAACCCCTTCATGGATGGAGTCGGGATCCGTCAAGAGTTCGCACAATTTGCTGCTAATGATAGGCTTACCGACTTCATCGCAACTGAGTGTGAACAATACCATCTCCTCACAAATTCCTTTGTGCAAAATTTCCATTTTCTGAGTAGGAATAACCCTCCTGAGGTTCAATTTAATTTATACTCTGAAACCCGTCAGATACGACTTACTGATTTTTGTGACATATGATTGATCCCTTCTGATAGGGAAATAAGAGAGCCTAGACATGTAGAGTTTGAGGACTTTTATCATACTCTATCAGTGGGATATGAGAGAGGAGTGTCGAGTGTCACTACTACTAGTTTGCAGTTTTGTTTTGTGCACTGTTTTGCTCTACTAGAACAATGCCCGTGAGTTGCAACGGGATATAAATGTTCTAGTACGTTAGCTTGTGATTTACCTGCCAATAATAATGCGATTGTGTAAGTAAATATTCATCAAATTTTGACCGTGAATTACCTTATATTTTTATTAGAAGTTTGGTGAGTAAATTAAAGTGGAATTGGTTCAGAAGGCAAGTAAATTAAGGTGATTGATTATCATATACATGAAAGGTTGGACAAAGGGGTGGTGGGAAGAAAGGTGAAATGGGAACCTTACGTTCTTTTTAAGTAGTAGAGATTCATCGCTAAGTGTTTAGTTGCTACAAAAAAGGTTGGTGCACTTAGTGCTCCCGACTTTGCCATCTTACGTCGTGCACTTTATGGCGATAACACCTTTAGCCTCGGGGCTATTATTGCACGTCGTCTGCACCTTAGCATAACCAAGGGCCAAATTCATAGGTAGTATTTATGCTACTAGTTTAGCGAGTCACTTTAACGTTCAGATTCACCAACATGATTGTCGTTTACCCAAGGTCTATTTAGATCACCAGGCGATGATGGATCACCAGTTTACTGATATTAATAACTCTATTAATAATATTCCTTAAAACCTGGTTTTCAGTGTGGTTCCCCGTAATATTATTCCGTTGCCTGCACCTGATTTGTTTGATTTTATTGCCAAGGGTGGATACAGGATCATGCCTGAGGACATTATTGCCTACTGAAATGCCCAAGCAGAGGCAGAGGAGGAGCCTCAGGAGTGGGACGCTCCGGTACTCGCTCCACAACACTTCGAGATGGGACCGGATGGCTTCTACGAATGGTGGTTACCAAGCTAGGTCAAAAGCCTAAGCTTGGGGGAGTACGTATTCCCACCGACATTATATTCATGTTCACACATTCCATTCTAGTTGTCGGTTTTCACACTTTTTCTTTGTTTTATCCATGTTAGATTTATTTTCTCGCTTTCTTTTTGTGTCTTTGAAAAACTTTGTGATAATCCAAAATTTGTTTCTTGCTTCTTTTCGGTTTTTCTTTCTAGTCTAGTTAGCTGTAGTGTTAAAAAGAAAACCCAACAAGATTTCCTTGTTCTTCTTTTACTTGTTGGGAGCACTCCCGTGAAAATAGTTTTTCATCATCTTTATTTTTTCTCTTTAATTTGCTTTCTTCAAGAAAAAACTAAAAAAACTCCAAAAGTATTTCAGTGTGTTTCTCTGATATTCTTTTCTTTTTATTGAGTCGTGCCGAGGAGAAGACCACGATGAAAGTGTTGAGTGGCTCTCATATGCATTGATATTGATCTAACAAAGAGCCCATATTTCCTTGTCTTCTCCTTTTGAATAAAATGTTTGAAAATTCTAGCTTAGTCCACGAAACTCTTGCACTATTATTATTTTCATATCATTTGGTCGTGCAAGTGAAAGGCAATAATGACGATATTTGATGAACTGGCTTTGGCAGAGAGAAATGGGTATGAACTCAACTTGTTCTGTTTTTGTAAATATGTTTAACCTAGTATCCTTGATTCAGCATATTATGATCAAACATGTTTGCAATGACAATTAGAGATTATAGTTTATCATGCCATACTTAAGTGGCTAGGAGTGGACAATGATTTATCTTGGATGTTCACATGCACTAAAATGACTGTGATGTAGTACGATGATATGGTATCTTTGTCTGACTGCTTCTAGTGGTTTGACTTGGCGCATGTTCATGCATGTAGTTGAATCAAACCCAACATAGCCTCTATGATATTTATGTTCATTGTGTTCATATCCTACTAATGCTAGTGTTCAGTGTTTATTATGCATAATGCATGTTCATGACCGTATTCGCTCTCTAGCTGGCCGCTTCTCAATCTATTTGCTAGCCTTCGCCTGTACTAAGCGAAAATACTGCTTGTGCATCAAAATCCTAAAACCCAAGTTATTCCAGATGAGTCCACCATACCTACCTATATGCGGTATTACCCTGCCATTCTAAGTACATTTGCATGTGCGACCTAAAATTTCAAATGAACATCGGTTTTTGTGTGCATGAATTGTTCAAAGAGAGACACGGGGTATGTTGGGGATATTACTGCTGGGTGTAAACCGGCCTATCTGGGCCGGGTCAACTTCATCAGTAGTTCAAGAGTGCTAAAGCCCAAGAAGACAGATGAGGGCCTAAGGCCCGTAGTCGGTTTAAGACTTGTAGCTGGGTATTTGTATATAAACTTGTATTGTAAGTTAGGAATAAGGAGAGACCAACCCGGATACGAATATGGACCGGTGTTGGGACTTTGTGAACCGACGGGCGTCACCCGTGTATATAAGGGGACGACCCGGCGGCGGTTCAAGGACAACAGACAACAACTCGAGACTTAGGCGAAGCTTGTTTGCTCCCTAGTCATCGAAACCCCATCAATTCCATCACAACTAGACGTAGGCTTTTACCTTCATCGAAGGGGCCGAACTAGTATAAACTCTCTTGCGTCCCTGTGTCCGCTTTAACCCCTTCAAGCTAAACCGTCGCGATGGCTCCATGACTAAGTCCTTTCTCTAGGACATCTGCCGTGACAAAACCACGACAGTTGGCGCCCACCGTCGGGCTATCGCACGATGGTTTCAAGTTCTTGGAGGGCCGCTTTGAAGGACTCGAGGGCTACGCCGTAGGCCGGATGACTAAGAGTCATCGCGGCAAGCTCTACATCGACGATGCAGGTTGGGGCCCCAAGGCCGGCTCAGTTGAATACGGGTACCGGGTCCCCTTTGGAGGCATTCACATTTTCATTGGCAAGATCGGTGAACTGGGCCTGAGCCGGACATCTACACCGACCTCATCGAGACGGCTCAGCGTGCGCGATCCGCCCGGGTTAAACCGGCCATGAAGCGTGCCTTCGTGGGAGTCATCCATGGAGGAAGTTATGAGGATGGATCGGAATCTCACGGCGAGACCGTCGTTTGTTCCGATGACGAGTCATCGACCGGGGAAACCGAATCTCTATCAGCTACAAGATGGCCGGATTGGGGGTTGTTCCGATGGCGACAGTATTCCGGACCCCTCTGATCTGCCCAACCGAGTTGGAATATTCATGGCCGGCACACAAGCAGCACTTCATTCTTCGACCGCTGCGGCAACAACCTCCGGTTCAGCAGCGGCGATGGCTGCCGGGGCAGGAGGCCCTGTGCGCCCGCCGGCTCAAGTTCTATCAGAACTATTTGATGCATTGGTTGTGCTTATGGCGGAAGCTAATCCGGCGGATCAGGACGTCCACAACGCGGAGATTGCAAAGATAAAGGAACAGATCACCCAAGCCAAGGCGGATCTGGCAGCTGAGGACACCAGGATGGCCACAGAGCAGGCCGCTTTAGACGCACAAGCCTACAGGCTCATGTTGGACCAGAGCGCGTCACAGGAAGTCATGAGGAGGAAGTACCGATCCCGTTTGCCTCCGGTTTTCGAGGCCAGAGACCTTTTCAACACCCCAGGAGCAGGAACCAGCAATCCGCTGGAGGGAAAACGGGCGGAAGCTCCTGGGACCGGTGCACCGGTTCAGCCTCGTCAGATGGACCCGCCTCGCCAAAAGGCCGTTATACCTCAGGCTGTTTTAACACCTCCGGGTCACTACTCCAACCCAATGGACAATCTCGTCGCCGCTGCTGCACGGCTGGAGGCCATTCCAATTGAAGGTGACTCGCCGCAGGCAGTAGAAACGCAATGGGTCAAGGAGCTTCTGAGGACAGCTTTGGTCCAAAAGGAAGCATACTCGTAGAGCCGCGACCGGATCCACTCGACCCCCCGTCCAAGCCGGAGCTATAGCAGACATATGGATGAACCGGCAGTGTTGAGTAATGAATGACGTGGAGCACCCCGTGGCAACAACCCGGTGGGTGGTGCTGATAACGCTCAGGAAGTGGTGGACCGGGCCCGAGCACGCAGGGAGGCCGAGTTAGCCGCACAGCATCAGGCTCGGCAGCTCATGCCGGTTCGTCCAACTATCTCGATCGAACCTGGTGTTACTTCTAGTTCTTTGGGGGTGCCTTGCCTTGTCCCCGCTTTACGCAATGTGCGCCTACCCAAGGATTTCAAAGGCCCGCGCAAAGTACCAAATTACATGGTGGATCAACCTCCAGAGACATGGGTGGAGAGATATGAGATGGCCATGGAGATGCTTTATGTGGATGACGCGGTGTGTGCGAAATACTTCACCATGATGCTTGAAGGAACGGCCCGTACTTGGTTAAAAAGCTTGCCGGCTAATTCTATCAGTTCATGGGCCCAATTACGAGCCCGGTTTATCAGCAATTTCAAGGATACATGTAAACAGCCTATGTCGATAGTGGACTTAGCTGCCTGCGTCCAGGAGGAAGGAGAATCGACGACTCATTGGGTGCACCGGGTTTCACAAGTGTTGCATTCATCAGACCGCACCAACACTGACACCGCTGTATTAACCCTAGAAGGCAACTGCCGGTTTGGGCCCCTAAAGCTGAAGTTGGGACGGATGAAGCGTCATTGCACTGACATGGGAACCCTCATGGCTGCTTTGGTAAAGTATGCTGATTCTGATAGTACCAAGGATCCCGAATCTGATGATGACAAGGCAGGGAAGGGAAAGAGGAACAGCAACTCCAAAGGTTAGCAGCATCACTGGGCAGGCAATGGTGGTGGAGGCAACGTAAAGCGGATGGTAACATGGACTTTGTGGCTAATACCAACACGCAGGACAATGGCCAGCGACGCAAGGGTAAACCGAAAAATCGCAATGGGGCACCCAACCCTAACCTGGACCGCCTAAACTATCTACTGAGCCAGCCCTGTCCAAGACATGGGACGAAGGAGGCGCCAGCAAACCACCTTTGGAAGGATTGCTTCATTATGCAGGAGTTCAAGAATTCTAATGCTTTCCGGTATGATCACGGCTCCGGCGGTGGCTCAGGGTCCGGGCCGGGTTACGATGGAGGAAATTCTGGTTCAGGATTTAATGGTAATCCGGGCGGACATAATAATCAAAATAGTCAGAACAACCAGGGTGGTTACAACCAACAGCAGCAACAGTCAGGTTACCAGAGCAACCCAAAGCAGTTGAGCAGTGGGCAGTACCATGTCTTCACCACTAGCTTGGACAAGCGAGACCGGAAGGTTCAAAGGCGGGCGGTCAACTCTGTTGAACCGGCCATACCCCGTTATCTACGCTGGTCTGAACAGCCAATCATATGGAGCGGAGAGGATCACCCTCCCGAGGTTGATAATCCGGGTCAGTTGGCTCTGGTGGTGGCGCCTCAGGTGGGAGGTTACAAGTTCACCAAGGTGCTCATGGATGGAGGGAGCAGCATCAATATCTTATACTATGAGACCTTCCGTCGTATGGGACTAACAGATAAAAATCTCAAACCGTCCAATACAGTGTTCCATGGTGTAGTACCTGGCAAATCAGCATATCCTGTTGGTAAGATAGCTTTGGAAGTAGTCTTTGGGGATGACCATGATTCCAGGTCGGAGACATTGACGTTTGAAGTGGTGAAAACCCAAAGTCCATATCACGCCCTGTTTGGGCGACCGGCCTACGCCAAGTTTATGGCACGGCCCTGTTATGTGTATTTGCAGCTCAAGATGCCGGGTCACAAGGGGACAATAACGGTTCATGGAAGCCGCAAAATCGCTTTGGAGTGCCGGGAAGGAGATGCGGCCTATGTAGAGTCGGTTTGTGCCACCAAGGAACTAAAGTATTATAAGGACCATGTTGATCCGGCAGACATGACTCCATTAAAGAAGCCAACTACGGAGCATGATCCGGCCCTGAAGTTCAAATCGGCAGCAGAAACTAAGCTTGTTGACTTCGTACCTGGCGATTCGTCCAAGCAGTTCAGCATCAGTGCCAACTTGGATCCGAAATAGGAAAGCGCGCTCATCGAGTTCATCCGTGAGAATCGGGACATTTTTGCATGGAAGCCCTCTGACATGCCAGGTGTACCGAGGCAACTCGCTGAGCACACCCTTAATGTGGATCCTAAATACAAACTGGTGAAACAGTTCCTCTGCCGGTTTAACAAAGAAAGACGCAAGGCGATTGGAGAAGAGGTAGCCAGGCTCTTAACAACTGGCTTTATTGTAGAAGTTTTTCACCCTGAGTGGCTTGCCAATCCGGTGCTGGTCCTTAAGAATAACGGCACCTGGTGCATGTGTGTGGATTATACAGATCTTAATAAGGCTTGTCCAGCAGATCCTTTTGCCCTCCCCCGTATTGATCAAATTATTGATGCTACGGCGGGTTGTGAGCGTTTAAGTTTTTTGGATGCATATTCTGGCTATCATCAGATCAAAATGGCAGTTAAGGACCAGGAGAAGACGGCATTCATAACTCCCTTTGGAGCCTTCTGCTATGTGTCTATGCCCTTTGGGCTCAAGAGTGCCCAGGCAACTTACCAACGGTGTGTGCAAAATTATCTTCACAAACAGATTGGCCGTAATGTATATGCTTACGTGGATGATATCGTGGTTAAATCCAGGGAGAAGGAGACTCTGATTGATGATTTGAAGGAAACCTTTGATAACTTGAGGACATATAAGATGATGCTTAATCCGGACAAGTGCGTCTTTGGTGTACCGGCGGGCAAGTTATTGGGTTTTCTGGTGTCCAATAGGGGAATTGAGGCTAATCCGGAGAAGATCACAGCCATCACCTCCCTGGCTAAACCAAAGTGTATCAATGATGTTCAACGCCTGGCAGGCCGGATTGCCACGTTAAGCCGGTTTATCAGTCGTCTTGGTGAGAAAGCAATCCCTTTGTATCAGATGTTGAAGAAGACGGATCAGTTTGTCTGGAGTTCTGCTGCTGATGAAGCATTTGAGGACTTAAAGCGGCAATTGGCCAATCCTCCTGTGCTCGCCACTCCCATTGACAAGGAGCCGTTACTGCTATATGTTGCTGCTAATGCTCGAGCGGTCAGCGTGGCTATTGTGGTGGAGCGAAAGGAGGTAGGTAAGGAGCATCCAGTTCAATGACCAGTCTATTATATCAGCGAGGTACTCATTGAGTCCAAGCAAAGGTATCCGCATTGGCAGAAGCTGGTGTATGGAGTTTTTGTGGCAAGCCGGAAGCTTAAACAATACTTCCAAGGGCACCCAATTACGGTGGTCAGTTCTGCTCCTTTGGGGGATATCATCCAGAACCAGGAAGCAACTGGTCGGATTGCCAAGTGGGCTATAGAGCTTGGGCCGCACGGTTTGAAGTATGTGCCTCGGATGGCGGTTAAGTCTCAAGCACTTGTTGATTTCATCAATGATTGGACGGAAATGCAAGCACCTGAAGAAAAGCCGGATCACACATATTGGACCATCCATTTTGACGGATCCAGGCAATTGGAAGGCTCGGGGGCTGGAGTCGTATTAACTTCCCCACGAGGTGATAAGTTTTGTTACGTTCTCCGCTTAATGTTCCCTTGTACTAACAATGCAGCTGAGTATGAAGCCTTGCTCCATGGTCTCCAGATGGCTAAGGAGATGAATCTAAGTCGAGTTAAGTGCTTCGGTGACTCGGACCTTGTGGCTCAGCAAGTGTCTGGCAGTTGGGACTCCAAGGACCCACTCATGGCAGCATATCGTCGTGAGGTGGATATTGTTGCAGGTCATTTTAAAGGATATCAGGTGGACCACGTGGACCGGCGGAAAAATGAAGCGGCGGACGCCTTAAGCCGGCTGGGCTCTCAGCGCAAACCGGTCCCGCCCAATGTTTTTATGGATGTGCTGCACAACCCGTCGGTCAAGATCCCTGGTGAAACGGATTTGGCTATTCCTGATCCGGAGGCTCAATTGGTGGCAGCTCTTCATGTTATTCCGGATTGGACGCTTCCTTACCTGGCGTACAAGAACCGGGGCGAGTTACCAGAGGATGAGACTCTGGCCCGACAGATAATCCGGCGATCCAAGTCCATGACTATTATCAACAGCGAGTTGCATCATTGCAGTGTGTCAGGGGCGTTTCAACGTTGTGTGTCTCCTGAAGAAGGCCGTGAAATTTTGCATGAGATCCACGAAGGAGATTGTGGTCACCACGCCGGTTCAAAATCTCTGGTGGCTAAAGCGTTTCGTCATGGCTTCTATTGGTTAATTGCCCATACTGATGCGGAGGATTTGGTCAGACGATGTGATGATTGCCAAAGGTTTTCAAGACGTGCTCATGTGCCGGCTCAAGAATTGAGAATGATTCCAATTACTTGGCCGTTTGCGACTTGGGGGCTAGATATGGTTGGGCCTTTCAAAAGGTCCAAAGATAAGAAGACCCACCTCCTGGTGGTGGTTGACAAGTTTACAAAGTGGGTGGAGGCAGAACCTGTTAGCAAGTGTGATGCGGCCACGGCGGTTCAGTTCATCAAAAAGGTGATTTTTCGGTTTGGCTTTCCACACAGTATCATCACAGATAATGGTACCAATATGTCCAAAGGTGCCATGAAGGAGTTCTGCGAACGGGAACACATCCGGCTCGACGTTTCATCGGTGGCACATCCACAGTCCAATGGTCAAGCAGAAAGGGCTAATCAAGAGATCTTGAGAGGCATCAAGCCCCGGCTTATGGTTCCTTTGCAGAGAACACCGGGTTGTTGGGTAGAAGAGTTACCATCTGTGTTATGGAGCATCAATACTACACCCAATAGATCAACAGGATACACACCGTTCTTCATGGTTTACAGAGCGGAGGTGGTTCTCCCCAGTGATATCTGTCATGATTCACCCCGTGTGGCGGCTTATGTTGAAGCGGACAATGAGACAGCACGGCAAGACGTTTTGGACCTGTTGGATGAAGAACGTGACATAGCAGCTGCCCGCTCGGCGATTTACCAACAGGATCTTCGTCGTTATCACAATAGTCGAGTCAGAACCAGAACCTTTCAGGAAGGAGATTTGGTGCTTCGGCTCATCCAAGATCAGACTGATATGCCTAAGCTATCCCCACCTTGGGAGGGGCCTTTCGTGGTCAGCAAGAATCTGCACAATGGGTCATACTATCTGATCGATATTCGAGGGCATAAGGACTCACGTACATCAGAGGAGGAGACCAACAGGCCGTGGAACATAGCTCATCTTCGGCCTTACTATACCTGAGCCATTGGCTCTACTTATGTACATATTACGACGATGTATATATTATGATTAAATATAATAAACCGGAACCTTAGCTAAAGCGGGGTATCTGTTCTTTTACATCATGTGTGGTTACACGGAGTTGTTCTAAAGCGGCCTCCGTTTTACCCCTTGAGTTAGCTTTTCAAAAAGCATCATGTTATATCACTTGGTGGTTTGGTCGTGTCTGAACCAATATCTTCCAAGCTAAGAGGGTTATTCTCATGTTGAGTGTTTATTCACTCGTCCTTGCACGAAAGGGGCAGTATAAGGATTCCCAGTCCCAAAATCAAAAATTGCAAATAATTAAACAAAAATCCCCCAGGATTGATGTTGGTATGATGGTACCCGTGGATTCGACTAGCCGTGGAGTGTGTTTGTTGGTGGAGGGGGAGTAAACCTTTACTTTTATCACTTGGGAATCACCACTAATTGAAGCAAATATGCCCTAGAGGCAATAATAAAGTTGTTATTTATATTTCCTTATATCATGATAAATGTTTATTATTCATGCTAGAATTGTATTAACCGGAAACTTAGTACATGTTTGAATACATAGACAAACAGAGTGTCCCTAGTATGCCTCTACTTGACTAGCTCGTTAATCAAAGATGGTTAAGTTTCCTAGTCATGGACATGTGTTATCATTTGATGAACGGGGTCACATCATTAGAGAATGATGTGATGGAATAAACCCATCCGTTAGCTTAGCACTGTGATCGTTTAGTTTATTGCTATTGCTTTCTTCATGACTTATACATGTTCCTGAAGGAAATATGCCCTAGAGGCAATAATAAAGTTATTATTTATTTCCTTATTTCATGATAAATGTTTATTATTCATGCTATAATTGTATTAACCGGAAACATAATACATGTGTGAATACATAGACAAACATAGTGTCACTAGTATGCCTCTACTTGACTAGCTCGTTAATCAAAGATGGTTAAGTTTCCTAACCATAGACATGAGTTGTCATTTGATTAACGGGAGCACATCATTAGGAGAATGATGTGATTGACTTGACCCATTCCGTTAGCTTAGCACTTGATCATTTAGTATGTTGTTATTGCTTTCTTCATGACTATACATGTTCCTATGACTATGAGATTATGCAACTCCCATTTATCGGAGGAACACTTTGTGTGCTACCAAACGTCACAACGTAACTGGGTGATTATAAATGTGCTCTACAGGTGTCGCCGAAGGTACTTGTTGAGGTGGCATATTTCTAGATTAGGATTTGTCACTCCGATCGTCGGAGAAGTATCTCTGGGCCCACTCGGTAATACACATCACTATAAGCCTTGACAGCATTGTAACTAATGAGTTAGTTTTTTTTTGACACCTGAAACAGTAGGAGAGTTAGCTGTGGCATGATGTATTACGGAACGAGTAAAGAGACTTGCCGGTAACAAGATTGAACTATGTATTGAGATACCGACGATCGAATCTCGGGCAAGTAACATACCGATGACAAAGGGAACAATGTATGCTGTTATGCGGTTTGACCGATAAAGATCTTCGTAGAATATGTGGGAGCCAGTATGAACATCCAGGTTTCGCTATTGGTTGTTGACCGGAAACGTGTCCCGGTCATGTCTACATAGTTCTCAAACCCGTAGGGTCCGCACGCTTAAAGTTTGGTGACGATCGGTATTATGAGTTTTTGTGTTTTGATGTACCGTTGGTAGTCCGGAGTCCCGGATATGATCATGGACATGACAAGGAGTCTCTAAATGGTTGAGATGTAAAGATCGATATATTGGATGACTATATTCGGACACCGGAAGTGTTCCGGGTGATTTCAGAGAAAACCGGAGTGTCGGAGGGTTACCGGACCCCCCCCCCCGGAGAAGTAATGGGCCTTATGGGCCTTAGTGGAGAGAGAGGGATGGCCTAGGGAAGGCCGCGCGCCCCTCCCCCTCTAGTCCGAATTGGACTAGGAGAGGGGGGGCGGCGGCCCCCTTTCCTTCTCCCTCTCCCC
>NC_041380.1:491986173-491987360 GCF_002162155.2 Triticum dicoccoides
GAAAGAGGGGAGTCCTACTCCTACTAGGAGGAGGACTCCTCCTCCTGGCGCGCCATAGAGGGCCGGCCGGCCTCCCCCTTGCTCCTTTATATACGGGGGCAAGGGCACCTCTAGACACACAAGTTCATCAGTTGATCTATTCCAGCCGTGTGCGGTGCCCCCCTCCACCATATTCCACCTCAGTTATATCGTAGCGGTGCTTAGGCGAAGCCTTGCGTCGGTAGCAACATCATCACCGTCATCATGCCGTCGTGCCGACGAAACTCTCCTATGAAGCTTTGTTGGATCGGAGCCGTGGGACGTCATCGAGTTGAACGTGTGCAGAACTCGGAGGTGTCGTGCGTTCGGTGCTTGGATTGGTCAGATCGTGAAGACATACGACTACATCAACCGCGTTGTGCTAACGCTTCCGCATTCGGTCTACGAGGGTACGTGGACACACTCTCCCCTCTCGTTGCTATGCATCACCATGATCATGTGTGTGCGTAGGAAAATTTTGAAATTACTACGTTCTCCTTCAGTTCCTATGACTATGAGATTATGCAACCCCCGAATACCAGAGGAACACTTAGTGTGCTATCAAACGTCACAACGTAACTGGGTGATTATAAAGATGCTCTACAGGTGTCTCCGATGGTGTTTGTTGAGTTAGCATAGATCAAGATTAGGATTTGACACTCCGTGTATCGGAGAGGTATCTCTGGGCCCTCTCGGTAATGCACATCACTATGAGCCTTGTAAGCAATGTGACTAATGAGTTAGTCACGGGATGATGCATTACGGAACGAGTAAAGAGACTTGCCGCTGACGAGATTGAACTAGGTATGATGATATCGACAATCGAATCTCGGGCAAGTAACATACCGATGATAAAGGGAACAACGTATGTTTTTATGTGGTTTGACCGATAAAGATCTTCGTAGAATATGTAGGAACCAATATGAGCATCTAGGTTCTGCTATTGGTTATTGACCGGAGATGAGTCTCGGTCATGTCTACATAGTTCTCGAACCCATAGGATCCGCACGCTTAACGTTCGATGACGATATGTATTATGAGTTATGTGATTTGATGTACAGAAGGTTGTTCGGAGTCCCGGATGAGATCATGGATATGATGAGGATTCTTGAAATGGTCGAGACATAAAAATTAATATATTTGAAGGCTACATTCGGACACCGGAATGG
>NC_041380.1:491987590-492116471 GCF_002162155.2 Triticum dicoccoides
TGGGCCTTATGGGCCTTAGTGGAGAAGAGAGAGGGCTGGTGTAGGATCGAAAGTATGTCTAGAGGGGGTTATTAGACTACTTGACCAAATAAAAATCTAGCCTTTTCCCAATTTTAAGTCTTGGAAGATTTTAGCAACTTAGCACAAGTTAAACAATCAACCTACACATGCAAGTCTAAGAGTATAGCAGCGGAATGTAAAACATTTGCATACGAAGGTAAAGGGAGGAGTTTGGAGGGAGAAAACGCAATGTAGACACGGAGATTTTTGGGGTGGTTCCGATAGGTGGTGCTATCGTACATCCATGTTGACGGAGACTTCAACCCATGAAGGGTAACGGTTGCGCGAGTCCACGGAGGGCTCCACCCACGAAGGGTCCATGAAGAAGCAACCTTGTCTATCTCACAATGGCCATTTCCCATGAAGGACTTGCCTCACTAGGGTAGATCTTCACGAAGTAGGCGGTCTCCTTGCCCGTACAAACTCCTTGGTTCAACTCCACAATCTTGTCGAAGGCTCCTAAGTGACACCTAACCAATCTAGGAGACACCACTCTCCAAAAGGTAATAGATGGTGTGTTGATGATGAACTCCTTGCTCTTGTTCTTCAAATGATAGTCTCCCCAACACTCAACTCTCTCACACTGATTTGGATTTGGTGGAAACATGATTTGAGTGGAAAGCAACTTGGGGAAGGCTAGAGATCAAGATTCATATGGTTGGAATGGAGTATCTTGGTCTCAACACATGAGTAGGTGGTTCTCTCTCAGAAAATGAATGCTGAAGTGTAGGCACGTTCTGATGGCTCTCCTTACTAATGAATGAAGGGTGGAGGGGTATATATAGCCTCCACCAAAAATCTAACTTTTACACACAATTTACCAAACTCGGTGGGACCGGATCAGAAAACTCGGTCAGAAGTGATTCAGTTCATAATGTGACCGTTAGGCATTTCGGTGGGACCGACATGTCAACTCGGTGGAACCGATTCTATTAGGTTCAGGGCATAACGTAATCTCGGTGAGACCGACTACACAAACTCAGTGGGGCCGATTTTGGTAATAGGCTAACCAGAGAGTTGATCAGGTAAACTCGGTGGGACCGAATCAGTCATTTTGGTGAGACTGAAACGTTACAAAAGGAAAACAGAGAGTTTGCATTGCGAACTCGATGGGACCGATCGCTCATCTCAGTTGAACCGAAATGTTACGAAGGGAAACAGAGAGTTTGCAATCCCATCTCGGTGAGGCTGAGATCCCTATCGGTGAGACCGATATGACTAGGGTTTCTGGCAGTGGCTATGTCAAGTGAACTCGGTGGCGCCGGATAGAACATTTCTGTGGGGCCGAGTTTGACTTTTGGTTTGGGACATATGTGGATATGAGAAAGTTGTTGAGGGTTTTTGGAGCATATCACTAAGCATTTTGAGCAAGCAAGCCATTAAGCAACACCTCATCCCCTTTTAATAGTATTGGCTTTTCCTATGGACTCAATGTGATCTTGGATCACTGAAATGAAAAAGTAGAGTCTTGAGCTTGAACCAATATGTGTCCTTAGCATTTTGAGGGGTCCACATTCTTAAACCATGCCATGCCAATCATTGAACTGATCATATTGAAATAGTATTAGTTCAATGAGCTATATGTAGTTAATAATTACCAAAACCACCTAGGGATAGTTGCACCTTTAGCTGGCCAGGAGGTGGCGCGTGCCCCCCTTGCCCCAAGTCGAATTGTACAAGGGGAGGGGGCGACGCCCCCCCCCCCTTCCTTCTCTCCTCCTCCTCCTTCCCCCTGTTCTCCTACTTGGACAAGGAAAGGGGGGAACCTACTCCTACTAGGAGTAGGAATCCCCCCTTGGGTGCGCCCCTTGTGGTCGGCCCTCCTCCTCCTCCCCTCCTTTATATACAGGGGAAGGAGGCACCCCGTAAACACAAGTTGATCTTTAGCCGTGTGCGGTGCCCCCTCCATAGTTTTACACCTCGGTCATATTGTCGTAGTGCTTAGGCGAAGCCCTGCGTCGGTAACTTCATCATCACCGTCGACACGCTCTCGTGCTGACAGAACTCACCCTCGGCCTCAGCTGGATCAAGAGTACGAGGGACGTCACCGAGCTAAATGTTTCTAGATCGCGGAGGTGTTGTGCGTCCGGTACTTGATCGGTTGGTTAGCAAAGACGTTCGACTACAACAACTGCGTTACTAAACGCTTACGCTTTCGGTATACAAGGGTATGTAGACACACTCTCCCCCCTCGTTGCTATGCATCTCCTAGATAGATCTTGCGTGATCATAGGAAAAAATTGAAATACTGTGTTCCCCAACAGTGGCATCCAAGCCAGGTCTATGCGTAGATGTTATATGCACGAGGAGAACACAAAGAGTTGTGGGCGATAATAGTCATACTGCTTACCAACATGTCATACTTTGATTCGGCGTTATTGTTGGATGAAGCGGCCCAGACTGACATTACATGACCGCGTTCATGAGACTGGTTCCACCGACGTGCTTTGCACACAGGTGGCTAGTGGGTGTCTATTTCTCCAGCTTTAGTTGAATCGAGTGTGACTACGCCCGGTCCTTGTTGAAGGTCAAAACAGCACACTTGATGAAAAATCATTGTGGTTTTTGATGCGTAGGTAAGAACGGTTCTTGCTAAGCCCGTAGCAGCCACGTAAAACTTGCAACAACAAAGTCGAGGATGTCTAACTTGTTTTTGCAGGTCATGTTGTGATGTAATATTGTCGAGACGTGATTATATAAATTGTTGTATGAGATGATCATGTTTTTAACAAAGTTATCGGCAACTGGCAGGAGCCATATGGTTGTCGCTTTATTGTATGAAATGCAATAGCCATGTAATTGCTTTACTTTATCACTAAGCGGTAGCGCTAGTCGTGGAAGCAATAGTTAGCGAGAAGACAATGATGCTACGATGGAAATCAAGGTGTCAAGCCGGTGACGATGGTGATCATGATGGTGCTTTGAAGATGGAGATCAAAGGCACAAGATGATGATGGCCATATCATATCACTTATATTGATTGCATGTGATGTTTATCTTTTATGCATCTTATTTTTCTTAGTACGGCGGTAGCATTATAAGATGATCTCTCACTAAATTTCAAGGTATGAGTGTTCTACCTGAGTATGCACCATTGCTACAGTTCGTCGTGTCGAGACACCACATGATGGTCGGGTGTGATAAGCTCTATGTTCACATACAACGGGTGCAAGCCAGTTTTGCACAAGCAGAATACCCAGGTTAAACTTGACGAGCCTAGCATATGCAGATATGGCCTCGGAACACTAAGACCGAAAGGTCGAGTGTGAATCATATAGTAGATATGATCAACATAGTGATGTTCACCATTGAAAACTTCTCCATCTCACGTGATGATCAGACATGGTTTAGTTGATATGGATCACGTGATCATTTAGATAACTAGAGTGATGTCTATCTAAGTGGGAGTTCTTAAGTAATATGATTAATTGAAATTTAATTTATCATGGACTTAGTACCTGATAGTATTTTGCATGTCTATGTTGTTGTACATAAATGGCCTGTGCTACTATCTCGTTGAATTTTAATGTGTTCCTAGAGAAAGCTAAGTTGAAAGATGATGGTAACAACTACACGGACTGGTTCCGTAACTTAAGGATTATCCTCATTGTTGCACAGAAGAATTACGTCCTGGAAGCACCGCTAGGTGCAAAGCCCACAGCAGGAGCTAGTCCAGATGTTATGAACGTCTGGCAGAGCAAAGCTGATGACTACTCGATAGTTCAGTGTGCCATGGTTTATGGCTTAGAATCGGGACTTCAACGACGTTTTGAACGTCATGGAGCATATGAGATGTTCCAGGAGTTGAAGTTAATATTTCAAGCAAATTCTTGAATTGAGAGAAGAATAGTTCCGTCAGTGAACATATACTCAGAATGTCTAGGTACCACAACCACTTGACTCAACTGGGAGTTAATCTTCCTGATGATAGTGTCCTTGATAGAGTTCTTCAATCACTGCCACCAAGCTACAAAATCTTTGTGATGAACTATAATATGCAAGGGATGGATAAGATAATTCCTGAGCTCTTCGCAATGCTTAAAGCTGCGGAGCTAGAAATCAAGAAGGAGCATCAAGTGTTGATGGTCAACAAGACCACTAGTTTCAAGAAGAAGGGCAAAGGGAAGAAGGGGAACTTCAAGAAGAACGGCAAACAAGTTGCTGCTCAAGTGAAAAAGCCCAAATTCTGGACCTAAGCCTGAGACTGAGTCCTTCTACTGCGAAGGGACTGGTCACTGGAAGCGAAACTGCCCCAAGTATTTGGCGGATAAGAAGGATGGCAAAGTGAAAGGTATATTTGAAATACATGTTATTGATGTGTACCTTACTAATGCTCGCAGTAGCACCTGGGTATTTGATATTGGTTCGGTTGCTAATATTTGCAACTCGAAATAGGGGCTACGGATTAAGCGAAGATTGGCTAAGGATGAGATGACGATGCATGTGGGAAATGGTTCTGTCGGTGTTCTGGGAACGGGGGTCCCCAGACTTGCCTGCCTGCGGCCTACGGTGTGGCTCAGGTGGGGGCCCAGCACGGCCCATCTTCATCAGCCCAAGCTCAAGACCCTCGTGAGGGGCCAAGCCTCGTGGGGCGGACGACAGGAAGCTTCCTCAAGAGCGGCCTCATTAGGCAGGCTCGCGAGGAGGCGGAGAGATCAATGCAAGGGTACCTCGCGAGGATCCCATGACGCAAGCCATGATGATCAAGGCCAGACGGGCGCCAGGCGGGCGCCGGCCTGCGCAAGGTCCTTGTTTCCCCTTTGGTGCAAAGGGGGAAAGCACAGGCCAAGGTATCAGGCAAAGGTTACCATTCCGGTGCAACGAGACCAAGACCAGCCGGACGGCCGGACGGAGGTCACCGTGGAGCCCAAGACGGCGTCATCACCAGTGCTTTTGGCAGTCGAAGACCACCTTTGGTCAGGATAACTTGTACTAGATGTTCCCCTTCAAAATGGCCAATTGTTGGCGCCCTTCCCGCTCAATTATTCGAGGAGAGGCCCAGGGCCTCTATAAATAGAGCTAGCCTCCACAAAGAAGGGGGAGGCAGAAAGAGAGAGAGAGAGAGAGAAACCCAGTAGAGAGAGAGGAAACCCAATGGAGACTAAGTACAACATACCGCACCAGCTCAAGAACACCCCTCGCGAGGCTGTTCTTCCCTTGTACTGTCCATCATCAGCCCCAGAGGCAATCCACCACACCACACACTAGAGTAGGGTATTACACCACAACGGTGGCCCGAACCAGTATAAACCTCGTGTATCTTGTGTTGATTCATCATTTTCATCTTAGTTCACACGAGAGGATCGGACGTAGATCGGTAGGGGAGAGATCTCCGCGCGCACCCCAGTGCTCGAACCTCAAGGGTCTGCCGGAACCCGAAATCCGACATTTGGTGCGCCAAGTAGGGGTGCGCCGGAATCTTTCTTCCGCTGTTCACGTGTGATCTTTCGTCGTGTCCATGGCTGACGCTCGTCGGGCTCGCGCCGAGCGCCGGGCTGCTCGCATCGCCCAGACGGCGCCCGTCGGCGGCCCCCCACGTCGTTCCCCGTCGCCCGCCGCCAACGCTGCCATCGACCCGGCGGGGAACGAGCAGCAGGCCTCGTCCCAGCATCCTTCGGTGCGGCGGGATGGCCGCACCGCCACCCCGTCGCTGACTCTAGCTAGCTCGTCGTCCCACGCCCGTCGCGCACCCATGGATGCGCACGCCTCACTGCTCTTGGCATGGGAGTTCCTGCACTATCACCCCGTCGTCGACCTCTACGAGGACTGGCTCGCCCGCATCACCGAGCTCGTCAGTGCCGCAGGGGGCTCCCCCTTGCGGTCCCTCTCGCTGCCTCGCCCTCCATCCCATGCAGGGGGCGAGGATCAGGAGGCGCCTCCGCCGCCTCCTCCCCAAGAAGGTGCCTTGGCTCCAAGGCGCGCAGCCCCAGGGCGGGATCCTCCATGTTCGATGCCTACGCAGCAAGAAGGGAGCTGCCAAGAGATCCCACGTCCCCGGGAAGGTGCTAGCGCGCTCCCAGTGCCGGCGCGCCGAGATCGCGCCCCGGTACCTCCATGACAAGACCCCGCGCTGCTCCCAGTGGCGGCGCATGGTGACCCGCAAGAACAAGTCCAGCACCAGCAAAGGGCGCCGGTGGCCACGGCGGGCTGCCTCGCCTTCACCCCCGAGCTGTGCGGCGTCACATGGCCAGGCAAGTTCAAGCCTGACCACCCTCCCCGCAACGATGGCACAGCGGACCCCGCTGAGTTCCTGCAGCTCTACGAGCTAGGCATCGTAGCCGCCAATAGAGACGAAAAGGTCATGGCGAATTGGCTCCCCATGGCGCTCAAGGACGGCGCCCGCACCTGACTCTTGAACCTGGCTCCCGGCACGATCTCCTCCTGGAGCGAGATGCGCACCCGCTTCATCGCCAACTTCCAGGGCACTCGCGACTAGCCCCCAGCCATGAGCGACCTGCGCCGCATCAAGCAACAGCCAGGAGAAACCCTGCAGAAGTACATCCAGCGCTTCAACTACGCTCGCCTCAAGATCCCCAAGGTGACTGAAGAATCTATCATCTCAGCCTTCTCCGACGGCGTGCGCGACATCAAGATGAAGGAAGAGCTAGCAATTCAGGAAGACCTGTGCACATCCCTAGAGATGTTCAACTTGGCGACCAAGTGTGCCAGGGCTGAGGAAGGGCGCCTCTCCCTCCTCGAGCTCCCAGCAGCCGACCCGGAAGAAAACAAGCTCAAGGCCAAAGACGTGAAGCGCAAGGGGGCTGCCGTGCTAGCAGCGGAACCGGACACCAAGCGAGGCAGGGATAATCCCGAGTCATCCAAGGGCGGACGGTACTGCGTGTACCACGACCTCCACACCCACAACACCAACGAATGTCAAGAGCTCAGAGCCGTGCGAGATGGGCGAATTGGCCGACGCCCAGAGAGCAACGACAGGGGCTATGGCCGAGGAGGAGGAAGAGGTGGCGGATGATGGGAAGACCGTGGCCTTCGCCAGGGATGGCATGACCGCCCTCGCGAGGACCGCTGGCAGGACCAACCTCGCGAGGGAGGCTAGAGGGACCAGCCTCGTGAGGGCCACCCGCACGGCAACGCAGGCCTCCCTACTCTGCCGCCTCCACCAAGAAGGAACGAAGACCAACACCAAGATGATGGGGCTGGGGGCTTCCAGGAGCCGCGTGCAATTGCTTGCATCTTGGGTGGCGCCCAGGCCCCAGCCTCACAGCGCATCTTCAAGCAGTTTGCTCGCGAGGTGAATGCAGTCCTTCCCAAGCTTGAGGCCACGCGCCCTCTCAGGTGGTCTTCGTGCGTGATCACATTCAGTTCCGCAGACCATCTCAAGTGTGCGGCAACGGCCGGAGTCCTCCCGATGCTTTTCTCCCCAGTCATCAGCAACATGCAGGTCACCAGGACCCTCATCGATGGCGGGGCAGGACTCAACGTCCTGTCCGTCGAGACGTTCGACAATCTCCAAGTGTCGTACGACCAGCTTCAGTCGACCAAGCCTTTCTCAGGAGTCACTAATGGTTCCACTGTTCCAATTGGGCAGGTTCGCCTTCCAGTCACCTTCGGGCAACGCAACAACTACCGCACCGAGCTCATCGACTTCGACGTCGCTCACATTCGACTGCCGTACAACGCCATCCTCGGGTACCCAGCCCTAGCCAAGTTTATGGTAGTGACTCACCATGGTTACAATGTCCTCAAGATGCCAGGAAGCGGTGGAGTCATCACCGTACCCAGTGAAGAAAGGGATGCAGTGTGCTCGCTTGAGCGTGTGTTCCAAGCTGCAGCAATCGAAGACCCAGATCACAGGAGCGGGAGGCCTCCCGAGGCGACCCTCAAGAAGAAGAAGACCTCACCTGGCCCAAGCCACAAGGAGGCAGGCACCTCCGGAGGTATTGCATCAGGATTCGCGCCCGATTAGGGAGCGCCACCCTCTCACGCATAGGAAGGCGCGCCTGGCGCCCTCCTCAGGCAGGGCTCGGGGGCTCTCTCTTGGAGAGCCGCCGACCTTGCTAAGGTCGCGGGGGAGGCGCTCGGGCACCACTTGGAGGAGTGCTTTCAAGCACGCTTCCCTCAGGAAGGTACAAGTCAAAGGAGACCAAACCCTCAGGAGTTCATCGCAAGGAACACCCATGAGCTACAAGAGTCCAGAGTCATGCGCGGCAGCCGCCGCTTACCTGCCGTGGCCCCACATCCAGGCGAGGATGGAGGACTACGTGTCTGCGTCGACGTACTAGGGCTCAACCGAGCTGCGTCCCAGGAGCGCCTATGGCCTTCGGCCATAGGGCGCTGCGAGGGACCACCTCATAGCTACGTTCGCATGCCCTTCGGCCTGCCGAGCATGGTCGCCGCACATCAGCGCCTGTTGAGGAGCATTCTGGAGACTCAGGAGGTCAGGCACCGCGCGGTCCTGGCGGAGGTGGTGATGGTCCCCGAAGACCTGCACGTGCCACTGGAGCCTCCCGAGGCCCCTGGGCCTGGGGGCTCATGAGGGCCGACGTCTTCACCGCGCATCACTCACTTCCTCAGCATCACTTCATATTCAACAGCACTAGGTGACATCTTTCAGAGTTCTACTTTTAGCTGGGAGCGCCCACAGGGCTGCACCATTCCCAGGCCGTGTGGGTCCGTCCCCGCGGCATGTATCCATTTTTTTTATGCTCTTTATTTACCTTGTTGGGGGCGCCCCTCGGGCTGCATCATCCCCATGCCGCTCGGGCCCGACCCAGCGGCGGTTGCTTTTACCTGCGCTTGCTTGAAATTGGATTTCCTCCTATGTGCTTAACATACCTGACCTATCCACCTACTTGATCGACGCCTATCTGAAGAGCCGCTCGCTCTGGCACGGTGCATGCGCACGGGTCAGTCCCTGTAGCATTGATAAACCTGAGTGGTCGAGCTCTGGCCGCGGCAGCCCCGCACGGTGCCACCTCACCAGGCCCTCAGTGCCCTGACCGTTCCCTCGGAGTGACCATAGGTTGGCCGGCGACCGTAACGACAGGCCTTGTTTCTCCTCATGATTGGTGTGCAGGACCTACTCCAGGAGCAGCGTTGGGGGCATCGTGATCTCTCTCTCCCCCTCTCCGGCGCGGATCGCTTGCACGTTAAAGGGGGGTACCTGAGCGTCGCGACTCGTGGGCTCCTACTGGCTCTACAGCCCTCACCCCCTGGCCTTGACCCACGGCATCGCGACCTATCATACCAGTGGCGGCTGAGCTTGCTCGAGGGCCGGGACCTGAGGACGTAGAGCATTAAGGAAAGTGCGGGGGAGTGGGAAGAAGCTCGCGAGGGCCTCACCCAGCAGTACCTCGGCCACCGCCTCTCGGGCCGGGCGCCTCTCTGAGGAACTACGTCAGACGCATAAGATAAGTCGCGCCCTCGCAAGAGCTAGACCAACGCAGCGCTAAATCCCTGCCCAGTGCAACTCTGTCATGGCGACGCTGCCTTCCTTTCTCGCCCAGCAAGGATTGCTTGAGCGCTAAAGGGGACCTCCCGAGCATCGCGACTCGGGGGCTCTTACCGGACCTCGGGCCGCTCACCTCCTGGCCTTGACCACGGCATCGCGACCTGGCATACCAGCGACAGCTGAAGCTTGCCTGGGGACTGGGACCTGTCAGCGTAGAGAGCCAAGTCCTCGTGAGGATAGAAAGGGGGAGCTTAGCCGGAACAGAACGGACACCTCACGCCAATTCATATTAAGGATATAGTATTTACAAAAGGCACGGCAGACACCTTACATACCCCCACGGGGTGTTGCTTTAATTCCTCGCAGGGAACAAAAGGTGCTAACCCTAAGGGACACTACTTGCTAGCATCTCCCCAAGCAACGCCATCATCAACAGTGGGCTGCCCAGTGACGGCGCCAATCCCATCCATATCAGTGGCGTCAGCGGCCCGATGCAGCTGCCCCACTCCGAGCGCGGCGCGAGCTCGGAGGCTCGTAGCTGTCGTCGCTCGTCTCCGGGGTCGCGAAAAGTTCGGGGGAGCCGCTGAAGCCCTCAGTCCCTCCGCTGCTGCCTGAGGAGCTGCAGGAGGACCAACGAGCGGGGCTGGTCCTCGCCAGTTCGTCACCCCTGCCGCTTCCCTTAGGGCAACATTCTAGCCGGCGTCCTTCTACATCAAAGACCTTGAAGAACATCAAGGAGGCGCCGTCGTATTCAAGATGGATCACCAAGGCGCCGTCCGCGCGATAGTCCCGGGCAATCTCACCCCAGCCCCGGGTCATGAAGACCTTGCCCGGAGCGATGACCGCGACCTCCGCTCCGGTTGCAGGGGTGCCACAGTCGGCGTGCTGCAGCCAGAGCTCTAGGGCCCCACTCGGCGGCATCTCGAAGGCGAAGGAGGGAGGAAGGCGGATCCACGAAGTTGGAGGCATGGCGGCGTGGAGCACAAGCTCGCGAGAGGAGCGCTTCGCGTGGACTCCAGGGGGGACGACGCGCACCACTGTGACTCGCCGGTGTCGGCGGTGACGCTGTCGGTGTTGCTCGGCACCCTCCACCCTGGGGCCTACGACACGGGCATACAAGGGCAGCGGAAACCCAAGTGGCGGCCGCTCTTACCACGGCCTCGACACCTCCTGCCAGGCGCCTTCGTCCCGGTGACAAAGGATTGGCCGCTTCTTCGGTGGGAGGGGGTCAGGACCCTCTTTGGGAGCCTTTCCCTTCTCCTCAGCTGAAAACCGGCGGATCGATGCCATTGGTGTAAGAGGAAGCATGGATGAGAAAGAAGAAGAGGAGGAGTAATGGAAAGGGATGAACTCATGGAGCTCACGCAGCCCCGTACTTATAGCCGGGGAAGGCCAACCGCCTAGCACCATGACCTCAAGTAATCATGACCCATATCTTTGCATGTAGGAACTTGTCAAGTCGTGCGGTTGCCGAGGCATCGTGGGAAGTGCAGACGCCCACGCCCAATCAACCGCCACGCGGCGCCCAAGGCCGCAGGCTGTTAGGGCCCGCGGCGCTTTGTGCTAGCCCCTTCGCTTCTCTGCTAAGCCAAGCACGTGCGCGCCTTTGGCCCGGGGGCTACTGTCGGCGTTCTGGGAACCGGGGTCCCTAGACTTGCCTGCCTGCGGCCTGCGGCGTGGCTCAGGTGGGGGCCCAGCGTGGCCCATCTTCATCAGCCCAAGCTCAAGACCCTCACGAGGGGCCAAGCCTCGTGGGGCGGACGACAGGAAGCTTCCTCAAGAGTGGCCTCATCAGGCAGGCTCGCGAGGAGGCGGAGAGATCAATGCAAGGGTACCTCGCGAGGATCCCATGACGCAAGCCATGACGATCAAGGCCAGACGGGCGCCAGGCGGGCGTCGGCCTGCGCAGGGTCCTTGTTTCCCCTTTGGTGCAAAGGGGGCAAGCACAGGCCGAGGTATCAGGCAAAGATTACCATTCCAGTGCAACGAGACCAAGACTAGCCGGACGGCCGGACGGAGGTCACCGTGGAGCCCAAGACGGTGTCATCACCAGTGCTTTTGGCAGCCGAAGACCACCTTTGGTCAGGATAACTTGTACTAGATGTTCCCCTTCAAAATGGCCAATTGTTGGCGCCCTTCCCGCTCAATTATTCGGGGAGAGGCCCAGGGCCTCTATAAATAGAGCTGGCCTCCACAAAGAAGGGGGAGGCAGAAAGAGAGAGAGAGAGAGAGAGAGAGAGAGAGAGAGAGAGAGAGAGAGAGAGAGAGAGAAACCTAGTAGAGAGAGAGGAAACCCAGTGGAGACTAAGTAGACCATACCGCACCAGCTCAAGAACACCCCTCGCGAGGCTGTTCTTCCCTTGTACTGTCCATCATCAGCCCCAGAGGCAATCCACCACACCACACACTGGAGTAGGGTATTACACCACAACGGTGGCCCGAACCAGTATAAACCTCGTGTCTCTTGTGTTGATTCATCATTTTCATCTTAGTTCGCACGAGAGGATCGGACGTAGATCAGTAGGGGAGAGATCTCCGCGCACACCCCAGTGTTCAAACCTCAAGGGTCTGCCGGAACCCGAAATCCGACAGGTTCCAAAGTCGATGTGATCGCCGTCGGCACGCTACCTCTACATCCACCTTCGGGATTAGTATTACACCTGAATAATTGTTATTTGGTGCCAGCGTTAAGCATGAACATTATATCTGGATCTTGTTTGATGCGAGACGGTTATTCATTTAAATCAGAGAATAATGGTCATGCACCCTTGATGAGTGGTCTATTTTTATTGAATCTCGATAGTAGTGATACACATATTCATAGTATTGAAGCCAAAAGATATAAGTTTAGTAATGATAGTGCAACTTATTTGTGGCACTGCCGTTTTGGTCATATTGGTGTAAAGCGCATGAAGAAACTCCATGTTGATGGGCTTTTGGAATCACTTGATTATGAATCACTTGATGCTTGCGAACCATGCCTCATGGGCAAGATGACTAAGACTCCGTTCTCCGGAACAATGGAACGAGCAACAGACTTATTGGAAATAATACATACTGATGTATGCGGTCCGATGAGTGTTGATGCTAATGGCGGGTGTCGTTATTTTCTGACCTTCACAGATGATTTGAGCAGATATGGTTATATCTACTTGATGAAACATAAGTCTGAAACATTTGAAAAGTTCAAAGAATTTCAGAATGAACTGGAAAATCATCGTAACAAGAAAATTAAGTTTCTACGATCTGATCATAGAGGTGAATATTTGAGTTATGAGTTTGGCCTTCATTTGAAACAATGCGGAATAGTTTCGCAACTCACGCCACCTGGAACACCACAGCGTAACGGTGTGTCCGAACGTCGTAACCGCACTTTATTAGATATGGTGTGATCTATGATGTCTCTTACTGATTTACCGTTATTGTTTTGGGGTTATGCTTTAGAGACGGCTACATTCATGTTAAATAGGGCACCATCTAAATCCATTGAGATGACACCATATGAATTGTGGTTTGGCAAGAAATCTAAGCTGTCGTTTCTTAAAGTTTGGGGCTGCGATGCTTATGTGAAAAAGCTTCAACCTGATAAGCTAGAACCCAAATCGGAGAAATGTGTCTTCATGGGATACCCAAAGGAGATTGTTGGGTACACCTTCTATCGCAGATCCGAAGGCAGGGTATTCGTTGCTAAGAATTGATCCTTTTTAGAGAAGGAGTTTCTCTCGAAGGAAGTGAGTGGGAGGAAATTAGAACTTGATGAGGTAATTGTTCCTTCTCCCGAATTGGAAAGTAGTTCATCACAGAAACGAGTTCAAGTGATTCCTACACCAATTAGTGAGGAAGCTAATGATGATGATCATTAAACTTCATATCAAATTACTACTGAACCTCGTAGGTCAACCAGAGTACGATCCGCACCAGAGTGGTACGGTAATCCTGTTCTGGAGGTCATGTTACTTGACCATGACGAACCTACGAACTATGAGGAAGCGATAATGAGCCCAGATTCCGCAAAATGGCTTCAGGCCATGAAATCTGAGATGGGATCCATGTATGAGAACAAAGTGTGGACTTTGGTTGACTTGCGCGATGATCGGAAAGCAATAGAGAATACATGGATCTTCAAGAAGAAGACTGACATTGACGGTAATATTACTATCTACAAAGCTCGACTTCTTGCAAAAGGTTTTCGACAAGTTCAAGGAGTTGACTACGACGAGACCTTCTCACCTGTAGCGATGCTTAAGTCTGTCTGAATCATGTTAGCAATTGACGCATTTTATGATTATTAAATTTGGCAAATGGATGTCAAAACTACATTCCTTAATAGATATCTTAAAGAAGAGTTGTATATGATGCAACCAGAAGGTTTTGTCGATCCTAAAGGTGCTAACAAAGTGTGCAAGCTCCGACGATCCATTTATGGACTGGTGCAAGCCTCTCGGAGCTGGAATATACGCTTTGATAGTGTGATCAAAGCGTATGGTTTTATACAGACTTTTGGAGAAGCGTGTATTTACAAGAAAGTGAGTGGGAACTTTGTAGCATTTCTATTTTATATGTGGATGACATATTGTTGATTGGAAATAATATAGAATTTCTGGATAGCATAAAAGGATACTTGAATAAGAATTTTTCAATGAAAGACCTCGGTGAAGCTGTTTATATATTAGGCATCAAGATCTGTAGAGATAGATCAAGACGCATAATTGGACTTTCACAAAGCACATACCTTGATAAAGTTTTGAAGAAGTTCAAAATGGATCAGTCAAAGAAAGGTTCTTGCCTGTATTGCAAGGTGTGAAGTCGAGTCAGACTCAATGCCCGACCACTGCAGAAGATAGAGAGAAAATGAAAGTCATTCCCTATGCCTCAGCCATAGGTTCTATCATGTATGAAATGATGTGTACCAGACCTGATGTGTGCCTTGCTATTAGTTTAGCAGGGAGGTACCAAAGTAATCTAGGAGTGGATCACTGGACAGCAGTCAAGAACATCCTGAAATACCTAAAAAGGACTAAGGATATGTTTCTCGTTTATGGAGGTGACAAAGAGCTCGTCGTAAACAATTACGTCGATGCAAGCTTTGACATTGATCCGGATGACTCTAAGTCACAAACCAGATACGTATTTTTATTGAATGGTGGAGTTGTTAGTTGGTGCAGTTCTAAGCAGAGCGTCGTGGCGGGATCTATGTGTGAAGCGGAATACATAGTTGCCTCGGAAGCAACAAATGAAGGAGTTCATATCTGATCTAGGTGTAATACCTAGTGCATCGGGTCCAATGAAAATCTTTTGTGACAACACTGGTGCAATTGCCTTGGCAAAGGAATCCAGATTTCACAAGAGAACCAAGCACATTAAGAGACGCTTCAATTCCATCTGCGATCAAGTCAAGGAGGGAGACATAGAGTTTTGCAAGGTACATACGGATTTGAATGTCGCAGACCCGTTAACTAAGCCTCTCTCACGAGCAGAACATGATCAGCACCAAGACTCCATGGGTGTTAGAATCATTACTATGTAATCTAGATTATTGACTCTAGTGCAAGTGGGAGACTGAAGGAAATATGCCCTAGAGGCAATAATAAAGTTATTATTTATATTTCCTTATATCATTATACATGTTTATTATTCATGCTAGAATTGTATTAACCGGAGACTTAGTACATGTGTGAATACATAGGCAAACAAAGTGTCCCTGGTATGCCTCTACTTGACTAGCTCGTTACTCAAAGATGGTTAAGTTTCCTAGCCATGGACATGTGTTGTCATTTGATGAACGGGGTCACATTATTAGAGAATGATGTGATGGACTAGACTCATCCGTTAGCTTAGCACTATGATCGTTTAGTTTACTGCTATTGCTTTCTTCATGACTTATACATGTTCCTATGACTATGAGATTATGCAACTCCCGAACACCGAAGGAACACTTAGTGTGCTATCATACGTCACAACATAACTGGGTGATTATAAAGATGCTCTACAGGTGTCTCCGATGGTGTTTGTTGAGTTGGCATAGATCGAGATTAGGATGTGTCACTCTGTGTATCGAAGAGGTGTCTCTGGGCACTCTCGGTAATGCACATCACTATGAGCCTTGCAAGAAATGTGACTAATGAGTTAGTCACGGGATGATGCATTATGGAACGAGTAAAGAGACCTGCCGGTGACAAGATTGAACTAGGTATGATGATACCGACGATCGAATCTCAGGCAAGTAACATACCGATGACAAAGGGAACAACGTATGTTGTTATGCGGTTTGACCGATAAAGATCTTCGTAGAATATGTAGGAACCAATATGAGCATCCAGGTTCCGCTATTGGTTATTGATCGGAGATGAGTCTAGGTCATGTCTACATAGTTCTCGAACCCGTAGGGTCCGCACGCTTAACGTTCGATGACGATATGTATGATGAGTTATGTGATTTGATGTACTGAAGGTTGTTCGGAGTCCCAGATGAGATCACGGACATGACGAGGATTCTCGAAATGGTCGAGACATAAAGATTCATATATTGGAAGGCTACATTCGGACACCGGAATGGTTCGGGTCGTTTTGGATAAGTTTCGGAGTACTGGGGGTTACCGGAACCCCCCCCCCCCCAGCCGGGAAGCTATTGGGCCTTATGGGCCTTAGTGGAGAAGAGAGAGGGCTGGCCAGGAGGTGGCGCGCACCCCCCCCTTGCTCCAATCCGAATTGGACAAGGCGAGGGGTGGCGCTCCCCTCCCCCCTCCTCTCCTCCTCCTCCTTCCCCCCTTCTCCTACTTGGACTAGGAAACGGGTAAACTTACTCCTACTAGGAGTAAGAATCCCCCCTTGGGCGCGCTCCTTGTGGCCGGCCCTCCTCCTCCTCCCTGCCTTTATATACGGGGGAAGGGGCACCCCATAGACACACAAGTTGATCTTTAGCCGTCTGCGGTGCCCCCCTCCACAGTTTTACACCTCGGTCATATTGTCATAGTGCTTAGGCGAAGCCCTACGTCGGTAACTTCATCATCACCGTCGACACGCCATCGTGCTGACGGAACTCACCCTCTACCTCAGCTAGATCAAGAGTACGAGGGACGTCACCGAGCTAAACGTGTGCAGATCGCAGAGGTGTCGTGTGTTCGGTGCTTGATCGGTTGGATCGTGAAGACGTTCGACTACATCAACTGTGTTACTAAATGCTTCTGCTTTCAGTCTACAAGGGTATGTAGACACACTCTCCCCTCTCGTTGCTATGCATCTCCTAGATAGATCTTGCGTGATCGTAGGAAAAATGTTGAAATACTGCGTTCCCCAACACTAATGTGTTTAGCATGGAGGATATTGATAACTTTCGGTCGTGAAGTAAACATGAAGGGTGAATTTCCCAAAATTTCATTTATTTCTGATTTAAGCTTCGAGCTCTACCACCTCTGCAAATCCCTGCTTCCCTCTGCGAAGGGACTATCTATTTAATTTTATGTTTAGTCATCACCTTCTCAAATAAGCGCTAGATCTAAGAGCACTATTGTCATCCTCATGCACTGTGCATAGTTAATGTTGGATGTTGACTGGATCTTTTCTACCATGAATTACAATGTTTAGTCGTTGCTTGAACTTTGGAGGTGCTCTGTATTTATGTTTTGCGGTCTCAGAAAGGGCTAGAGAGATACCACTACTGTCATATTATATCATGGTTCTTTTGACAAAGTGTTGTTATTTGATATATCTTATTATTGCTCACTAGTTGCTTATGCTATTGATATGGATTAATATAACTTTTAAGAGTTTTTGTTGTCATGGTTAGTCATGATTTTTGCTGAAAACCTGGGTGCTACTTAAGCTTATTTATGTAAATAAGAATAAAAGAGTTCGTAAAAAATTTTCTTTTTCGCTTTTAATTTATCAATTGAATTGCTTGAGGACAAGCAAATGTTTAAGCTTGGGGGAGTTGATACATCTCCGTCGTATCTACTTTTCCTAACGCTTTCGGTCTTTTTTGGACTCTAATTTGCATGATTTAAATGAAACTAACCATAATTGACATTGTTTTCAGCAGAACTACCATGGTGTTGTTTTTGTGCTGAAATAAAAGTTCTCGGAATGGAATGAAACCTTTTGGAGAATTTTTGTGCAATAAAAAAAATTCTGGAGCCAAGAACCACCGGAGGGGGGCTCCTGGGTGAGCACAACTCACCAGGGCGCCCCCCTCCAGGCGCGCCTAGGTGGGCTGTACCCACCTGGTGACCCTGCTGACCCTATCTCCGACGCTATAAAATCCTATTTTCGTAAAAAAAATCGGGGAGGAAGAATTATCATGTTTCATGAGATGGAGCCACCGCCGCCTCCTGTTCTTCATCAGGAGACCAGATCTGGAGTCCGTTTGGGGCTCCGGAGAGGGGAATCTTCAATCTTCGTCATCACAAACCCTCCTTCATCGCCAATTCCATGATGCTCCCCACCGGGAGTGAGTAATTCCTTCGTAGGCTCGTTGGTCGGTGTGGAGTTGGATGAGATTTATCATGTAATCAAGTTAGTTTTATTAGGGCTTGATCCCTAGTATCCACTATGTTCTGAGATTGATGTTGCTACGACTTTGCCATGCTTAGTGCTTGTCACTTTGGGCCTGGGTGCCAAGATTTCATATCTGAACCGTTTATGTTTTCATCATTATATCTATGTTCTAAATCCGATCTTGCAAGTTATATGCACCTGCTACGTGTTATGATCCGTAAACCCCGGAGTGACAATAGTCGGGATACTTTCCGGTGATAACATTAGTTTGAGGATTCATGTATTCACTATGTGTTAATGCTTTGTTCTGGTTCTCTATTAAAAGGATGCCTTAATATCCCTTAGTTTCATTATGGACCCCGCTGCCATGGGAGGGTAGGACAAAAGATGTCATGCAAGTTATTTCCATAAGCATGTATGACTACTTACGGAATACATGCCTACATTACATTTATGAACTGGAGCTAGTTTTGTATCGCCCTAGGTTATGATTGTTATATGATAAATATCATCAAACGAATTTACCGATCCAATGCCTACGAGTTTTCCCCATATTGTTCTTGCTAAGTCACTATTGCTACTGTTACACTTGCTACAAAATCATTGCTATCACTGTTACCGTTACTACTATTATTACCAGTGCTATCAAAACTATCATATTACTGTGCTACTAATCACTTTGCTGCAGATAATTAATCTCCAGCTGTTGTTGAATTGATAACTCAACTGCTAATACCTTCAAATATTCTTTGGCTCCCCTTGTGTCGAACCTATAAATTTGGGTTGAATACTCTACCCTCGAAAATTGTTGCGAGCCCCTATACTTGTGGGTTATCAATGAAGAATTTGAACGCTCAGCTGAAATACTTAAGCTGATCTTTTTGCGTACTCGTTTGAGTGATATTTTGAAGATGGCCCCTTATGCTAAATATATGAAAGATATTATCACCAATAAAAGGAAAATATCTGAAGCTGAAATCTCCACCATGCTTGCTAATTATTCTTTTAATTTACCTAAAAAACTTGGATATCCAGGAATACCAACTATACCATGCTCCATGAAAAGAAACTATGTCAAAACAGCTCTATGTGAGTTGGGAGATGGTGTTAGTGTTATGCTTTTCTCTTTATATAACAGACTTGATTTGAATAAACTCACTCCCGCTGAAATATCATTGCAAATGGCTGACAAATCAACAACCATACCTATCGATGTTTGTGAGGATGTGCCCGTTGTAATTGAAATGTTACTATCTTAACAGACTTTGTTATACTTGATATGCCCGAGGATGGCAACATGTCGATTATCCTTGGTAGACCCTTTTTGAATACTACATGGGCTGTTATTAATTGCAACAAAGGCAATGTCAGTTTTCATGTTAATGGTAATGAGCATACGGTACACTTTCCGAAGAAATAATTTCAAGTAAATGGTATGTTACTAAAAAATCTTCGACAATTACTATTGGAAGTTTTCCACTCCCTCTTCCTACTGCCAAAAAGAAATATGAAATACTTATTGTTGGGATCCATATCCCTGTTGAGGTAACTTAGTGTTTCACGAAAGTTCTTCGGGTTCATGCTAAACGAAGATGGTTGTTAATAAGACTTGATCAACCTTATTAAGAAATTATTTTCGGCAGACGAGGTTGACTTCGTTGACGTTGGCAATCCAGGAGGCCCGGGTGGAGGCTCAAGGACACCAAGAAGAACTCCTCCAAGTCAAGTTGATTACGGATGGTAAGCCGTACTTACTGCAAAGTGTCTTTGGTGGTAACAGGTTCGCATTGCTTATGCGGGTATGGCGTTCCTCAGGAACATTTGTGAACCTCCCGAGTGCATCTGACGCGGCAAAGTACTTCACATCCCATGAGGGGTGTGCCGAACAAAGGTTGTTCTGGGCGCAATTTCAAGCCCCCGAGCATCCTTCCCTCCTAAAAAACTAGATGAAGCAGCTGATGAAGTTGCATCGGATGGTGGAGCCGGCCATGAAGGGCCTCTGCATCAAGTTGTGGCCTTCAGAGCCGATACTGATGGTAGATGGAACTACGTCGGTATTTCCCTAGAGAGGGAGGGATGATGTAGCACGGCAACGGTAGGTATTTCCCTCAGTTATGAAACCAAGGTATCGAACCAGTAGGAGAACCAAGCAACACAACGTAAGCAGCACCTGCACACAAATAACAACACCTCGCAACCCGACGTGTTAAAGGGTTGTCAATCCCTTCCGGGGTACGGCGCCAGAAACGGCGTGTGACGGGAGATAAAGTTGTAAATATTGATAGATCGAACACCAAATAAAATAAATTGCATCAAGGTATTTTTGGGTTTTTGGTTTAATAGATCTGAATAAAAATGCAAAGAAAAAGTAGATCGCAAGGCAAATATATGTGAAAGAAGACCCGGGGGCCGTAGGTTTCACTGGTGGCTTCTCTCGAGAAAAATAGTAAATAGTGGGTAAACAAATTACTATTGGGCAATTGATAGAACCTCAAATAATTATGACGATATCCAGGCAATGATCATTACATAGGCATCACGTCCAAGATTAGTAGACCGACTCCTGCGTGCATCTACTACTATTACTCCACACATCGAGACGTATCAGCATCCCCAAGCTTAATTCCTACTTGTCCTCGAGTAGGTAAGTGATAAAAACAGAATTTTTGATGTGGAGTGATGTTCATCAAGTCATATCATATTCCTTTCTTTATAGCATGGACATTTGGACTTTTATGTGATTCAAAGCAATAGTCTAGTTTTGACATAATAATTTAGATACTCAAGAATATCAACAAGCAACCATGTCTTCCAAAATATCAATGCTAAAACAAGTTATCCCTAGCCCATCATGCTCAAACATTGATCCATTCATTAAACACACTCGAATATTAACTACACCCAATACTTGAGCACGGTCATATTGCCTCCTAGTTGGTGCTTTTATGAGAGAAAATTTCAAAATAAAAATTGCATAAAGTAAAAGAAAGGCCCCTCGCAGAGGGAAGTAGGGATTTGTAGAGGTGCCAGAGCTTAAAGCGAAAAATTTGAGATAAAAACATTTTGGGAGGTGTATCCATCCCACCAACGAAAACGACTTAGAGTTCCCAATACTTTCCATGCATAGATATATCATAGGCGGTTCCCAAACAGAAAATAAAGTTTATTCCTTTTTTCACCATAACTTTCACTTTCCATGGCTAACCGTATCCACGAGTTCCCTCCATACCAACACTTTCCAAGGAATTTATTATTTGACAACATAAAGTAAATTCATTTCTTTTCTTTGCATTCGGGACTGGGCATCCCTAATACCTTTGCCTTACTCGCGTGCAATGACAAGTGAATAAACACTCATCTTGAGAATAACACATCTAGCATGGAAAATATTAGACACCTGTCACTGCTCCGCGAGCGAAACAAACACACAAAAGAGAAGTTTATTTTGAAAATTAGAGATGGCACATGCAAATTTGCTTAGAACGGCAAAACAATACCGCATATAGGTAGATATAGTGGACTCATGTGTCAAAAATGGTTTAAAGGATTTTGGATGCACAAGTAGAGGTCATACTTAGTGCAAAATGAAGGCTAGCAAAAAGATTGAGAAGCGGCCAACCAAGAAACGAATAATCTCATAAGCAAGCATTAAGCATAATTAACACCGAAAAATGCACCACAAGTAGGATATAATTGTCATTGCATGATTATTGACTTTCGTGCATGCATAGGGAATCACAAACCTTAACACCAATATTCTTACTAAAGCATAATTTACTCATCAACATATCTCACATATCACATCATCATATCTCAAAACTATTACTAAGAATCAAGTTTATTTTGTCCAATGATCTTCATGGCATTTTCTTTTTCTTTATCCTTCTTGGATATCTATCACTTTGGCACTAATTTTCATGTGTTGCTTTTCATAAGCTCGAACAAATATAAGTGAAGATCATGAGCATAACAAATTTTCTTTCTCTCAAAATAATTTAAGTGAAGCAAGAGAGAATTTCTTCAAAATTTTACTAACTCTCAAATAAATCTAAGTGAAGCAAGAGAGCATTTCTTCAAAAGTACTAAGCACGCCGTGCTCAAAAAGATATAAGTGAAGCACTAGAGCAAGTCCTAGCTCATAAAAGATTTAAGTGAAGCATAGAGAGCAATTCTAACAAGTCATGACATAATTTTGGCTCTCTCAAGTAGGTGTGTCCAGAAAGGATTGATAACTTAAAACGCAAAATAAAACAAGCAAAAACACATATCATACAAGACGCTCCAAGCAAAACACATATCATGTGACGAATAAAAATTTAGTCTCGAGTAAAATACCGATAGTTGTTGGAAGAAAGCGGGGATGCCACTCGGGGGCATCCCCAAGCTTAGTTGGTTGCTCATTCTTGGATAATAGCTTGGGATGTCGGGGCATCCCCAAGCTTAGGCTCTTATGTCCTTCCTTCATCCATCATAAGATAACCCAAAACTTGAAAGCTTCAATCACGCAAAACTCAACAAAGCCTTCGTGAGATCCGTTAGTATAAGAATAATAAATCACTACTATAAGTGTTGTATCAAACCAATTCATATTTTTTGTATTATATCTACTATATTCCAGCTTTTCAATGGCAAAAACTCATCAAAGAAAACTATAGAGCCATCAAAATAAGCACACAACACAAACAAAATAGAATCTGCCATAACAGAACAGTCTATAGCAATTTGACTATTTCGAGTACTTCTGTAACTCAAAAAACTCTGAAAAATTAGGATGACCTGAGAAATTTGTATATTGATCTAATGCAATTGTAATGGGTATTTTATCACTCTTTGGTAAAAAAAATAAAATTAATTTCATTAGCGTAAAAGTTTCTTTTTTTCAGCAAGATCAAACAACTATCACCCAAGAAGATCCTAAAGGTTTTACTTGGCACAGACACTAATTAAAACACAAAAAACACAATCATAACAGTAGCATAATTGTGTAAACGCACAAGAACGGAAAGCAAAAAGCAAAAATATTTTTTATTCATTGGGTTGCCTCCCAACAAGCGCTATAGTTTTACGCCCTTAGCTAGGCATAAAGCAAGGATCTAGGTTTTGTCTTCCGAAGGTTTGGCAAATTTTGTAAGGGTTTTCTCAAACCCGGGAGGCTCTTTACGCTTCCCTAAATTCTCTGGAAAAGAAACCATCTTAAGATCCAAAATATCCAACCGCTTATTGCAAAGAGTAATCAAGGTATTCATGCGGTTGATACTACCATTGAGGTGTTTGACATGTTCATTATATTTCTGTATTTCAACCATATTTTTATGCAAATCACCAAGTTTGTCCAACATTTGAGCTCCTTCGGGGGTAAAATGAAACCCCTTCTTTTGAGGTGGAATTCCCAAGATTCCCTCTAAGAGTTCATAGGCAGCATTGGCATCAAGTTCAATAAAATTTCCTTTAGGGGAAAAATCAAGAAGTTGTCTATGATGCAAACCCAATCCTATGTAAAAATTACGAAGCAAAACCTTGGCGTCCCTCTTTAAGTTGGAAATACGATATGATTCCATTAGCCTATACCAGGCATCTTTCAAATTTTCTCCTTGTCTTTGTTTGAAGTACAAGGCTTCAAAATCTCGTGACAAAGGAGGGGTAGGGATGCTAGCCATCGAGACTAGAAGCAAGAGAACGGCGAAGGGAAAAAGAGGGGCGAATAATACGGCAAATTTTTGTGAAGTGGGGGAAAGGAAAACGAGAGGCAAATGGCGAATAATGTAAATTGCAAGGAGATGAGATTTGTGATTAGGAACCTCTTAATGTTGAAGATCCTCCCCGGCAACGACGCCAAAAATGGCACGTGGCCGGGAAACTATCTTGACTTGATCCTCCCCGGCAACGGCGCCAGAAATTCTCCTTGATGGTAGCTGGAACTACGTCGGTATTTCCCTAGAGAGGGGGGATGATGTAGCACAGCGACTATAGGTATATCCCTTAGTTATGAAACCAAGGTATCGAACCAGTAGGAGAACCAAGCAACACAACATAAGCAGCACCTGCACACAAATAACAACACCCCGTAACCCGGCGTGTTAAAGGGGTTGTCAACCCCTTCCAGGGTACGGCGCCAGAAACGGCGTGTGACGGGAGATAAAGTTGTAAATATTGATAGATCGAACACCAAATAAAATAAATTGCAGCAAGGTATTTTGGGTTTTTTGGTTTAATAGATCTGAATAAAAATGCAAAGGAAAAGTAGATCGCAAGGCAAATATATGAGAAAGAAGACCCGGGGGCCGTAGGTTTCACTAGTGGCTTCTCTTGAGAAAAATAGCAAACGGTGGGTAAACAAATTACTATTGGGCAATTGATAGAACCTCAAATAATTATGATGATATCCAGGCAATGATCATTACATAGGAATCACGTCCAAGATTAGTAGACCGACTCCTGCCTGCATCTACTACTATTACTCCACACATCGACCGCTATCCAGGATGCATCTAGTGTATTAAGTTCATGGAAAACGGAGTAATGCAATAAGAACGATGACATGATGTAGACAAGATCCGTTTATCTATATGGCGGTAGATATAGATCTCGTCTTTTTATCCTTAGTAGCAACGATACATACGTGTCGGTTCCCTTTCTGTCACTAGGATCAAGCACCGTAAGATCAAACCCACTACCGGGCACCTCTTCCCATTGCAAGATAAATAGATCAAGTTGTCCAAACAAAACCGAAATATCGGAGAAGAAATACGAGGCTAGAAGAGATCATGCATAAAAGAGATCAAAGAAACTCAAATACTTTCATGGATATAAAAACATAGATCTGATCATACACTCAAAGTTCATCGATCCCAACAAACACACCGCAAAAGAGTTACATCATATGGATCTCCAAGAGACCATTGTATTGAGAATCAAGAGAGAGATATGAAGCCATCTAGCTACTAACTACGGACCCGAAGGTCTACAAAGAACTACTCACGCATCATCGGAGAGGCACCAATGGAGGTGGTGAACCCCATCCGAGATGGTGTCTAGATTGGATCTGGTGTTTCTGGACTCTGCGGCGGCTGGATGAATATTTCTTAGACTCCCCTAGGGTTTTGGCATTTTTGGGGTATTTATAGAGCAAAGAGGCGGTCCGGGGGCACCCGAGGTGGGCACAACCCACCAGGGTGCGCCTGGTCCTCCTAGCGCACCCTGGTGGGTTGTGCCCCCCTCGGGGCACCCCCAGGTGCAACCAGGGCCCATTGCCTTCCTTCTGGCCCATAAAAACTCTCCATAAAGTTTCGTGGCATTTGGACTCCGTTTGATATTAATTTTCTGTGATGTAAAAAATATGGAAAAAACAGGAACTGGCACTTGGCACTATGTCAATAGGTTAGTACCAAAAAATGATATAAAATGATTATAAAACATCCAAGATTGATAATAAAACAGCATGGAACAATCAAAAATTATAGATACGTTGGAGACGTATCAGATACCCGGCAGCTAGTTTGGCCTGGTGCAGAGGTTGTGCGACGATGTGCCCTGGGTTAATGTCTAGAAGTGCTCTATGTGCATTGAGGGAGCTCGGACGGCCTTCGGCAAGACCATGGTGCACTGGCCGAACTCAAGCCATCCAAGATGGCCATCGGACCCGCACCCCCTGGGAAGGAGCACAGGCGCCCCGAGCAGTACTCTCCGATCGTTATGGATGGTGCTCGGGCAATAGAGGCCCAGTGCTCGAAAGATGTAATTTATGAGTGAATGTACTATTGTTTATCGAATAGGTTGAAACTAGTTGGTATGATTTGCTAAGCTCTACTTAATTATTTTGACTCATGCGGCCGTTGTAAACTGAAAGTTACCAGTCGTCAGCTTCGACCCCCTTGCAGATACTGCAAAGGGTGTTTCTTCCTTAATACTTTGAACCTTAGCCGACGTCTCGGTGCCCGGAGGCAGTAGTGTGTAGGAGAAACGAGGTGATAACCCACAAGTATAGGGGATCAATTGTAGCCTCTTTCGATAAGTAAGAGTGTCGAATGCAACGAGGAGCTAAAGGTAGAACAAATATTCCCTCAAGTTCTATCGACCACCGATACAACTCTACGCACGCTTAACGTTCTCTTTACCTAGAACAAGTATGAAACTAGAAGTACTTTGTAGGTGTTGTTGGATAGGTTTGCAAGATAATAAAGAGTGCGTAAATAAAAAGTAGGGGTTGTTTAGATGAAGACACAACTAGGTTAGTTTTAGTAGAGAGCTTTTTGTCATGAGAAAGTTATTTGTCCCTAGGCAATCGATAACTAGACCGGTAATTATTATTGCAGTTTTATTTGAGGGAGAGGCATAAGCTAAGACACTTTCTCTTCTTGGATCATATGCACTTATGATTGGAACTCTAGCAAGCATCTGCAACTACTAAAGATCATTAACGTAAAATCCAACCATAGCATTATAAGGCATCAAGTCCTCTTTATTCCCATACGCAAACAACCTACTTACTCTGGTTTTTGTTTCTATCACTCACACCACCCACCATAAGAAAATCATGAACATGTTGCTAACCCTACAACAGGGATCCCTCATGCTTGCGCGACACGGAGAGCACCATAGGACAACACCAATAATAAAACATGCAACTCAAACAAATCACGATCATCAATTAACCCATAGGACAAAACGGATCTACTCAAACATCATAGGATAGCCATACATCATTGGGAAATAATATATAGCGTTGAGCACCATGTTTAAGTAGAGATTACAGCGGGTAAAAGAGGGGTTACACCGCTGCATAGAGGGGGGAAGAGTTGGTGATGACGGCGGTGAAGTTGTTGGTGTAGATTGCGGTGATGATGATGGCCCCGGCGGCGTTCGGCGCCACCAGGAGAGGGGGGAGAGGGCCCCCCTTCTTATTCTTCTTCTTCTTCTTCTTCTTCTTCCTTGACCTTCCCCCTAGGGAAGGGTTTCCCTCTGGTCCATGGTCTCCATGGCGTGGGAGGGGCGAGAGCCCCTCCGAGATTGGATCTGTCTCTCTGTCTCTCCTTGTTTCTGCGTTCCAGATTCTGCCCTTTCACCGTTTCTTATATTCCCGGAGATCCGTAACTCCAATTGGGCTGAAATTTGGACACGGTTTTATCCGGATATTAGCTTTCTTGCGGCGAAAGAAGGGCACCAACCGCCTTACGAGGTGTCCACGAGGGTCAGGGGCGCGCGCCCCTGCCTCGTGGGCCCCTCGAGCATCGTCTCGTGTTGATTTCACTTCCCAAAATTCACATATATTTCAAAAAAATCTTCGTCAGTTTTTATCCCGTTTGGATTCCGTTTGATATGGATTTACTGTGAAACAAAAAACATGCAACAAACAGGAACTGGCACTGGGCACTGGATCAATATGTTAGTCCCTAAAAATAGTATAAAAAGTTGCCAAAAGTATGTGAAAGTTGTATAATATTGGCATGGAACAATAAAAAATTATAGATACGACGGAGACGTATCACGAGGCACTCAGACTATGCGCCTTTAGTGTTTTCACTTGGCCATAGGAGCTGGACTGCGGGAGCTATTGACTAGCCCCCAGTGTTTCGTGATGTCGGTTGGTCCCATCCCCTCCGACGTGTTGGTACAGGGGGTGTGTTCGGCCGTAATTGACTCCCGGGCCAAAGTAAATGTGAGATTCGAGCTCAAAGACAGATCCGAGATAGAGGCCGGTCCTAAGATAGGATTGGGAAGGAGGCCCGAAGTTGAGGCTTTGGAATATCCTAGATTCCCAGGTAAGCCCGAGAACCCAGTGAAGACCAGATCGCCCTAGGCGTCAGCGGCGTACTCTAGGTTGCCAAAACGGATTACATGTCCGGGGGCGAGACTGTCGATCTGGTCAAGGTTACCTGTCGAGTTGGCATGCAAACCGATGCCGCCGAACGCGAAGAGCTGTCCGGGTATAAAGTCGGGCTCGGTGCGGGTGCCATCGCTGATGACCAAGCGAGCCATCGATCCTTTGACGACCCCACAATGGAACTCTCAATGAAAGCGCCAATGTCGGTGTTAAAACCGGCGGATCTCGGGTAGGGGGTCCCGAACTGTGGTTCTTGGACCAATGGTAATAGAGAACACAGAGACAATGTTTACCCAGGTTCAGGCCCTCTCGAAGAGGTAAAACCCTATGTCCTACTTCATTGTATTGATGTGTGTATATGATGGTTACAGAGTTGATCTACCACGAGATCGGATGAACTATACCCTAGATGAGTAGGATCATGGTTCTGGCCTCTACGGACTAAACCCTCCGGTTTATATAGACAACAGGGGTACCTAGGGTTACATATGTCGGCTACTACCAAAGGATGAGCACGCGAGCTACCCCGAGCAAGACTTGGAGTATATGTCAAGTCTTCCGAAGACTTGCTTCTAGAGTATGGTGTTATCCGAAGGCTGGTCTTCTCATGACGATCAATAAGCAGCCCACTAGTCCGGCCCATGAGAAACAAGCTGGCAGCCCGAGGACCCTTTAATCCGAGACTCCCTCACCTGCGACATCCAGGGCACGGAGATGTTGTACCGGCGAGGTAATCAGGGCCGACGTAGCATCCAAAGCGGGGAGCTTCTGCATCGACGAATTGGGCGCCGACAGGATGGCGGCGGCATGGCGACAAGTGGGCGTCATCAGTGTGGCGGGACGGCGTTGTGACATCAGCGGCGAATGGGCGTCGGCATGGAGGCGATCGGGCGTCGTAGCGGTGGATGGGTTGCGGAAGGATCCCTATGGATTTTTTTTTTTGGCTTAGTGGTGCTAAGGACTGTTAGTTGGTGCTGAGGACTGAACTCTGGCTTTACTCTAGGAGCAAAGGGCTGGTTCTGATGTCGTTTGTAAGTTGTGTGAAAAAGTATCTTCGGGATTGGCATGTTCTGCAGTTCTTACATTTTTGTAGTAGAAGCTGTGGTGGATACATTGATGTCTATCTTTTTTGTATTGTTTGTTTCATGATAGTAGTATGTAAAATTCAGAGCCTTGCTCTTGTATTACAATACAAAAGAAGGAATAATGTCAGGTATGGGCACATGGCAACTCTTACGTTTTTTATGGTAAGTTTAGTGATGTGAGGATGAAAATTTTAGTAGACAAGCATGGTAATTACGTGCTTCAGATTATTTTCAACAGAAAATTGCCCTGTGTTTCAACTAACTTTCGATCCTTACATCTAGAATCGTCATCTAAAATGTTGGATTTGCCATATGCTCGTACCTAACAACAGGCAGTACTTATCATTTCCGGAAAGGAATACTTTCACAAGGTTGGCATCGGCCGTTTAAATCTGCCAACAACTCTGCTAAAAGTTGACTTCAGCGGTTGCAAATCTATCAACAGCTCTGCTAAAAAAGTCAATCATAAAGAAAATGTCGATCTTGTATAACTACTCAATGGCGGACAGGAAGTTGATTATACTACTAAGCAAGTTGAACCGGACTAAAATGGACATCATAGTTGTAGGGCCACTGGTGCAGTAGCACTGGTGCGGTACTTAGCAATGGTCGTCGTGCAGCTAACCTCAAAGCGGTAGCGGCCGAGGAGTCGAGTAAGTTGCAGTCCACCCACAACGCAGCTCCCGTCCCGTGCGTGCATCAAACGTGAGAACAAACCCGAGGAGATCCGAGATGCGCCGGTGGTGGTGGCCCTCGCCGCACTTCACACCGACCCATCGTCCTCCTCCCTCCCCACCGCAACGTGACGACCCACATGGCCGCAACCACCTTTCGAGCGATCACGACGCCCCAACTCCACCGTCGCAACCCCACTCCCCCTCTATATTTTTCGGCACAGGCCACGCACCACCCCCAAAACACACCGTCGTCAAGCCGGAGTCACGGCAGCGGCGAGCAGAAAACCTTTGGGTTGGGTACCGTGCGGTTCACCCTGCCAGGAAAAAGGGACAGGATCATGGTAACAGGGCCCGAGGCGATGGCTCCTTTTCGGGCTCCCGCCGGCGGAACCCGAGGAGGCCGCTTTCTCTTGGAAACACGCCTTTTTCTCCGGCGACCGATGGACGCGCGAGCCGACCGATGGCAGCCTTCGAATTTAAAAACCGCGGCGCAGCACCGCACAGTACACACCCGAAGCGTCGCCGCGAGAAAAGAAGCCAGAGCTTTGACCGGACGGGGGCCGCATGCGACCAAACCACCGCTCACCTGGCCGCGAGATGCGCTACATGCAGATCAACACGCAGCAATGTTCACCAGCGGTGGGCTTTTTTTTAAATAACTTTTTTCGCGAATACGCAAGCCGCGTAATCCCACTCTCCTTTTTTTAAATAACTCGGTGGGCTTTTTGTATCACGGTGCATTTTAAGGTCCGGATGCGTCTGAGGGCCATTAATGGCAGTGAGAGCTCAGTGTGATGGGGGTCGGGCCGGCGCCGGAGCCACCCGTTCCAGCGATGCCCACGCTGGATAGACCGGCCGTCCGTCCGAGCAAGCCAGCCAAAGATTAGGAGGGGAGGCCAGAGGCGTCGTTTTCAGACGGGGGCGCGGAGATGCAGATCCCGTGCCCCACCACCGTCGCAGATTCTCAGGCGGTTGGGCGCGCGCACCGGACAAAACTGTTCTTCTCACATGCTGTCACGTACCACGCCACAGCCGCGGAAGCACAGCGCACACATGACACCCCGATTAAGATAAACCCTGGTGCTCCTCACATGCACACAAGCGGAGAAACACCCTGATTAAGACATGACACGCATCATTACCAAATAAATGAGACCGCCATGCGCTTCCATTCATTCCGAGGAACAAGTACAATTCTATAATTATTTCTATTATTATCATAAAGCGGAGCCTAACTTTGCGGCTGTTGCCGCTAAAGCAACGAATGAAATGAAATACTTAGTACTACAACTAACTATTACAACAAAAATCAAGAAAATCCTTCCTTTATTTCTCGTCACACACAACGAACGAGCGCCCTTATTCATGGAGCCCACGGCAAAGCTTCAGGCGCAAGCGAAAGGCTGCAGAAGGGGTGGGGAACAGAGAGGGAAACCTTAGCTGGATGTGCGCTGGGGCTCCTTGGCAAAGCGGCAAAGAAAGCCAGCCATGGACGGAGACGGGGAGATAACATGGGCCTTTTATTTCTGCTCCTTCAAGATTATAGCCTCATTTCACTCCAACATTATCATCTCGCCTGCTACAAACCGCTAACACATCTCTCTCGCCTCCGAAAGAGCCCCACTTATTGCTTCTAACAAACCAACTAACATGGATTTCTTGCTTGCTCATCCATCTCCACCGCTTTACCATCGCCGGCGCCCCAAAACCAATGCGTCACCAATCCAAAATACACACCTGCTAAAACTGACGCTACTACTACTACTTCTATTACTAGTGCTACTACAACCTAATACAGATTACTGCTGGTACTAATTTTTATTTTTGAGATTAAATGGAGCCAAGAACAGGGATTGTTCCGGTGGGAGACTGGGTTCAGGAACTGTGGCAGAGCGCCGGCGGCGCCGGGCTCTCCGCGGCCCGCATCTTCTGGCTTGCGAGCATGGCGTTGCTCCGACTGATCAAGGCCTCTGCGCAGGAACAGAGCTCGCTGTCAGATTAACTTGCCGTTACCAGATAACGCCGTATTTAGTTCGGTTTGAGATGCTTACCATGGTCAAGAACGATGCCACCGGCGTAGCGAGGCTGGGCGGCGAGGTCGTCGAGGTTCAGATTCAGAGCGTGCACGACACGGGCGGGGACAAGAACCGTCGAGCAGCCTGCAATGACGCGAAAGACACCAAAGGGGAAGAATATTTAGCCACCAACGACGAACGCCAGCCGGGGTAATCAACAACCAGAACGGCCAAAAGAGGTGTTACGAGTGGTACACGCACCAGACTTCTTCCTGGGCTCGGCGGGGGCGCCGGCCGGGCGCGGGAGGAAGACGCCGGTGCCGTTGCGCTCGCGCTTGGCGCCGGGCGGCGTCAGGAACACGGCCCGCATGCCGGCGGCGGCGGGATGGGTGGGGTGGGGTGCAGGCGCGTGCTGCAGCTGCGTCTTCAGCAGCGGCGGGAACGACGCCGGGCTCAGGTCAATCGGAGCGGCGCCGGCCCTCTTGGCTGCCGCGTTACGACGCACGCCCCATGCAGCGGCCGCGGCCAGCTGCCGGTCCCTCTGCTGCTTGAAGAGCTGCTGCTGTTTGAGGAGATGAAACTGCACAACACAGACACAAACACAGATGTTAAAGAAGAAGAAATCTTCAAGTAGGAGACGCAGACAAGAGCGCCATGCGACTGAGAACTCACCCTGGCAGCCTGTATCTGGCGCTGCGTGATGAGGTGCGCGAACGGGTGGTAGTACACGCCGCCCGCGGCCGTGCCGGCTGGCGCAGGCACGTGAGGCGGCGGCGGAGGAGGCGAGGCCTTCCGCGCAGGCGGCAGAAAGCCACCGCGGCCGTGTAAACCGTAGGGGTTGCCCGGCGCCGGGATGCTGTTGACCTGCCCGGCCGCCTCGTAGAGGACGTCCCACGGGTCGGCCGGCTGCTGCTCCAGCGGGGACGACGGCGGCGAGTTGCCCTGGGAGGCGCCGCTGTTGGGGCTCTCGTGGCCGGACTTGGGCAGCCCGCACAGCGTCGACTTGGGCGACCCCGCAGTCACCTCCTCCTGCCAAACAATCAAGCGAACAATCAGGAACCGGCGCAGGTACTACGCATAACGAGCCACGCAAAGGAGCAAGAATCCAACCTTGGCAGGCGTGACGGCAAGTTTGTCGCCGCCGAGGAGGCCGGCGAGGCGGCGCGAGAGGCCGGCCAAGCTGTCCTCCTCATCGCTCTCGCTCCGCGCGGCCACCGCGGCCTTCTCCTCCTCGGAGAAGAAGTCGTCGTCCAAGAACTCGTCGGGGAGCAGGAACTCCTCGCCGCCGTCGGACCACTCCACCGCCATTCGCTCCACCTTGAAGAATCGTCGTCCGGGCCGGCCGTCTAATGGAAGGCAGGGGAGTGCTGTGCTTATCAGCGGAAAGAGGTGGGACGGAGGAGGGGAGGGGAGGGGAATGTCGATGGGTTTGAGCTGGGGGTGCAAATGCTGCTCACCCTCTCTCTCCGTTGGGTTTATAAAAGAGAGGCCAGCGGCGAGGTTTGTGGGGAAATAATAATTATTTTCCCTCATTAAGGAGGTCTCTTTTCTTTTTTAACCTGCCGTGCATGCATTTGTGAGTGGAGTGAGCTGTGCCTGTGACGGTGCGTGTGAACCGTAGTACTAGCCCGGTAGGCTCATTTCTGAAGTATATTCCGATTTTTTCTTCAGAATGCATTGTGCTTCGAACTTTTTTTGTTACACACTTCTTTTTAGATTATATACAAACTGTGCTCCGATTTATTGTTATTATTGCATTTATTATGTGCGCCATGTCAATGGCATTCCACCCACTCACCAGGTTCTTAAACGGTAGCTGAACCCACTCTACAACCAAAATCAGAATAGCGGGAAAGGCAAATTTTCTTTCTGTCTTCGTTAGGCACTGACCTAAACCTAAACCAGAGTGCAGTGGAGCTCCTGCCGGCCGGCCAGTGCCGCAACCCGCAAGTGCAACTGCTCTGGCTCAGCCGAGGTCGGTTTTCAGGTCAATAAATTGGGCGAGTTGGCGGGAGTAAAGAAGCGGCGGGAGTTTTTGCGATGCGGTCACGAGAATTGCATCCTCTCGAGATATCTCTAGCTGGGCTTTGGGAATTTAAGTTGTGTTCTTTGTACTGCTACAGCGCATTAAAGTCGCGGGCGCTTTAAAGGCGGGTGTGCTGTGGTGTGGTGCGGTATACGGAGTGGAAAAAGGGAAAGGGCGTGGGTTGATGGCGTCATGTCGGGTACGGGCGCGAGTAGAAAACTATAGGAAAATGCCGAGCTGCACCCGGTAACCTGCCGCTGTAAAGTGAAGTGGGCGGCCGATGCGACCCGGTGGAAGGTACTGTACGTACTTGCGCGAGACGGACAGGCGTACTGTACTGGCCGTCGTGGTACTGGCCCGGCGGTTCATGGCGGCGCCGCAATGGGCGTGACCCGGTAACCCGACCCGGTGCGGCGGTCGGCCGGCGACCAGTGCCCATCCGCCGCTTGGTGGCCTAATTCTTTTTTCTCTTTCACATATAAACAAAAAAATGCTACATACTCCCTTATTAATTAATATGAATTAGAGAGAGGACTGATTTTTTAAAAGAAAAATGCTACTCCTATATACTCAGAGTTCACTCTTTTGACAGCTCTGGATAAGAAGGACAGAGGCAAACAGGAAACTGTAGTAAGTATTGTAGCCGTACGATGTGCAGCGCCGGCCAGTTGCCTGGGCCGGCCCCCACCTGTCATCGGCCTGGAGGGGCCACCGTAGCGGGGCTCTCGGAATCCTGTGAATCTCTGCGGACCGGACGCCGGAGATCCCCGCACCGCAACGAGCTGCCGTGGGCCCCGCCACAGCCGCATCGCTCTCCCCCGCGGCCCACCTTGGTCTCGCTCTCGTCTGCCGCTTCCTTGGGCCCACCCAACCGCTGCTACCGACGGGGCGGGCCCTGCCAGGGCCCCCGAGCCTCGCGGACGCCAGCCAGGACTTATCATCTCCAGTTCATTTTCCGTTGTCTCAAAAAAAAATCTCCAGTTCATTTTCCTCTCGTTCTTTTTTGGCGGGGAAATTTCCCTCTCAATTTACTCAAACTCATTTTGTTATTTTCTCAAAAGTTTTTTTTATTTTCTTACGCCGGATTATTACTGGAGCGAGTGGGAGGTGCTGAGGCGGTGAGCGTGGGGACGTGCGTAGCGTACCAACCGGAAAGCGACCGTTCTCTTTTTACCCTGCTGTGTTGTTATCCCTTCGTAAAAGTTTGGCGGCAAAGGAAAGTAAGCCCGGTTGGCGAGTTAAACTCGCAGCATCTCCATCGATCGATTGCATGGAAACGCTTTCTCCTCCGACGAGCGGCTGCATGGTTGGGTCCTCGGGCGGGAAAAGAATATGCTACGTACAGCCTGCTTCTACGTGACGTATTGCCTGCTTGACCGGCCGTACGTCGCTGCGTTTGCGTTGCAGATTGCACCGCACCGCGGTGCCTATCCGTTCGTTCGTTCATGCCATCGAGCGGCACGCGCGCGCGCGCCGCAGAGCTCCAATGATGCGCGCGCCGGCCCGCCGCCCGCGGACGTGTCGGATCCCCACTGGCCGCTCCACGTCCCGTGACGTCGGCTGCGACAGCTACGTGCTTTCCGTTTCGGATCAGCATCGAGGAACAGCTCGTGCCCGGATTATACTTACTTAACTTAACTTAGTGCACGCTGGTTAGCATGTTTTTCTCTTTCTGTCTCCTTTTTCGGTAAGAGATAGCGGCGTGGTTTGTCTCCGAACGGAAATCCCGTCACGCATTGGATGCCCTTTCGTTTGCTCTTTGCCGTGCGAGTGAGACAGCCAGAACGGGCGTGGTATCCTTTCGGTAAGGCTGGTCACAATGAGGAGAAACTTAGGGATAACATCACACACTTCAATACAATTTTGCTTATGTGGCACATATTTAATGAAGAGAGAGGTGCTTGTGATAACTAGCTAAGTTATCGAAACATCACACATTCCAAGAAACAATGAGTCTATAACCTAATAAATATATCGTTGCATGACACTACATAGATGTTTCTACCCACTATGAAGGTAGTAACATATGTTATTGCCCATTGTGACCAGCCTAAAGCGGCTGGAGAACAGGGACCCCGGATCGCTCGGCATGCCGAGCGATTCGAGCAACCAGATCTTCGTAAATGGCGACGGTGTAGTACATGGAACCAGCCCACCGTGTTTTGTTTTTGTTTCCGCGCAAAACTCCAATACGGAGGGAAGAAAGGCAGGAGCCGGAGCGAATGGTGGGAAAGGAGTGCGCAAACAAAGACCCGACGAAAAGTTTGAGAAGCGTTTGGGCGGGACGAGGGGTTTTGGCGTTTGCCTCCATGCCGGCCTGCACGCTCCCGCTGCGCGCGGCACGGCAGGCGGCTTCTCGTTCTGGGCCTCGCTCCGGCGCTGAGCCCAGACTGCGGCGCCTGCCTGCCGCCTCGTGACCTAATTACTCTAGGGTTTTGCGGCCGGGGAGTCAAATTAGTTTAGTGGAGTCAATGGGCGTGGTTGAAGAATCGGGCGGTGTTCTCGTGGGACAATCTGTCCCCTCTGCGCCCCGTTTAACTGCAGAGATTGGAGTGCAGACAACGGCATGGGGCCGTGGCCGTGGGTTAGAAAAATCGAACGGGGACTCGCCGTGGCTGGCTGGCACCTGCGAGTGTGAGTGAAGTGAGTGATGAGAGTGGGGTGACAGCGCAGGATGGTGTGTTTTGGAGATATTTATGTCGGCACCAGGTAGATAGGCCACGGGCACGCGGACGGGCGGTGGTTGGAGCGGCGTGTGTGCTCGCCTCGCTGCGGCGGTCGCGGGGCCAGCTGTCGCCGGTCAAACCTCAAACGCAGCTTGGCGCCATCGGGCCTCGCTTTCCCGCCATTTCTGGAGGAGCCCCCGAGCTTTTCCCGCGCGAATGATGGCGCCTGCTTTGCGGTCGCGGGGGCGGGGCGGGGCGCGCGCAACGGTCGCCCTCCGCTTGCTGCTTTGCTCGCCGTCGCATTGCACTCACAGCGTCATGATGCCTGCTGACAGCAATGTGGTGTATGAATGCGCGCGCTGTGTGTGGATGCGTGGATACGTAGCAGTAGCGCTGCCAGGATTGTACGCGAATGAGTCGTCGAATTGTGCTTGATTGAGTCATGCTGAGAGCAGAGGATAATTGACATCGTTACTCAGACATGGCCTTGAAAATCAATGTTGCCGGCGGATTCAGTATTCAGTATTGTTTTAATGTTTTTAGAAGAAAAAACAGAGGTCAGTCCCCGACTTCATTATCACGTGAAACAACAGAAGCGACACCATAGGCCCATGATGTTTTTCTACCAAGAGATCCGAAGAAAGAAAACATGAAATCGTTGTGCATGTAGTCAACAGAAACAAGTCGTCGGTCACTTCGCTAAGAGTGCAATCATTAGGGATGAAATGGGCAGATTCATTGCAGCTAGCGCCTCGGGGGTTCCTTTTGTGGATAATCCAGCTGGAGCTGAAGCTAGACCTCTCCTAAATGGATTGATTCTTGCTGGCTAAATGGGATGCTCTAAACTGCTTGTTGAATCCAATTGCATGGAAGTGGTAGAGACTATGCAGCAAGGGGGAAACTCCATCGGACCTGGGACGGCGACATATAAAGAGTGTACTTTTTTATGTCGCAAATTTACTTATGTTATTTTTGCTCGTTGTCCTAGAGAAGCAAATATGGCAGCTCATGTGATAGCTAGCATGGTGGTTGATGCCCAAACGATTGTGTGGACAGCAGATCCACCTGAGTTCTTAGTTGATGTACTGGCTGACGATGTATCTTTTTTCCCAAATCAATATAATCCGTCGTGATGGCATTCCCTCAAAAACAAAAAAGTCATCGGTCACTTCATCACCGTGGAAATCTATCCTAGTACAATTATCTCAAGGTAATGAAAAAGATACTGTCGGGGTTACGATCCTGACAATGAGTACTAAGGATACGAAAGAGAGGCAGAGCCTAACTACGGCGTAGGTGTAACACTCGGTGTTTAACGAGTTCAGACTCCTCTCGACGAAGGTAACAACCCTACGTCTTGTGCCCTGATGCTTGGTTTTTCCTGATGCATATGGTTACAGAGGTTACTTAACCCCGGCTCAATACAAGGAGTGCAGCTTATATAGAGTGCGCCGGAGTCCACACTCTCCACGTCGCAGAGGCACTAAATGCTATTAATTACAGTAGTTACAGGTGTAATGAGCCTCAACTTCAATGGTTTCAGGTAACGGTAGTCTTGACTCCGCTTTAAGGATGACTTAGGATTCCTCGACCGTTCTAGTTCCCACGCCGCCCCTTCATCTCTCTAGTCTGAGTGGTGGTGGTCCAGCCGAGTGACGGGTGGTCGTCCGAGTGTCGTCGAGGTGTCCGAGTGGACTTCCTGATATACGCATCCGATCGCTAGTACGGTCCAAGGTGAAGGAAATATGCCCTAGAGGCAATAATAAAGTTGTTATTTATATTTCTTTATATCATGATAAATGTATATTATTCATGCTAGAATTGTATTAACCGGAAACTTAGTGCATGTGTGAATACATAGACAAAACATAGTGTCCCTAGTATGCCTCTACTTGGCTAGCTCGTTAATCAAAGATGATTAAGTTTCCTGACCATAGACATGTGTTGTCATTTGATGAACGGGATCACGTCATTAGGAGAATGATGTGATGGACAAGACCCATCGTTTTCTTAGCATAATGATCGTTAAGTTTTATTGCTATTGCTTTCTTCATGACTTATACATATTCCTTTGACTATGAGATTTTGCAACTCCCGAATACCGGAGGAACACCTTGTATGCTATCAAACGTCACAACATAACTGGGTGATTATAAAGAAGCTCTAAAGGTGTCTCCGAAGGTGTTTGTTGGGTTGGCATAGATCAAGATTAGGATTTGTCACTCCGGGTATCGGAGAGGTATCTCTGAGCCCTCTTGGTAATGCACATCACTATAAGCCTTGCAAGCATTGTGACTAATGAGTTAGTTGCGAGATGATGCATTACGGAACGAGTAAAGATACTTGCCGGTAACGAGATTGAACTAGGTATGAGGATACCGACAATCGAATCTTAGGCAAGTAACATACCGACGACAAAAGGAATAACGTATATTGTTATTTCGGTTTGACCGATAAAGATTTTCGTAGAATATGTAGGAACCAATACGAGCATCCAGGTTCCGCTATTGGTTATTGACCGGAGATGTGTCTCGGTCATGTCTACATAGTTCTCGAACTCGTAGGGTCCGCACGCTTAACGTTCGATGACGATTTGTATTATGAGTTATGTGTTTTTGGTGACTGAAGTTTGTTCGGAGTCCCGGATGACATCACAGACATGATGAGGAGTCTCGAAATGGTCGAGAGGTAAAGATTGATATATTTGACGATGATATTCGGACACCGGAATGGTTTAGGAAAAGTTCGGGTATATTTCGGAGTACCGAGGGGTACCGGACCCCCCCCCCCCGAGGAAGTATTGGGCCTACATGGGCCTTAGTGGAGAGAGAGGGGAGGCCGCAAGGGGTGGCACCCGCCCCATCCAAGGGAGTCCGAATAGGACAAGGAGGAGGGGGCGCGGCCCCCTTTCCCTCTCCTTCTCCCTCTCCTTCCTTTTGCCCTCCGATGAGAAAGGAAAGGGGGGGGGCAATCCTACTAGGAGTGGAGTCCTAGTAGGACTCCCCCCATGGCACGCTCCCTTGGTGGCCATAGCGTCGTGGGCAGGGGGCACCCATAGCACATCAATTTTTCTCTTAGTTGTGTGCGGTGCCTGATAACCCACAAGTATAGGGGATCGCAACAGTTATCGAGGGGAGAGTATTCAAGCCAAAGAATATTCTCAAGTATTAGCAGCTGAGTTGTCAATTCAACCACACCTGGAAACTTAATATCTGCAGCAAAGTATTTAGTAGCAAAGTGATATGATAGTAATGGTAATGGTAGCAAAAGTAATATTTTTGGTATTTTGTAGTGATGATAGCAATAGCAACGGAAAAGTAAATAAGCGAAGAACAATATATGGAAAGCTCGTAGGCAATGGATTAGTGATGGAGAATTATGCCGGATGCGGTTCATCATGTAACAATCATAACCTAGGGTGACACAAAACTAGCTCCAGTTCATCAATGTAATGTAGGCATGCATTCCGAATATAGTCATGCGTGCTTATGGAAAAGAACTTGCATGGCATATTTTGTCCTACCCTCCCGTGGCAGCGGGGTCCTAGCGGAAACTAAGGGATATTAAGGCCTCCTTTTAATAGAGTACCGGAACAAAGAATTAGCACATAGTGAATACATGAACTTCTCAAACTACGGTCGTCACCGGTAAGTATCCTGATTATTGTCACTTCGGGGTTAACGGATCATAACACATAATAGGTGACTATAGACTTGCAAGATAGGATCCAGAACTCTCATATATTGATGAAAACATAATAGGTTCAGATCTGAAATCATGGCACCCGGGCCCTAGTGACAAGCATTAAGCATAGCAAAGTCATAGCAACATCAATCTCAGAACATAGTGGATGCTAGGGATCAAACCCTAACAAAACTAAATCGATTACATGACAGATCTCATCCAACCCATCACCGTCCAGCAAGCCTATGATGAAATTACTCACGCACGGCGGTGAGCTTCATGAAATTGGTGATGCAGGATGGCTGATGATGACGATGGCGACGGATTCCCCTCTCCGGAGCCCCAAACGGACTCCAGATCAGCCCTCCCGAGAGGTTTTAGGGCTTGGCGGCGGCTCTGTATCGTAAACGCGATGAATCCTTATCTCTGATTTTTTTCTCCCCGAAACACAATATATAGAGTTGGAGTTGGAGTCGGAGGAGCTCCAGGGGGCCCACGAGGTAGGGGGGCGCGCCCCCACCCTCGTGGACAGGTGGTGGGCCCCCTGGCCTTCATCTTTTGCAGGTATTTTTTATATTTTCCAAAAAGTTGCTCCGTGAAGTTTCAGGTCATTCCAAGACCTTTTGTTTCTGCACATAAATAACACCATGGTAATTCTGCTGAAAACAACGTCAGTCCGGGTTAGTTCCATTCAAATCATGCAAGTTAGAGTCCAAAATAAGGGCAAAAGTGTTTGGAAAAGTAGATAGGACGGAGACGTATCAACTCCCCCAAGCTTAAACCTTTGCTTGTCCTCAAGCAATTTAGTTGACAAATTGAAAGTGATAAAGAAAAACTTTTACAAACTCTGTTAGCTCTTGTTGTTGTAAATATGTAAAGCCAGCATTCAAGTTTTCAGCAAAGATTATAACTAACCACATTCGCAATAAGCTTAGGTCTCAAGTTTACTCATATCAATGGCCTAATCTGTAGGGGAACATAGTAATTTCAAAAAAATTCCTACGCACACGCAAGATCATGGTGATGCATAGCAACGAGAGGGGACAGTGATGTCTACGTACCCTCGTAGACCGAAGCGGAAGTGTTGACGCAACGTAGAGGAAGTAGTCGTACGTCTTCCTGGTCCAACCGATCCAAGCACCGTTACTCCCGCACCTCCGAGTTCTTGACACACGTACAGCTCGATGACGCACCCCGGGCTCCGATCCAGCAAAGCTTCGGGGAGGAGTTTCGTCAGCACGACGGCGTGGTGACGATCTTGATGTTTAACCGTCGCAGGGCTTCGCCTAAGCACCGCTACAATATGATCGAGGTGTAATATCATGGAGGGGGGCATCGCACACGGCTAAGGAACGATCACGAAGATCGACTTGTGTGTCCTAGGGTGCCCCCTTGCCCCCGTATATAAAGGAGCCAAGGGGGGTGCGGCCGGCCCTAGTAGGAGGCACGCAGGAGGAGTCCTACTCCTACCGGGAGTAGGACTCCCCTTCCTTTCCTTGTCCAAGTAGGAGAGGGGAAGGAAGGGAGAGAGGAGAGGAAGGAAAGGGGGGGGGGGCGTCGCCCCTCCCTCCTTGTCCAATTCGGACTAGGGGGAGACGGGGCGCGCGGCCTGCCCTGGCTGCCTTTCCTTTTCTCCACTTTAGGCCCATGAGGCCCATTAACCCCCCGGGGGGTTCCGGTAACCCCCCGGTTCTCCGGTTTTATCCAAAACTTCCCCGGAACACTTCCGGTGTCCGAATATTGCCGTCCAATATATCAATCTTTATGTCTCGACCATTTCGAGACTCCTTGTTATGTCCGTGATCATATCTGGGACTCCGAACAACCTTAGGTACATCAAAATACATAAACTCATAATGAAACTGTCATCGTAACTTTAAGCGTGCGGACCCTATGGTTCGAGAACAATGTAGACATGACCGAGACACGCCTCCGGTCAATAACCAACAGTGGGACCTGGATGCCCATATTGGCTCCTACATATTCTACGAAGATCTTTATCGGTCAGAACGCATAACAACATATGTTGTTCCCTTTGTCATCGGTATGTTACTTGCCCGAGATTCGATCGTCGGTATCCAATACCTAGTTCAATCTCGTTACCGGCAAGTCTCTTTACTCGTTCCGTAATACATCATCCCGCAACTAACTCATTAGTTGCAATGCTTGCAAGGCTTAAGTGATGTGCATTACCGAGAGGGCCCAGAGATACCTCTCCGACGATCGGAGTGACAAATCCTAATCTCGAAATACGTCAACCCAACATGTACCTTTGGAGACACCTGTAGAGCACCTTTATAATCACCCAGTTACATTGTGACGTTTGATAGCACACAAAGTGTTCCTCCGGCACACGGGAGTTACATAATCTCATAGTCATAGGAACATGTATAAGTCATGAAGAAAGCAATAGCAACATACTAAACGATCGGGTGCTAAGCTAATGGAATGGGTCATGTCAATCAGATCATTCAACTAATGATGTGATCCCTGTTAATCAAATGACAACTCTTCGTCCATGATTAGGAAACATAACCATCTTTGATTAACGAGCTAGTCAAGTAGAGGCATACTAGTGACACTTTGTTTGTCTATGTATTCACACATGTATTATGTTTCCGGTTAATACAATTCTAGCATGAATAATAAACATTTATCATGATATAAGGAAATAAACAATATCTTTATTATTGTCTCTAGGGCATATTTCCTTCAGTCTCCCACTTGCACTAGAGTCAATAATCTAGATTACACAGTAATGATTCTAACACCCATGGAGCCTTGGTGTTGATAATGTTTTGCTCGTGGAAGAGGCTTAGTCAACGGGTCTGCTACATTCAGATCCGTATGTATCTTGCAAATCTCTATGTCTCCCACCTGGACTAGATCCCGGATGGAATTGAAGCGTCTCTTGATGTGCTTGGTTCTTTTGTGAAATCTGGATTCCTTTGCCAAGGCAATTGCACCAGTATTGTCACAAAGGATTTTCATTGGACCCGATGCACTAGGTATGACACCTAGATCGGATATGAACTCCTTCATCCAGACTCCTTCGTTTGCTGCTTCCGAAGCAGCTATGTACTCCGCTTCACATGTAGATCCCGCCATGACGCTTTGTTTAGAATTGCACCAACTGACAGCTCCACCGTTTAATGTAAACACGTATCCGGTTTGCGATTTAGAATCGTCCGGATCAGTGTCAAAGCTTGCATCAATGTAACTATTTATGATGAGCTCTTTGTCACCTCCATATACGAGAAACATATCCTTAGTCCTTTTTAGGTACTTCAGGATCTTCTTGACCGCTGTCCAGTGATCCACTCCTAGATTACTTTGGTACCTCCCTGCTAAACTTATAGCAAGGCACACATCAGGTCTGGTACATAGCATTGCATACATGATAGAGCCTATGGCTGAAGCATAGGGAACATCTTTCATTTTCTCTCTATCTTCTGCAGCGGTCGGGCATTGAGTCTGACTCAACTTCACACCTTGTAACACAGGCAAGAACCCTTTCTTTGCTTGATCCATTTTGAACTTCTTCAAAATCTTGTCAAGGTATGTGCTTTGTGAAAGTCCAATTAAGCGTCTTGATCTATCTCTATAGATCTTTATTCCTAATATGTAAGCAGCTTCACCGAGGTCTTTCATTGAAAAACTCTTATTCAAGTATCCCTTTATGTTATCCAGAAATTCTATATCATTTCCAATCAGTAATATGTCATCCACATATAATATCAGAAATGCTACAGAGCTCCCACTCACTTTCTTGTAAATACAGGCTTCTTCGAAAGTCTGTATAAAACCAAATGCTTTGATCACACTATCAAAGCGTTTATTCCAACTCCGAGAGGCTTGCACCAGTCCATAAATGGATCGCTGGAGCTTGCACACTTTGTTAGCTCCCTTTGGATCGACAAAACCTTCCGGTTGCATCACATACAACTCTTCTTCCAGAAATTCATTCAGGAATGCAGTTTTGACATCCATCTGCCAAATTTCATAATCATAAAATGCGGCAATTGCTAACATGATTCGGACAGACTTAAGCATCGCTACGGGTGAGAAGGTCTCATCGTAGTCAACCCCTTGAACTTGTCGAAAACCTTTTGCGACAAGTCGAGCTTTGTAGACAGTAATATTACCGTCAGCGTCAGTCTTCTTCTTGAAGATCCATTTATTCTCAATTGCTTGTCGATCATCGGGCAAGTCAACCAAAGTCCATACTTTGTTTTCATACATGGATCCCATCTCAGATTTCATGGCTTCAAGCCATTTTGCGGAATCTGGGCTCACCATCGCTTCTTCATAGTTCGTAGGTCCGTCATGATCTAGTAGCATGATTTCCATAACAGGATTACCATACCACTCTGGTGCGGATCTTACTCTGGTTGACCTACGAGGCTCAGTAGTAACTTGATCTGAAATTTCATGACCATCATCATTAAATTCCTCACTAATTGGTGTAGGTGTCGCAGAAACCGGTTTCTGTGATGAACTACTTTCCAATAAGGGAGCAGGTACAATTACCTCATCAAGTTCTACTTTCCTCCCACTCACTTCTTTTGAGAGAAACTCCTTCTCTAGAAAGGATCCATTCTTAGCAACGAATGTATTGCCTTCGGATCTGTGATAGAAGGTGTACCCAACAGTCTCCTTTGGGTATCCTATGAAGACACATTTCTCCGATTTGGGTTCGAGCTTATCAGGTTGAAGCTTTTTCACATAAGCATCGCAGCCCCAAACTTTAAGAAATGACAACTTTGGTTTCTTGCCAAACCATAGTTCATAAGGCGTCGTCTCAACGGATTTTGATGGTGCCCTATTTAACGTGAATGCGGCCGTCTCTAAAGCATAACCCCAAAACGATAGCGGTAAATCAGTAAGAGACATCATAGATCGCACCATATCTAGTAAAGTACGATTATGACGTTCGGACACACCATTACGCTGTGGTGTTCCGGGTGGCGTGAGTTGCGAAACTATTCCGCATTGCTTCAAATGTATACCAAACTCGTAACTCAAATATTCTCCTCCACGATCAGATCGTAGAAACTTTATTTTCTTATTACGATGATTTTCAACTTCACTCTGAAATTCTTTGAACTTTTCAAATGTTTCAGATTTATGTTTAATTAAGTAGATATACCCATATCTGCTTAAGTCATCTGTGAAGGTGAGAAAATAACGATATCCGCCACGAGCCTCAATATTCATCGGACCACATACATCTGTATGTATAATTTCCAACAAATCTGTTGCTCTCTCCATAGTACCGGAGAATGGTGTTTTAGTCATCTTGCCCATGAGGCACGGTTCGCAAGTACCAAGTGATTCATAATCAAGTGGTTCCAAAAGTCCATCAGTATGGAGTTTCTTCATGGGCTTTACACCGATATGACCTAAATGGCAGTGCCACAAATAAGTTGCACTATCATTATCAACTCTGCATCTTTTGGTTTCAACATTATGAATATGTGTATCACTACTATCGAGATTCATCGCATGACCATAAAAGATATTACTCATATAAATAGAACAACCATTATTCTCTGATTTAAATGAATAACCGTCTCGCATCAAACAAGATCCAGATATAATGTTCATGCTCAACGCTGGCACCAAATAACAATTATTTAGGTCTAATACTAATCCCGAAGGTAGATGTAGAGGTAGCGTGCCGACCGCGATCACATCGACTTTGGAACCATTTCCCACGCGCATCGTCACCTCGTCCTTTGCCAGTGTTCGCTTAATCCGTAGTCCCTGTTTCGAGTTGCAAATATTAGCAACAGAACCAGTATCAAATACCCAGGTGCTACTGCGAGCTCTAGTAAGGTACACATCAATAACATGTATATCACATATACCTTTGTTCACCTTGCCATCCTTCTTATCCGCCAAATACTTGGGGCAGTTCCGCTTCCAGTGACCAGTCTGCTTGCAGTAGAAGCACTCAGTTTCAGGCTTAGGTCCAGACTTGGGTTTCTTCTCTTGAGCAGCAACTTGCTTGCTGTTCTTCTTGAAGTTCCCCTTCTTCTTCCCTTTGCCCTTTTTCTTGAAACTAGTGGTCTTGTTGACCATCAACACTTGATGCTCCATTTTGATTTCTACCTCCGCAGCTTTCAGCATTGCGAAGAGCTCGGGAATAGTCTTATTCATCCCTTGCATATTATAGTTCATCACGAAGCTCTTGTAGCTTGGTGGCAGTGATTGTAGAATTCTGTCAATGACGCAATCATCTGGAAGATTAACTCCCATCTGAATCAAGTGATTATTATACCCAGACATTTTGAGTATATGCTCACTGACAGAACTGTTCTCCTCCATCTTGCAGCTATAGAATTTATTGGAGACTTCATATCTCTCAATCTGGGCATTTGCTTGAAATATTAACTTCAACTCCTGGAACATCTCATATGCTCCATGACGTTCAAAACGTCGTTGAAGTCCCGATTCTAAGTCGTAAAGCATGGCACACTGAACTATCGAGTAGTCATCAGCTTTGCTCTACCACACGTTCATAACATCTGGTGTTGCTCCAGCAGCAGGCCTGGCACCCAGCGGTGCTTCCAGGACGTAATTCTTCTGGGCAGCAATGAGGATAATCCTCAAGTTACGGACCCAGTCCGTGTAATTGCTACCATCATCTTTCAACTTTGCTTTCTCAAGGAACGCACTAAAATTCAACAGAACAACAACATGGGCCATCTATCTACAATCAAACATACATAAGCAAGATACTATCAGGTACTAAGTTCATGATAAATTTAAGTTCAATTAATCATATTACTTAAGAACTCCCACTTAGACGTGATCCAATCAACTAAACCATAACCGATCATCACGTGAAATGGATTAGTTTTCAATGGTGAACATCATTATGTTGATCATATCTACTATATGATTCACGCTCGACCTTTCGGTCTCCGTGTTCCGAGGCCATATCTGCATATGCTAGGCTCGTCAAGTTTAACCTGAGTATTTTGCGTGTGCAAAACTGGCTTGCACCCGCTGTAGATGGACGTAGAGCTTATCACACCCGATCATCACGTGGTGTCTGGGCACGACGAACTTTGGCAACGGTGCATACTCAGGGAGAACACTTCTTGATAATTTAGTGAGAGATCATCTTATAATGCTACCGTCAATCAAAGCAAGATAAGATGCATAAAAGATAAACATCACATGCAATCAATATAAGTGATATGATATGGCCATCATCATCTTGTGCTTTTGATCTCCATCTCCGAAGCACCGTCATGATCACCATCGTCACCGGCGCGACACCTTGATATCCATCGTAGCATCGTTGTCGTCTCGCCAATCTTATGCTTCTACGACTATCGCTACCGCTTAGTGATAAAGTAAAGCATTACAGGGCGATTGCATTGCATACAATAAAGCGACAACCATATGGCTCCTGCCAGTTGCCGATAACTCAGTTACAAAACATGATCATCTCATACAATAAAATTTAGCATCATGTCTTGACCATATCATATCACAACATGCCCTGCAAAAACAAGTTAGACGTCCTCTACTTTGTTTGTTGCAAGTTTTACGCGGCTGCTACGGGCTTAAGAAAGAACCAATCTTACCTACGCATCAAAACCACAATGATAGTTTGTCAAGTTGATGCCGTTTTAACCTTCGCAAGGACCGGGCGTAGCCACACTCGGTTCAACTAAAGTTGGAGAAACTGACACCCGCCAGCCACCTGTGTGCAAAGCACGGCGGTAGAACCAGTCTCGCGTAAGCGTATGCGTAATGTCGGTCCGGGCCGCTTCATCCAACAATACCGCCGAAACAAAGTATAACATGCTGGTAGGCAGTATGACATATATCGCCCACAACTCACTTGTGTTCTACTCGTGCATATAACATCAAACCATAAAACCTAGGCTCGGATGCCACTGTAGGGGAACATAGTAATTTCAAAAAATTTCCTACGCACACGCAAGATCATGGTGATGCATAGCAACGAGAGGGGAGAGTGATGTCTACGTACCCTCGTAGACCGAAGCGGAAGCGTTGACGCAACGTAGAGGAAGTAGTCGTACGTCTTCCCGGTCCAACCGATCCAAGCACCGTTACTCCGGCACCTCCGAGTTCTTGACACACGTACAGCTCGATGACGCACCCCGGGCTCCGATCCAGCAAAGCTTCGGGGAGGAGTTTCGTCAGCACGACAGCATGGTGATGATCTTGATGTTTAATCGTCGCAGGGCTTCGCCTAAGCACCGCTGATCGAGGTGTAATATCATGGAGGGGGGCACCGCACACGGCTAAGGAACGATCACGAAGATCAACTTGTGTGTCCTAGGGTGCCCCCTTGCCCCCGTATATAAAGGAGCCAAGGGGGGTGCGGCCGGCCCTAGTAGGAGGCGCGCAGGAGGAGTCCTACTCCTACCGGGAGTAGGACTCCCCTCCCTTTCCTTGTCCAAGTAGGAGAGGGGGAAGGAAGGGAGAGAGGAGAGGAAGGAAAGGGGGGGGGTGCCACCCCTCCCTCCTTGTCCAATTCGGACTAGGGGGAGAGGGGGCTCGCGGCCTGCCCTGGCTGCCTTTCCTCTTCTCCACTTTAGGCCCATGAGGCCCATTAACCCCTCGGGGGGTTCCGATAACCCCCCGGTTCTCCGGTTTTATCCGAAACTTCCCCGAAACACTTCCGATGTCCGAATATTGCCGTCCAATATATCAATCTTTATGTCTCGACCATTTTGAGACTCCTTGTTATGTCCGTGATCATATCCGGGACTCCGAACAACCTTCAGTACATCAAAATACATAAACTCATTATGAAACTGTCATCATAACTTTAAGCGTGCGGACCCTACGGTTCGAGAACAATGTAGACATGACCGAGACACGTCTCCGGTCAATAACCAACAGCGGGACCTGGATGCCCATATTGGCTCCTACATATTCTACGAAGTTCTTTATCGGCCAGACCGCATAACAACATACGTTGTTCCCTTTGTCATCGGTATGTTACTTGCCCGAGATTCGATCGTCGGTATCCAATACCTAGTTCAATCTCATTACCGGCAAGTCTCTTTACTCGTTCCGTAATACATCATCCTGCAACTAACTCATTAGTTGCAATGCTTGCAAGGCTTAAGTGATGTGCATTACCGAGAGGGCCCAGAGATACCTCTCCGACGATCGGAGTGACAAATCCTAATCTCGAAATACGTCAACCCAACATGTACCTTTGGAGACACCTGTAGAGCACCTTTATAATCACCCAGTTACGTTGTGACGTTTGGTAGCACACAAAGTGTTCCTCCGGCACATGGGAGTTACATAATCTCATAAGCATAGGAACATGTATAAGTCATGAAGAAAGCAATAGCAACATACTAAACGATCGGGTGCTAAGCTAATGGAATGGGTCATGTCAATTAGATCATTCAACTAATGATGTGATCCCTGTTAATCAAATGACAACTCTTTTTCCATGGTTAGGAAACATAACCATCTTTGATTAATGAGCTAGTCAAGTAGAGGCATACTAGTGACACTTTATTTGTCTATGTATTCACACATGTATTATGTTTCCGGTTAATACAATTCTAGCATGAATAATAAACATTTATCATGATATAAGGAAATAAATAATATCTTTATTATTGCCTATAGGGCATATTTCCTTCATAATCAACTAGCGAGCAATAATAATAAATCTCGGGTGACAACACTTTCTCAAAACAATCATAATATGATATAACAAGATGGTATCTCGCTAGCCCTTTCTGAGACCGCAAAACATAAATGCAGAGCACCTTTAAAGATCAAGGACTAACTAGACATTGTAATTCATTATAAAATAGATCCAGTCAAGTCATACGCAATGTAAACTAACAATAATGAATGCAAATGACAGCAGTGCTCTCCAACTGGTGCTTTTTAATAAGAGGATGATGGCTCAACATAAAAGGAAATAGATAGGCCCTTCGCAGAGGGAATCAGGGATTTGTAGAGGTGCCAGAGCTCGGTTTTGAAATAGAGATGAATAATATTTTGAGCGGTATACTTTCATTGTCAACATAACAACCAAGAGATGGCGATATCTTCCATGCTACACACATTATAGGCGGTTCCCAAACAGAATGGTAAAGTTTATACTCCCCCTTCCACCAACAAGCATCAATCCATGGCTTGCTCGAAACAACGAGTGCCTCCAACTAACAAGAGTTCCAGGGAGAGTTTTGTTTGCAATTATTTTGATTTAGTTTGCATAAAGCATGGGACTGGGCATCCCGGTGACCAGCCATTTTTCTCGTGAGTGAGGAGCGGAGTCCACTCTTGAGAATAACCCGCCTAACATGGAAGATACGGACAGCCCTAGTTGATACATGAGCAATTCGAGCATACAAAATAGGATATTTATTTGAAGGTTTAGAGTTTGGCACATACAAATTTACTTGGAACAGCAGGTAGATACCGTATATAGGTAGGTATGGTGGACTGATGTCTACTACACAACCTTCTTCTTATAGATGTTGTTGGGCCTCCAAGTGCAGAGGTTTGTAGGACGGTAGAAAATTTCCCTCAAGTGGATGACCTAAGGTTTATCAATCTGTAGGAGGCATAGGATGAAGATGGTCTCTCTCAAGCAACCCTGCAACCAAATAACAAAGAGTCTCTTGTGTCCCCAACACACCCAATACAATGGTAAATTGTATAGGTGCACTAGTTCGGCGAAGAGATGGTGATACAAGTGGTATATGGATAGTAGATAATAGTTTTTGTAATCTGAAAATATAAAAACAGCAAGGTAACGAATGATAAATGTGAGCGTAAACGGTATTGAAATGATAGGAAACGAGGCCTAGGGTTCATACTTTCACTAGTGCAAGTCCTCTCAACAATAATAACATAATTGGATCACATAACCATCCCTCAACATGCAACAAAGAGTCACTCCAAAGTCACTAATAGCGGAGAACGAACAAAGAGATTATGGTAGGGTACGAAACCACCTCAAAGTTATTCTTTCCAATCAATCCGTTGGGCTATTCCTATAAGTGTCACAAAAAACCCTAGAGTTCGTACTAGAATAACACCTTAAGACACAAATCAACCAAAACCCTAATGTCACCTAGATACTCCAATGTCTCCTCAAGTATCCGTGGGTATGATTATACGATATGCATCACACAATCTCAGATTCATCTATTCAACCAACACATAGAACCTCAAAGAGTGCCCCAAAGTTTCTACCAGAGAATCACGACGAAAACGTGTGCCAACCCCTATGCATAGGTTCATGGGCGGAACCCGCAAGTTGATCACCAAAACATACATCAAGTGAATCACGTGATATCCCATTATCACCACACATACGCACGGCAAGACATACATCAAGTGTTCTCAAATCTTTAAAGACTCAATCCGATAAGATAGCTTCAAAGGGGAAACTCAATCCATTACAAGAGAGTAGAGGGGAGGAGAAACATAAGATCCAACTATAATAGCAAAGCTCGCGATACATCAAGATCGTGCCAAATCAAGAACACGGGAGAGAGAGAGAGAGAGATCAAACACATAGCTACTGGTACATACCCTCAGCCCCGAGGGAGAACTACTCCCTCCTCATCATGGAGAGCACCAGGATGATGAAGATGGTCACCAGAGAAGGATTCCCCCTCCATCAGGGTGCCGGAATGGGTCTAGATTGGTTTTCGGTGGCTAGGGAGGCTTCTGGCGGCGGAACTCCCGATCTATTGTGCTCTCGGATGTTTTTAGGGTATATGGAGATATATAGGCGGAAGAAGTACATCAGGGGGGCCACGAGGGGCCCACGAGGGTGGAGGGCGCGCCCAGGGGGTGGGCGCGCCCCCCTACCTTGTGGCCTCCTCGAAGCTTCCCTTACGTGGACTCCAAGTCTCCCGGGTTGCTTTCCATCCAAAAATAAGTTTCGTGAAGTTCCAGGTCAATTGGACTCCGTTTGATTTTCCTTTTCTGCGATACTCTAAAACAAGGAAAAAACAGAAACTGGCACTAGGCTCTGGGTTAATAGGTTAGTCCCAAAAATCATATAAAATAGCATATAAATGCATATAAAACATCCAAGGTTGATAATATAATAGCATCGAACAATCAAAATTATAGATATGTTGGAGACGTATCAACATCCCCAAGCTTAATTCCTCCTCGTCCTCGAGTAGGTAAATGATAAAAACAGAATTTTTGATGTGGAATGCTACCTAACATATTTCTCTAAGTAATTCTCTTCATTTTGGCATGAATGTTCAGATCCATAAGATTCGAGACAAAAGTTTAATATTCACATAAAAATAATAATACTTCAAGCCTACTAACCAAGTAATCATGTCTTCTCAAAATAACATGGCCAAAGAAAGCTATCCCTACAAAATCATATAGTCTGGCTATGCTCCATCTTCACCACACAAAATGTTCAAATCATGCACAACCCCGATGACAAGCCAAGCAATTGTTTCATAGTTTTGGTGTTCTCAAACCTTTTCAATCTTCACGCAATACATGAGCGTGAGCCATGGATATAGCACTATAGGTGGAATAGAATGGTGGTTGTGGAGAAGACAAAAAGGAGAAGGTAGTCTCACATCAACTAGGCGTATCAACGGGCTATGGAGATGCCCATCAATAGATATCAATGTGAGTGAGTAGGGATTGCCATGCAATAGATGCACTAGAGCTATAAGTGTATGAAAGCTCAAAAAGAAACTAAGTGGGTGTGCATCCAACTTGCTTGCTCACGAAGACCTATGGCATTTTGAGGAAGCCCATCATTGGAATATACAAGTCAAGTTCTATAATGAAAGATTCCCACTAGTATATGAAAGTGACAACATAGGAGACTCTTTATCATGAAGATCATGGTGCTACTTTGAAGCACAAGTGTGGAAAAAGGATAGTAGCATTGCCCTTTCTCTCTTTTTCTCTCATTTTTTTTATTTTTTTATTTGGGCCTTCTCTTTTTTAGGCCTCTTTCCTCTTTTTTTTTATTTGGGCTTCTTTGGCCTCTTTTATTTATTTATTTATTTTCATCCGGAGTCTCTTCCCGACTTGTGGGGGAATCATGGTCTCCATCATCCTTTCCTCACTGGGACAATGCTCTAATAATAATGATCATCACACTTTTATTTACTTACAACTCAAGAATTACAACTCGATACTTAGAACAAGATATGACTCTATATGAATGCCTCCGGCGGTGTACCGGGATGCGCAAAGATGCATGAGTGACATGTATGAAATAATTATGAACGGTGGCTTTGCCACATATACAATGTCAACTACACGATCATGCAAAGCAATATGACAATGATGGAGCGTGTCATAGTAAACGGAACGGTGGAAAGTTGCATGGCAATATATCTCGGAATGGCTATGGAAATGCCATAATAGGTACGTATGGTGGCTGTTTTGAGGAAGATATATGGTGGGTTTATGGTACCGGCAAAAGTTGCGCGGTACTAGAGAGGCTAGCAATGGTGGAAGGGTGAGAGTGTGTATAATCCATGGACTCAACATTAGTCATAAAGAACTCACATACTTATTGCAAAAATCTATTAGTTATCGAAACAAAGTACTACGCGCATGCTCCTAGGGGGATAGATTGGTAGGAAAAGACCATCACTCATCCCCGACCGCCACTCATAAGGAAGACAATCAATAAATAAATCATGCCCGACTTCGTCACATAACGGTTCACCATACGTGCATGTTACGGGAATCACAATTCACAAACTTCAACACTAGTATTTATCAAATTCACAACTACTGAACTAGCATGACTCTAATATCACCATCTTCATATCTCAAAACAATTATCAAGTATCAAACTTCTCTTAGTATTCAATGCACTCTATATGAAAGTTTTTATTATACCCCTCTCGGATGCCCATCATATTAGGACTAAATTCATAACCAGAGAAAATTACCATGCTGTTTAGGACCCTAAAAATAATATAAGTGAAGCATGATACTTCATCTATTTCTATAAAATAAACCACCACCGTGCTCTAAAAAGATATAAGTGAAACACTAGAGCAACAACAAACTACTCTGGAAGATATATGTGAAGATCAATGAGTAGTCGAATAATTATGCAACTATATGAAGACTCTCTAACATTTAATAATTTCAGATCTTTATACTTTATTGAAACAGCGAGCAAAACAAAAGAAAATGGCATTCTAAGAATGGCAAACATCATGTGAAGAAGCAAAAACTTAGGATCAACCGATACTAACCGATAGTTGTTGAAGAAGAAAGGTGGGATGCCAACTGGGGCATCCGCAAGCTTAGATGCTTGAGACTTCTTGAAATATTATCTTGGGATGCCTTGGGAATCCCCAAGCTTGAGCTTTTGTGTCTCCTTAATTCCTCTCATATCACGGTCTCCCTAAATCTCAAAAGCTTCATCCACACAAAACTCAACAAGGACTCGTGTGATAAGTTAGTATAAACCATTGCAAAAACCTTATCATACTCTACTGTAGAAAATCACTAAAATTATTATTAAACATTGCATACTAAATGTCTCTGCATATTAATAGTCCTATCCTAAAATAGAATCATTAAAGAAGCAAACATATGCAAACAATGCAAACATAACAACAATCTGCCTAAACACGACAATATGTAAAGAATGCAGCAACATCCATACTTCGCTAGCTCCAAAAATTATGAAAGAAAATTCCCACTGTAGTAAATTTATCAGAGCTTAATATGCAAAAGTTTTCAACATTTTATCACATTCTGACTTTTTTAGGGAATTATTGCAACAGCGGTAAACTATCTGTTTTCAAACCAACACGTGGACTTCTAAAATAGGCATAGTAAAGGCTATGAATGCCACTTTTATTGAAATAAAAGATGCAGAACATTGTTCTAAATAACAGCAAGCAAATCTTAACAAAATAAATTGACGCTCCAAGCAAAACACATATCATGTGGTGAATAAAAATATAGCTCCAAGTAAAGTTACCGATGAACGAAGACGAAAGAGGGGATGCCTTCCGGGGCATCCCCAAGCTTAGGCTCTTGTCTATCCTTGAATATTACCTTGGGGTGCCTTGGGAATCCCTAAGCTTAGGCTCTTGCCACTCCTTATTCCATAGTCCATTGAATCTTTACCCAAAACTTGAAAACTTCACAACACAAAACTTAACAGAAAACTCGTAAGCTCCGTTAGTATAAGAAAGCGAATCACCATCATAAGGTACTGTAATGAACTCATTCTTTATTTATGTTGGTTTTAAACCTACTGTATTCCAACTTATCTATGGTTTATAAACTATTTTACTAGCCATAGACTCATCAAAATAAGTAAACAACACATGAAAAACAGAATCTGTCAAAAACAGAACAGTCTGTAGTAATCTGGATCAAACGTATACTTATGGAACTCATAAAATTCTCAAAGAAATTGATGTACCTGAGGAATTTATCTATTAATAATCTTCAAAAATAATTAACTAAATATCACTCTCCAATAAATAATGGCAGCAATTCTCGTGAGCACTAAAGTTTCTGTTTTTTACAGCATGATCACAAGACTTTCCCCAAGTCTTCCCAAAGGTTCTACTTGGCACAAACACTAATTAAAAGCATAAAACCACATATAAACACAGTCTAGATGAATTATTTACTACTAAACAGGAACAAAAAGCAAGGAACTAAAATAAAATTGGGTTGCCTCCCAACAAGCGCTATCGTTTAACGCCCTAGCTAGGCATGATGATTTCAACGATGCTCACATAAAAGATAAGAATTGAAACATAAAGAGAGCATCATGAAGAATATGACTAGCACATTTAAGTCTAACATACTTCCTATGCATAGGGATTTTGTGATAAAACAACTTGTGGGAACAATAATCAACTTGCATAGGAAGGCAAAACAAGCATAACTTCAAAACTTTAAGCACATAGAGAGGAAACTTGATATTATTGCAATTCCTACAAGAATATATTCCTCCCTCATAATAATTTTCAGTAGCATCATGAATTAATTCAACAATATAACCAGCACCTAAATCACTCTTTTCATGATCTACAAGCATAGAAATTTTATTACTCTCCACATAAGCAAAATTCTTCTTATTCGGAATAGTGGGAGTATCATAAGAGACTCGAATACTATAAATTGTTTCCACATTAAAAGAGTAATGTTCAGAAAAAGGGTAATCATAATCATGACAGGTTTTATAAATATAATCATCACTACTTTTATAGCATATGTATCATCACAATAATCATCATAGGTACGAGGCATGCTATCATCATTATAAATTTGCATGTCAAAACTTGGGAGACTAAAAATATCATCTTCATTAAACGTAGCATCCCCAAGCTTGGGACAAACATTAATTGCAGCAAATATATTCTCAAAAACATCATCTTCATCAAACATAGCATCCCCAAGCTTGGGCCTTTTCATATCATAAGCATAATCACTCTCATCATTAATAGTATGGATAGCACCAATAGTATAGCAATTATCATATTCTTCCAAGCAAGTGCCAAAAAGATTTTCAAGATCATAAGAAGTATCATTATCTTCCACAATTATATTTTCATAAGGCACAATAGTAATAGGATCAACATTATTTGGGGGAGATATCTTTTACCTATCTTCCTTTTTCTTCTCTTCTTCTTCACCACATCATGTGTGGGTTCAATCCTCTTTTTGGAGCTCCTTATTAATGAGATTGGTTGAATAGGAGGCTCCTCCTCGTACCTGATTCATTATAAGAAATAATAGGAGGATATTGGGAAGTCTCTTCCCTTTCATTAGTATTCTCTTCATCTTCTATTTGTTTTCTTTCCTTTACGTAATTGGCAATATAAGGATTTTCAATACAATTCACCGCACAATACATATAAATTTCCTCTAGATGAAAATGAAGAACTCTATCAAGGGCAAATATTGGAATATCCTTAGTTATACGTTTCATTTCTTCATAACCCAAGAGCAAACTAAGTTCATTATGATGTGCAAGGGAAATCAAGTCATCACAATTTTTGGACACGATACGATCATGAAACAATTTGCATTGGGTATTGAAATGATCACGTTCATTGCAAAGCTCACAAGTATGGCCAAGATGATTTAAATTTTCAGCACATTCATCTAGCCTTTCTTGCAACAATTTAGTTTCTAAGTACCTATGCCTCTTGCAATATCTATCTTCCCTATTTGGTGTGTACTTACAAACCCAATGTACTCCACAAAAATTGACATGTTTATAGGAGACATCACAACTAGTGCAATCATCATTAGTATCATGGATATTCAAAGAATTCGTACTAACAACATTGCAATCATGCTCATAATTCAAAGATTTAGTGCCAAACATTTTATGGACTTCTTGCTCTAGCACTTTGGCAAAATTTTCCTTTCCATCGTACTCACGAAAGATATTAAAAAGGTAAAGCGTATAAGACAAACTCAATTCCATTTTTTATAGTTTTCTGTTATAAACTAAACTAGTGATAAAACAAGAAACTAAAAGACTCTATTGCAAGATCTAAAGATATACCTTCAAGCGCTAATCTCCCCGGCAACGGCGCCATAAAATAGCTTGATGTCTACTACACAACCTTCTTCTTGTAGATGTTGTTGGGCCTCCAAGTGCAGAGGTTTGTAGGACAGTAGCAAATTTCCCTCAAGTGGATGACCTAAGGTTTATCAATCCGTAGGAGGCATAGGATGAAGATGGTCTCTCTCAAGTAACCCAGCAACCAAATAACAAAGAGTCTCTTGTGTCCCCAACACACCCAATACAATGGTAAATTGTATAGGTGCACTAGTTCGGCGAAGAGATGGTGATACAAGTGGTATATGGATAGTAGATAATAGTTTTTGTAATCTGAAAATATAAAAACAGCAAGGTAACGAATGATAAATGTGAGCGTAAACAGTATTGCAATGATAGGAAACAAGGCCTAGGGTTCATACTTTCACTAGTGCAAGTCCTCTCAACAATAATAACATAATTGGATCACATAACCATCCCTCAACATGCAACAAAGAGTCACTCCAAAGTCACTAATAGCGGAGAACGAACGAAGAGATTATGGTAGCGTACGGAACCACCTCAAAGTTATTCTTTCCAATCAATCCGTTGGGCTATTCCTATAAGTGTCACAAACAGCCCTAGAGTTCGTACTAGAATAACACCTTAAGACACAAATCAACCAAAACCCTAATGTCACCTAGATACTCCAATGTCACCTCAAGTATCCGTGGGTATGATTATACGATATGCATCACACAATCTCAGATTCATCTATTCAACCAACACATAGAACCTCAAAGAGTGCCCCAAAGTTTCTACCGGAGAATCACGACGAAAACGTGTGCCAACCCCTATGCATAGGTTCATGGGCGGAACCCGCAAGTTGATCACTGATACGTCTCCAACGTATCTATAATTTTTTATTGCTCCATGCTATATTATCTACTGTTTTGGACTATATTGGGCTTTATTTCCCACTTTTATCTTATTTTTGGGACTAACCTATTAACTGGAGGCCCAGCCCAGAATTGCTGTTTTTTGCCTATTTCAGTGTTTCGGAGAAACATAATATCAAACGGAGTCCAAATAGAATGAAACCTTCGGAACCGTGATTTTCTCATCAGATAAGATCCAGGAGACTTGGACCCTCCGTCAAGAAAGCCACGAGGCAGCCACGAGGGTGGACGACGCCCCCCTAGGGCACGCCCCCTGCCTCGTGGGCCCCTCGATGCTCCACCGACGTACTTCTTCCTCTTATATATACCTACGTACCCCCAAACTATCGGGGGCGGAGCCAAAAACCTAATTCCACCGCCGCAACTTTTTGTATCCATGAGATCCCATCTTGGGGCATGTTCCGGAGCTCCGCCAGAGGGGGCATCGATCACGGAGGGCTTCTACATCATCATCCAAGCCCCCCCGATGAAGTGTGAGTACTTTACTTTAGACCTACGGGTCCATAGTTTGTAGCTAGATGGCTTCTTCTCTCTTTTTGGATCTCAATATAATGTTCTCCCCCTCTCTCGTGGAGATCTATTCGATGTAATATTCTTTTTGCGGTGTGTTTGTTTAGATCGATGAATTGTGGGTTTATGATCAAGTCTATCTATGAATAATATTTGAATCTTCTCTGAATTCTTTTATGTATGGTTGGTTATCTTTGCAAGTCTCTTCGAATTATCAGTTTGGTTTGGCCTACTAGATTGTTTGTTCTTGCCATGGGAGAAGTGCTTAGCTTTGGGTTCGATCTTGTGGTGTCCTTTCCCAGTGACAGAAGGGGCAGCAAGGCACGTATTGTATCTTTGCCATCGAGGATAACAAGATGGGGTTTTTATCATATTGCATGAAACTATCCCTCTACATCATGTCATCTTGCTTAAGGCGTTACTCTATTTTTAACTTAATACTCTAGATGCATGCTGGATATCGGTCGATGAGTGGAGTAATAGTAGTAGATGCAGGCAGGAGTCGGTCTACTTGTCTCGGACGTGATGCCTATATATATGATCATACCTAGATATTCTCATAACTATGCTCAATTCTGTCAATTGCTCAACAGTAATTTGTTCACCCACCGTAGGATACTTATGCTCTTGAGAGAAACCACTAGTGAAACCTATGGCCCCCGGGTCTCTTTCTCATCATATTAATCTCCATCACTTTATTATTGCTTTGCTTTTACTTTTTACTTTGCATCTCTATACCAAAAATACCAAAAAATATTATTTATCATCTCTATCAGATCTCACTTTCGTAAGTGAACGTGAAGGGATTGACAACCCCTAAGCGCGCTGGTTGCATTGAGCTATTGTTTTTGTGTAGGTACGAGGGACTCACGCGTAGCCTCCTACTGGATTGATACCTTGGTTCTCAAATACTGACGGATACTTACGCTACTTTGCTACATCATCCTCTCCTCTTCGGGGAAATCCAACGCAGTGCTAGAGAGGTAGCAAGAAGAATTTCTTGCGCCGTTGCCGGGGAGTATGCGCAAAAGTCAACATACCAAGTACCCATCACAATCCCTACCTCCCGCATTACATTATTTGCCATTTGCCTCTCGTTTTCCTCTCCCCCACTTCACCCTTGCCGTTTTATTCGCCCTATCTCTCTCTCTCTATCCTCCCTCTCTTTCTCTATTTGCCTCTTTTGCCCGTTTGCTTTTTGTTTGCTTGTGTGTTGGATTGCTTGTTTGTCGCGATGGCTCAAGATAATACTTAATTGTGTGACTTCACCAATACCAATAATAATGATTTCCTTAGCACTCTGATTGCTCCTCTTGCCGATGCTGAATCTTGTCAAATTAATGCTGCTTTGCTGAATCTTGTCATGAAAGATCCGTTTTCCGGCCTTCCTAGTGAAGATGCCGCTACCCATCTTAATAGCTTCATTGATTTGTGTGACATGCAAAAGAAGAAAGATGTCGATAATGATATTGTTAAATTGAAGCTATTTCCTTTTTCGCTTAGAGATCGTGCTAAAGATTGGTTTTCATCTTTGCCTAAAAATAGTATTGATTCATGGAACAAGTGCAAAGATGCTTTTATCTCTAAGTATTTTCCTCCCGCTAAGATCATCTCTCTTAGAAACGATATTATAAATTTTAAGCAACTTGATCATGAACATGTTGCACAAGCTTGGGAGAGAATGAAATTAATGATACGTAATTGCCCTACTCATGGTTTAAATTTGTGGATGATTATACAAAAAATTTATGCCGGATTGAATTTTGCTTGTAGAAATCTTTTAGATTCGGCCGCGGGAGGCATTTTTATGGAAATCACTTTAGGAGAAGCTATTAAACTCCTAGATAATATTATGATTAATTATTCTCAATGACATACCGGAAGATCTACTAATAAAAAGGTGCATGCAATAGAAGAAATTAATGTTTTGAGTGGAAAGATGGATGAACTTATGAAATTATTTTCTACAAAGAGTGTTTCATCTGATCCTAATGATATGCCTTTGTCTACTTTGATTGAGAATAATAATGAATCTATGGATGTGAATTTTGTTGGTAGGAACGATTTTGGTAACGACGCATATAGAGGAAATTTTAATCCTAGGCCTTATCCTAGTAATCCCTCTAATAATTATGATAATTCCTACAACAATTCTTATGGAAATTATAATAAGATTCCCTCTGATTTTGAATCTAATATTAAAGAATTTATTACTTCGCAAAAGAATTTTAATGCTATGATTGAAGAAAAATTGCTTAAGATTGATGATTTGGCTAGGAACGTTGATAGAATTGCTCTTGATGTTGATTCTTTGAAAATAGATCTATTCCACCTAAGCATGATATCAATGAGTCTCTCAAAGCCATGAGAATTTCCATTGACGAGTGCAAAGAAAGAACCGCTAGGATGCGTGCTAAGAAAGATGCCTTTATAAAAGCGTTTTCTTCTAGTTCCTATGAAAATAATGATGAAGATCTAAAAGTTATTGATATGTCCCCTATTAAATCTTTGCTTTGCAATATTAGTCTTGATAATGATGGGACTGAATATGATCCACCTTTACCTAGAAGGCGTTCTAAAAATTTGGAGTATTTAGATCTTGATGGTGAAATTGATGAAAGTGGGATTAAAAGAAATAAAACCCTAGATGATGCTAAACCCACTATATTGGATTTCAAGGAATTTAATTATGAAAATTGCTCTTTAATTGATTGTATTTCCTTGTTGCAATCCTTGCTAAAATCTCATCATCCTTATAGTCAAAATAAAGCCTTTACCGAACATATCGTTGATGCCTTGATGCAATCTTATGAAGAAAAACTTGAATTGGAAGTTTCTATCCCTAGAAAACTTTATGATGAGTGGGAACCTACTATTAAAATTAAAATTAAAGATTATGGTTTTTATGCTTTGTGTGATTTGGGTGCTAGTGTCTCTACTATTCCCAAAACTTTGTGTGATTTCCTAGATTTCGGTGATTGCTCTTTAAACTTGCATCTTGCGGATTCCACTATTAAGAAACCTATGAGAAGAATTAATGATGTTCTTATTGTTGCAAATAGGAATTATGTGCCCGTATATTTTATCGTTCTTGATATAGATTGCAATCCTTCTTGCCCTATTATTCTCGGTAGACCTTTCCTTAGAACGGTTGGTGCAACTATTGATATGAAGGAAGGGAATGTTAGATTTCAATTTCCATTAAAAAGGACATGGAACACTTCCCTATAAAGAAAATAAAATTACCATATGAATCTATCATGAGACCCACTTATGGATTGCCTACCAAAGATGGCAATACCTAGATCTATTCTTGCTTGTTATGCCTAGCTAGGGGCGTTAAACGATAGCGCTTGTTGGGAGGCAATCCAATTTTATTTTTATTCCTTGATTTTTGCTCCTGTTTAGTAATAAATAAATTATTTAGCCTCTGTTTTGGTTGTGTTTTTTGTGTTTAATTAGTGTTTGTGCCAAGTAGAACCGTTGGGAAGACTTGGGAAAAGTCTTGTTGAACTTGCTGTAAAAAACAGAAAATTTAGCGCTCACGAGAACTCCTGACATTTTTATTTGGAGAGTGATATTTAGTTAATTATTTTTGAAGATGATTAATAGATAAATTCCTCACGTCCAGAAATTTATTTTAGAATTTTTGGGATTCCAGATCTTGCGCTAGCTACAGATTACTACAGACTGTTCTGTTTTTGACAGATTATGTTTTTCGTGTGTTGTTTGCTTATTTCGATGAATCTATGGCTAGTAAAATAGTTTATAATCCATAGAGAAGTTGGAATACAGTAGGTTTAACACCAATATAAATAAATAATGAGTTCATTACAGTACCTTGAAGTGGTCTTTTGTTTTCTTTCGCTAACGGAGCTCACGAGTTTTCTACTTTAAGTTTTGTGTTGTGAAGTTTTCAAGTTTTGGGTAAAGATTTGATGGATTATGGAACAAGGAGTGGCAAGAGCCTAAGCTTGGGGATGCCCATGGCACCCCCAAGATAATCTAAGGACACCTAAAAGCCAAAGCTTGGGGATGCCCCGAAAGGCATCCCCTCTTTCGTCTACTTCTATCGGTAACTTTACTTGGGGCTATATTTTTATTCACCACATGATATGTGTTTTGCTTGGAGCGTCTTTTATGATTTGAGTCTTTGCTTGTTAGTCTACCACAATCATCCTTTCTGTACACACCTTTTGAGAGAGCCATACATGATTTGGAATTTGATAGAATACTCTATGTGCTTCACTTATATCTTTTGAGCTTTATAATTTTGCTCCAGTGCTTCACTTATATCTTTTAGAGCACGGTGGTGGATTTGTTTTATAGAAACTATTGATCTCTCATGCTTCAATTAGATTATTTTGAGAGTCTTAATAGCATGGCAATTTGCTTAAAATCCTAATATGCTTGGTATGCAAGATTAATAATAAAACTTTCTTATGAGTGTGTTGAATACTAAGAAAAGTTTGATGCTTGATGATTGTTTTGAGATATGGAGGTAATAATATCAAAGTCATGCTAGTTGAGTAGTTGTGATATTGAGAAATACTTGTGTTGAGGTTTGCAAGTCCCATAGCATGCACATATGGTAAACGTTATGCAACAAATTTGAAACATGAGGTGTTATTTGATTGTCTTCCTTATGAGTGGCGGTCGGGGACGAGCGATGGTCTTTTCCTACCAATCTATCCCCCTAGGAGCATGCGCGTAGTGCCGAAGTTTTTGATGACTTGTAGATTTTTGCAATAATTATGTGAGTTCTTTATGACTAATGTTGAGTCCATGGATTATACGCACTCTCACCCTTCCATCCTTGCTAGCCTCTTTGGTACCGTGCATTGCCCTTTGTCACATTGAGAGTTGGCGCAAACTTCGCCGGTGCATCCAAACCCCGTGATATGATACACTCTTTCACACATAAACCTCCTAATATCTTCCTCAAAACAGCCGCCAAACCTACCTATTATGGCATTTCCATAGCCATTCCAAGATATATTGCCATGCAACTTTCCATCATTCTGTTCATCATGACACATTCATCATTGTCATATTGCTTAGCATGATCATGTAGTTGACATAGTATTTGTGGCAAAGCCACCGTTCATAATTCTTTCATACATGTCACTCTTGGTTCATTGCATATCCCGGTACGCCGCCGGAGGCATTCATATAGAGTCATCTTTGTTCTAGTATCGAGTTGTAATCATTGAGTTGTAAATAAATAGAAGTGTGATGATCATCATTAGAGCATTGTCCCAAGTGAGGAATAAAAAAAGGCCATAAAAAGAGAAGGCCCAAAAAAAAGAGAAAGTCCATAAAAAAAGAAAAGGCCCAAAAAAATGAGAGAAAAAGAGAGAAGGGACAATGTTACTATCCTTTTACCACACTTGTGCTTCAAAGTAGCACCATGATCTTCATAGTAGAGAATCTCTCATGTTATCACTTTCATATACTAGTGGGAATTTTTCATTATAGAACTTGGCTTGTATCTTCCAACAATGGGCCTCCTCAAGTGCCCTAGGTCTTCGTGAGCAAGCAAGTTGGATGCACACCCACTAGTTTCTTTTGTTGAGCTTTCATACATTTATAGCTCTAGTGCATCCGTTGCATGGCAATCCCTACTCCTTGCATTAACATCAATCGGTGGGCATCTCTATAGCCCATTGATTAGCCTCGCTGATGTGAGACTTTCTCCCTTTTTGTCTTCTCCACATAACCCCCCTCATTATATTCTATTCCACCTATAGTGCTATGTCCATGGCTCGCGCTCATATATTGCGTGAAATTTTATAGGTTTGAGATTACTAAAGTATGAAACAATTGCTTGGCTTGACATCGGGCTTGTGCATGATGAGAGCATTCTTGTGTGACGAAAATGAAACATGACTAAACTATATGATTTTGTAGGGATGAACTTTCTTTGGCCATGTTATTTTGAGAAGACATAATTTCTTAGTTAGTATGCTTGAAGTATTATCATTTTTATGTCAATATGAACTTTTGTCTTGAATCTTTCGGATCTGAATATTCATACCACAATTAAGAAGAATTACATTAAAATTATGCCAAGTAGCACTCCGCATCAAAATTTTGTTTTTATCATTTACCTACTCGAGGACGAGCAGGAATTAAGCTTGGGGATGCTTGATACGTCTCCAACATATCTATAATTTTTTATTGCTCCATGCTATATTATCTACTGTTTTGGACTGTATTGGGCTTTATTTTCCACTTTTATATTATTTTTGGGACTAACCTATTAACCGGAGGCCCAGCCCAGAATTGCTATTTTTTTGCCTATTTCAGTGTTTCGGAGAAACAGAATATCAAACGGAGTCCAATGGAATGAAACCTTCGGAAACATGATTTTCTCATCACATAAGATCCAGGAGACTTGGACCCTCCATCAAGAAAGCCACGAGGCGGCCACGAGGGTGGAGGGCGCACCCCCCCTAGGACGCGCCCCTGCCTCGTGGGCCCCTCGAAGCTCCACTGACGTACTTCTTCCTCCTATATATACCTACGTACCCCCAAATGATCAGGGACGGAGCCAAAAACCTAATTCCACCGCCGCAACTTTCTGTGTCCACGAGATCCCATCTTGGGGCATGTTCCGGAGCTCCGCCGGAGGGGGCATCGATCAGGGAGGGCTTCTACATCATCATCCAAGCCCCTCTGATGAAGTGTGAGTAGTTTACTTCAGACCTACGGGTCCATAGTTAGTAGCTAGATGGCTTCTTCTCTCTTTTTGGATCTCAATACAATGTTCTCCCCCTCTCTCATGGAGATCCATTCGAGGTAATCTTCTTTTCGCGGTGTGTTTGTTGAGACCGATGAATTGTGGGTTTATGATCAAGTCAATCTATGTATAATAATTGAATCTTCTCTGAATTCTTTTATGTATGATTGGTTATCTTTGCAAGTCTCTTCGAATTATCAGTTTGGTTTGGCCTACTAGATTGGTTGTTCTTGCCATGGGAGAAGTGCTTAGCTTTGGGTTCGATCTTGCGGTGTCCTTTCCCAGTGACAGAAGGGGCGGCAAGGCACGTATTGTATCGTTGCCATCGAGGATAACAAGATGGTTTTTTTTATCATATTGCATGAAACTATCCCTCTACATCATGTCATCTTGCTTAAGGCGTTACTCTGTTTTTAACTTAATACTCTAGATGCATGCTGGATAGCGGTCGATGAGTGGAGTAATAGTATTAGATGCAGGCAGGAGTCGGTCTACTTGTCTCGGACGTGATGCCTATATACATGATCATACCTAGATATTCTCATAACTATGCTAAATTTTGTCAATTGCTCAACAGTAATTTGTTCACCCACCGTAGAATACTTATGCTCTTGACAGAAGCCACTAGTGAAACCTATGGCCCCCGGGTCTCTTTCTCATCATATTAATCTCCATCACTTTATTATTGCTTTGCTTTTACTTTGCTTTTACTTTTTACTTTGCATCTCTATACCAAAAATACCAAAAAAATATTATTTATCATCTCTACCAGATCTCACTTTCGTAAGTGACCGTGAAGGGATTGACAACCCCTAAGCGCGTTGGTTGCGTTGAACTATTGTTTTTGTGTAGGTACGAGGGACTCGCACATAGCCTCCTACTGGATTGATACCTTGGTTCTCAAAAACTGAGGGAAATACTTATGCTACTTTGCTGCATCATCCTCTCCTGTTCGGGGAAGTCCAACGCAGTGCTCAAGAGGTAGCAATCACCAAAACATACATCAAGTGAATCACGTGATATCCCATTGTCACCACAGATACACACGGCAAGACATACATCAAGTGTTCTCAAATCTTTAAAGACTCAATCCGATAAGATAACTTCAAAGGGGAAACTCAATCCATTACAAGATAGTAGAGGGGGAGGAGAAACATAAGATCCAACTATAATAGCAAAGCTCGTGATACATCAAGATCGTGCCAAATCAAGAACACGGGAGAGAGAGAGAGATCAAACACATAGCTACTGGTACATACCCTCAGCCCCGAGGGAGAACTACTCCCTCCTCGTCATGGAGAGCACTGGAATGATGAAGATGGCCACCGGAGAGGGATTCCCCCTCCGGCAGGGTGCCAGAACGGGTGTAGATTGGTTTTCGGTGGCTACGGAGGCTTCTGGCGGCGGAACTCCCGATCTATTATGCTCCCGGATGTTTTAGGGTATATGGAGATATATAGGCTGAAGAAGTATGTCAAGGGGGCCACGAGGGGCCCACGAGGGTGGAAGGCGCGCCCAGGGGGGGTGGGCGCGGCCCCCTACCTCGTGTTCCCCTCGAAGCTTCCCTTACATGGACTCCAAGTCTCCCGGGTTGCTTTCCTTCCAAAAATAAGTTCCGTGAAGTTTCAGGTCAATTGGACTCCGTTTGATTTTCCTTTTCTGCGATACTCTAAAACAAGGAAAAAACAGAAACTGGCACTGGGCTCTGGGTTAATAGGTTAGTCCAAAAAATCATATAAAATAGCATATAAATGCATATAAAACATCCAAGGTTGATAATATAATAGCATGGAACAATCAAAAATTATAGATACGTTGGAGACATATCATGGACTCATGTGGAATGACTTTGGGGTTTAAGGGATTGGATGCACAAGCAGTATTCCCACTTAGTACAGGTGAAGGCTAGCAAAAGACTGGGAAGCGGCCAGCTAGAGAGCGACAACAGTCATGAACGTGCATTAAAATTAATCAACACCGAATGCAAGCATGAGTAGGATATAATCCACCATGAACATAAATATCGTGAAGGCTATGTTGATTTTGTTTCAACTACATGCGTGAACATGCGCCAAGTCAAGTCACTTAAATCATTCAGAGGAGGATACCACCCTATCATACCACATCACAACCATTTTAATAGCATGTTGGCACGCAAGATAAACCATTATAAGCTCTGTCGGTGTCAAAACCGGCGGATCTCGGGTAGGGGGTCCCGAACTGTGCGTCTAAGGCGGATGGTAACAGGAAGTAGGGGACACGATGTTTTACCCAGGTTCGGGCCCTCTTGATGGAGGTAATACCCTACGTCCTGCTTGATTGTTCTTGATGATATGAGTATTACAAGAGTTGATCTACCACGAGATCGTAGAGGCTAAACCCTAGAAGCTAGCCTATGGTATGATTGTGTGTTGTCCTACGGACTAAACCCTCCGGTTTATATAGGCACCGGAGGGGGCTAGGGTTACACAAGGTCGGTTACAAGGGAGGAGATTTACATATCCGTATTGCCTAGCTTGCCTTCCACGCCAAGGAGAGTCCCATACGGACACGGGACAAAGTCTTCAATCTTGTATCTTCATAGTCCAACAGTCTGGCTGTCCGGAGACCCCCTAATCCAGGACTCCCTCAGTAGCCCTTGTACCAGGCTTCAATGACGATGAGTCTGGCGTGCAGTATTGTCTTCGGCATTGCAAGGCGGGTTCTTTTCCAAATACTTCATGGAAGATTTCTGAACACAAGGATAGTGTCCGGTTCTGCAAAACAAGTTCCACACCCCACCGTAGAGAGAATAATATTTCCATAAATCTAATCTGCTGACACGTTTTGGCAGCACAACATCACGTCACGGCCCGGTCCTTATCTGAACCGTTTTTCTCAACCAGCACTGCACATATTGCGAGGCGGTTTTTCTGTCACGTCTTGTCAAAGCAGAGATCGTGTCCCCATTATTACAGGATTCTCATCAATACGTACGTGGGTAACCCATCCGCACCATCAATTACGGCGCCTGGGGAATAAGCGGTTTTACCAGGCAAGTGGGGAGACGCATCGCCTCTTCTGCCCTTATAAAGGGACAAAGATTTACTCTTTTCACCCACACCTTCTTCCTCCTTGCTTACCCATTCCCGCACACTCGAGCTCTAGCGCCCAAGCTCGCGTTCTTCTTCTCAAACCACTCCAAGCATGTCCGGAGCAGGAGGCAAGTGGATGGTCTCTGTTGGTGTCAAAACCGGCGGATCTCGGGTAGGGGGTCCCGAACTGTGCGTCTAGGCCGGATGGTAACAGGAGGCAGGGGACACGAAGTTTTACCCAGGTTCGGGCCCTCTCGATGGAGGTGAAACCCTATGTCCTTCTTGATTAATATTGATGGTATGGGTATTACAAGAGTTGATCTACCACGAGATCAGAGAGGCTAAACCCTAGAAGCTAGCCTATGGTATGATTGTTGATGTGTATGTTGTCCTACGGACTAAAACCCTCCGGTTTATATAGACACCGGATAGGGTTAGGGTTACATAGAGTCAGTTACAACGGCAGGAGATCCGAATATCTGTATCGCCAAGCTTGCCTTCCACGCCAAGGAAAGTCCCTTCCGGACACGGGACGAAGTCTTCAATCTTGTATCTTCATAATCCTGGAGTCTGGCTGAAGGTATAGTCCGGCCATCCGGACACCCCCTAATCCAGGACTCCCTCAGTAGCCCCCGAACCAGGCTTCAATGACGATGAGTTCGGCGCGCAGATTGTCTTCGGCATTGCAAGGCGGGTTCTCCTCCAAATTCCATGTACCTGTCGAATAAAGTCCGGTTTCTTGTAGGTGTTGTGCTCCTTGGCTTCTGCGCCCAATAATGGCCACTCCCCACGTGTCAAATGAATATGAAAGGTCTGAGTGTTTTTACATTCACACCCCTAACCGCGTAAACAAGTTGACCTATTCAAGGTGACGAGGATTTAGATCCAAACCACACCTTCCCCCTTCGCGAGTGTTCATCAGAGCGCATTCGACAAAGATCCATTCCACCATGGCCAGCCGTCGCGACTCCTCCTCCCGCCCTTCCAGCCCTAAGCCTGGATATTGGGAAAGATGCTCCATCCCGCATAGCGAGTTGGTGATGCTCCAGACCAAGGGATTTCTCCCCCCGGCCTATATGATCCCGGTTCGAGCCTGTCTTGCCGTCTATAACAGCGGAGAGAGCCCCTAATCCCTCCAAAGGAGAGCGGGTGTGCCTCGTCCCTTATTTAGTAAGGGGGCTTGGATTTCCAATCCATCCATTTCTCCGGGGGCTGCTGGAGTTCTACGGCCTCCAGCTACATCATCTCACGCCTGCCTCAGTATTGCATATCGCGGGCTTTATAGCCCTCTGTGAGTTGTTCTTGGGTGTTGAAGCTCATTTCGGACTATGGAGGGAGCTATTTTGCCTCGTGCCTCGTTCCAAGAAGGGGTCTATGTATCAAGTGGGCAGAGCCGAAGTATGGCACATCGCCGGGACCGGATATCTGTCTGGAACCCCAAAGAAGGCGTCCGAAGACTGGCCCTCGGAATGGTTTTACATAGAAGACGTCCCGCTGCCGGATCGTGTCCAGATCGGCCTCCCTGAGTTCAACAATGCTCCCTTATATAAGCGCCTAAGCTGGTGCCCACGGAGCCCTCAGAGGGAAAGTGACAGGGACGTTGTTTACCTGATGGGCCGGATAAGATTGTTAGCTCATTCCGGACTAACCATGATCGGGGTCATGGCCGCATGCATTATGCGAGGGGTGCAGCCGCTACAGTATAGAGGCCAACCCATGTGGGATTTCAACGGCGAGGACGACACCACTCGCTATGGCCGTAAGGGGCCGGATTCGGCTGCGGCTCTAATAAAGACCCTGTCCGCTTTGTACAAGGGAGAAGAGGAGGATTTTCTCCGCGTTAACCCAAAGGGTGGATTTTGCATGTACAATCCTCCAAGCTGGGTGAGTGATAACATTTTTCCCATCCGTTTTATATCCCCATTGTTAAATATTTAATCTTAGCGATTTCGACGCAGGAACTGCGCCAGGCTGTTAAAGAAATGAACAACCCTCCTCCACAATCCGAGGACCCAGGACGGTCCCTCGACCCGTACTCGCAAGAGGATCCAGAGCTTTCAGTGGATCTGATTGATGGAGTGTTCCATCAATTGAGCAAGGACAACGCCCTGGTGGCCATTACGGCCGATTATCCAGGGCTAATCCCGGCCTCCCAGAAACGGGAGGCCGAACCTGCGGCGACAAGCCAACGAGGGGCCGCAGGGCCCCGTGGGCAGAAAAGAGGTGCAGTCCGGACCGAGGCGTCAGCGCAAAGGTATGGCGCATCCCCTTATCCCAGGTGTCGTACCTTCAGGGCATATTAACACTTGTGCTCTCTTCAGGACAAAGAGACCTCGCCGAACTATATTCGGAGAGACTGCCAATAGCGCCTCCACCAGCCAGGCTCCAAAGCCTGGCCCGGAAGCGGGGCCGAACACAAGGTGCGCACCGGATGCTCCTCCGACGGAGGATGTGGACAGGTTGTCTGCCACCAACTCTGAGGTGGAGAGTGCCATGAAGCATAGGCATCGCCGGACAGTTCTTCGCGACGCGTGTTTCTCCCAAGAGGCGTTAGATGCCTTTAAATCGGGAGATGCGCACCTCCATGCCGCTCAAAATGGTCTAACCAGAGCCACGGAGCAATACGTAAAAGACATACGGGTAAGAAAATTTTGGTAATTATATATACCAGTAGCCCCCGAGACTTGAAATAGTTAAGATAACTGATTTAAGGATATTTGTTATGAAGGTTCTTACAGAAAAGAATTCCCTACTGTCGAAGGAGCTGGAAGAGTGCAAAGCCCAACTTGAGGCCGCACTAGCCGCGGCAGGGGAGCCTAAGGAGGCCCCCTCTGGTAATATACACTTCGGAAGATAAGTTATTTTGCGAAGCACGGCTTTGGTGCGAATCTGACAAATGAAATTGCAGATGGCGCCGGATTAGATCCAGAAAGGCAACACCTCCTACGCCAGCTAAAGGCTGGTGAGGAGGTGCTGTTAAAGGTGATGGGGGAGAAGAACGATCTCCGAGATGCCAACACCAAGCTGGGCGTCGAGCTGAAAGATGTTCGTGCCCAGCTGTCAGACTCCGTGAAGGAGAATCAGCGGCTTCGGCGCGGCATATTTAGTAAGTGCTTGAACGAACCTTTTGAAAGAAAGTTCGGCGGGGAAGTCGACTAAAAGAGCAATGTCTGTAGGTGTGCTGACAGGTCGTCCTGCAGAGGAGATGCCTAGTTCTATGGGTGACCTTCTTCCCGAGCTCTCGCAACTGCTCGATCGAGTTCGACAGGCGATGCGAGGCGTCGCCCAGGCCCTATGGCCATCCGTCTCCATGCTCGAAGGTCTTGGAGAGCTTGCGGAGAAGCTAAAAGGAGCACGGCGGCGCTTCCGATTGTGGAAGATATCAGCCTGCCGTCAAGGCGCTAGGGAGGCCTGGGCCATGGTGAAGACGTGGTACGCAAAGGCTGACCCCAACCACATGGCCGAGGTCGGTCCTATAGGGCCCGATGGGAAGGAGATCCCTGTAAGCTTGGTATACGGCCAAGTAGAGTTGGCTGCAAAGTATTCCCAGCAGGACTGTAAATTAGACAGCCTGTTAGATGGTATTGAAGAGGAATACGATCAGTCAAAATGACTATGTAATGTAATTGACATTTATGATGCCTTCTAGCCGGATTGTAGATTGTTTGTCATGGCCGACCTTTTCGCTTCAGCCTCGGGACCTGACGGTCCGGAGTGTGTCCGAATTCCCATGCAGTTATATAAGAACCGGGGAATGCATGGAGACCAGGCGTAGGGGTCATTAGTGCGTGAACAGACAAGTGCCCGACTAGTTATGTTATATTACATGGTTAGTAAGAAACATCTTCCAGGGAGAATAGTTCCGTTAGGGGATCCTTTCCCTGGGAGGCATGCCCTAAAGTGCATGTCCATGCTGCGAAAAGAAACGCAGGAAAAACATCTGGGGGCATAAAAAATAAAAAAGATCATCTTTAGTTCACCGACCGAATATTCCCTTAAGAACGCTAGCTTTCGGCTTCACCCAGTCTGAGGTACACATCCGGCTGACCCGGCAGTAACAATCACAGAGGTGCTCCCTTTACCACCTAGCCGAACAATCAGGAACGTAGGGGTAAGCACAGGAGCCAGGTAACCCAGCTTGGCCAAAAGTCAAGTCATATCGATGCATATAATGGTGAAGAAAAGGTACATGCGGAAGTGTGACACATGTGTTGGGCATGAAGCCCGTATAAATAAGCTTCTGTTTAAAGAAGCCCCCAGGTTTAATGAGCGTGGATAGCACGTGACTTTATGAGCCTTTAAGGGCTATAAGAGAGAGAGAAGAAGAAGAAGAAGAAAAGAAATGCAAGACAGAAAATATATAAAAAATGGACAGAGGAAGGAGACGAACATAGAGTCCGACGCTAGGCATAGAATCTTCGGAGACGGGCTGCGTTCCATGGGTTCGGCTCGAGTCGGTTATCCGATGCATCTCGCAGGCGGTACGCTCCACCAGTCAGGACTTGGTCAATTATGAAGGGACCTTCCCACTTGGGCTTGAGTTTGTCCTTTTTCTTGTCCGGTAGCCGTAGAACTAATTCGCCAATGTTGTAAGTTTTGGCCCGTACTTCTCTGCTTTGGTATCTTCGAGCATGCTGTTGATAGAATGCGGAACGGGCTTTTTCCACGCCACGCTCCTCCTCCAATGCGTCTAAGCTATCCTGCCGATCGAGCTCGGCTTCTCTTTCTTCGTACATGCGCACTCGAGGTGAGTCATGGATTATGTCGCAGGGCAAAACTGCCTCTGCGCCGTACACCATAAAGAATGGTGTGTATCCGGTGGTGCGATTCGCCATGGTCCGCAGCCCCTAGAGTACGGAGTCGAGCTCCTCTACCCAGTACGTGTTAGATTCCTTGAGGGACCACACTAATCTGGGTTTAATGCCGCTCATGATGAGGCCATTTGCACGTTCGACCTGGCCGTTAGTTTGTGGGTGATAGACGGAAGCATAGTCGAGCTTGATGCCCATGTTTTTGCACCAGAGTTTTACCTCGCCGGCCATGAAGTTCGTGCCGTTATTAGTGATGATGCTATGGGGAACGCCGTAACGGTGTACGACCCTGGATATAAAGTCTATCACCAGTCCGGATTCGGCCGTCTTAACTGGCTTGGCTTCTATCCATTTGGTGAATTTATGCACCATGACCAGTAAGTATTTTTGCTTGTGGGTTCCGCCTTTAAGGGGTCCAACCATGTCAAGCCCCCTGACCGCGAAGGGCCAAGTAATGGGGATAGTTCGGAGGGCGGTGGGTGGCATATGGCTTTGGTTTGCAAAGAGCTGACAACTGGTGCATCGTTGGACTAAGTCTTGAGCGTCTGCCCGGGCCGTCGGCAAATAAAAGCCTGTACGGAAGGCCTTGCTTACAAGGGACCGAGCTGCAGTGTGATGACCGCCCAGTCCGGCATGAATTTCAGCCAGGAGGTTCCGCCCCTCCTCTTCGGAGATGCACCTTTGAAGGACTCCGGTAGTGCTTTTCTTATAAAGCTCTCCCTCGTGGACTCTGTAGGCTTTGGATCGCCGCACTATGCAGCTGGCCTCATTTTGGTCCTCGGGGAGTTCCTGCCTAGTGAGGTAGGCGAGGAATGGTTCTGTCCACGGGGCGATGACGGCCATTATTACGTGGGCTGAAGGTGTTATTTCATTGGCAGAGCCTCCAGTAGTGTCAGAATTTTCGGTGTCGGGCAGTGTGGTTGGGTCCGGGGTGTTATTGTTCGGCTCCCCTTCCCATACTATGGATGGCTTGAACAACCTTTCCAAGAAGATGTTGGGAGGGGACTACATCGCTTTTTGCGCCGATGCGTGCCAGGACATCTGCCGCCTGATTGTTTTCCCGGGCTATATGGTGAAATTCAAGCCCCTCGAACCGAGCTGACATTTTTAGGATGGCGTTGCGGTAGGCTGCCATTTTTGGATCCTTGGCATCAAAGTCTCCATTTATTTGGGATATTGCGAGGTTCGAGTCGCCGCGCACCTCTAGGCGTTGAATACCCATGGATACTGCCATCTGGAGACCATGTAAAAGGGCCCCATATTCGGCTGCCTTGTTGGAGTCCCTGTACATAATCTGGAGTACGTATTGGACTGTGTCTCCTGTGGGGGACGTCAAGACGATGCCAGCCCCCAGTCCGGCCAACATCTTGGAGCCGTCGAAGTGCATGATCCAGTTTGAATATGTGCCGTACTCTTTAGGGAGTTCAGCCTCCGTCCATTCTGCGACGAAGTCGGCCAAGACTTGCGACTTGATGGCTTTCCGTGGCTTATAAGTTATGTCGAACGGGAGGAGCTCAATGGCCCATTTTGCAATCCAGCCCGTTGCGCCACGGTTGTTTATAATATCGTTAAGTGGTACTTCCGAGGCTACTGTTATTGAACACTCTTGAAAGTAGTGTCGTAGCTTCCGGGATGCCATGAATACCGCGTACGTGATCTTTTGATAATGGGGGTACCGTGATTTGCAAGGAGTGAGGACAGTGGACACATAATAGACCGGCTTTTGAAGGGGGAATCTGTGTCCGTCCGCTTCTCGTTCGATGACGAGCACTGCGCTTACAACCTGATGTGTTGCTGCAATGTATAATAGCATTGGTTCGCTAGTATTTGGCGCGGCCAGGACTGGGTTTGTTGCGAGTATGGCTTTTATCTCCTCGAGTCCGGCCGTGGCTGCATCCGTCCATTTGAAGTGTTCGGTGCGCCGAAGGAGGCGGTAAAGGGGTAGGGCCTTTTCTCCCAAGCGGGAGATAAAGCGGCTTAGAGCCGCCACGCATCCGGTTAACTTTTGTATTTGTTTGAGGTCCTTTGGGATATCTAGTTGCGACAGAGCTCGGATCTTGGCTGGATTTGCTTCGATTCCTCTATCGGATACGATGAAGCCCAAGAGCTTTCCGGCTGAAACGCCGAAAACGCATTTTTCCGGGTTGAGCTTGATGTCGTATGTTCGGAGGTTATCAAATGTGAGCCTCAAGTCGTCTACTAGAGATTCGACATGTCTTGTTTTGACGACCACATCATCTACATATGCCTCCACTGTTTTGCCGATCTGGGTTGCCAGACATGTCTGAATCATGCGCTCATATGTTGCGCCGGCATTTTTGAGCCCGAAGGGCATTGTGTTGAAGCAGAATGGGCCATATGGTGTGATAAATGCCGTTGCGGATTGGTATGATTTTGCCATCTTGATTTGATGGTAGCCGGAATATGCATCGAGGAAACACAACGAATCGTGTCCTGCGGTAGCGTCGATAATTTGATCGATGCGGAGGAGGGGGAAGGGATCCTTTGGGCAAGCCTTGTTAAGGTCTTTAAAATCAACGCACAGGCGCCAGGATTTGTCCTTCTTTGGTACCATCACCAGGTTTGCTAGCCAGTCCGGATGTTTTATATCTTTGATGAATCGGGCCTCCAATAGCTTTGCTAGCTCCTCTCCCATAGCCTGTCTCTTAGGTTCGGAAAAACGCCGAAGAGCCTGTTTGACAGGTTTGAATCCTGTTTGGATATTTAAGCTGTGCTCGGCCAGCCTGCGTGGGATTCCTGGCATGTCTGAAGGGTGCCAGGCGAAAATGTCCCAGTTTTCTCGTAGGAACTCTCGCAGTGCGGCGTCTACATCAGGGTTTAACTGTGCCCCGATGGAAGCTGTTTTATTTGGGTCCGTTGGATGGACTTGGAATTTGACTATTTCGTCCGCCGGTTTAAAGGAGGTGGACTTTGATCTTTTGTCGAGTACCACATCATCCCTATTTACCGTAGAGCGCAGCGCTGTCAGTTCCTCAGCCGCTAGGGCTTCGGATAGTACCTCGAGGGCCAGTGCGGCTGTCTTGTTTTCGGCGCGGAGTGCTATGTCCGGATCACTAGCGAGAGTGATGATCCCATTAGGCCCAGGCATTTTGACCTTCATGTACCCGTAATGGGGTATTGCTTGGAAGATTGTAAACGCTTCCCGCCCTAGCAGAGCATGATAACCGCTGCTGAACGAAGCCACATGGAACGTGATCTCTTCGGACCTGTAATTATCCGGTGTGCCGAACACCACATCTAGTGTGATTTTTCCTGTACAGCGCGCTTCCCGACTGGGGATTATTCCTCTAAAGGTTGTGCTGCTTCGCTCGATGCGGTTCCAGTCTATTTCCATTTTTTGAAGAGTTTCCTCGTAAATGAGGTTCAATCCGCTGCCGCCGTCCATGAGTACCTTGGTAAGACGAAAGCCGTCCACTATTGGGCTGAGGACCAATGCGGCTGGTGCTCGGGCTGTTCGGAATCTAGGTTCATCACTGGCGTTAAAGATAATAGTCGTGTCACTCCATGGGTTTATTTTTGCTACTTGATAGACTTCGGCAAGGCTGCGGAGTGTCCTTTTTCGCATATTATTTGATGCGAAAGTCTCGGAGACTGTTAATACCATATGGGTGTCTCTGGGGTGGCTTTCTGTGGCCTCCGGAATTAGGAGGTTTTCGCCAATTTTGGCCACCTGCCGGAGAATCCAACATGCTCTAAGGCTGTGAGTTGGTGTGGCGTCCTCTGTACTGTGAATTTTACAGGGTCCGTTAAGCCATCCTTCTAGTATGGTTCCATGCCCTATAGAGGGTTTTTGCTTTTTGGTATCTGACCTGGGTGTCTGGTTATGCTGCACCCTTTTATTTCAGACTGGGTTTGTATTTAGGGCCGGATTGTCCCAAAAATTTATTTTGGTTTTCCTGGCGCTTTCCATTGCACAATACTTTCGTACAATGGACGCCAAGTCAGCGAAGCGTGTGATATCACGGTGACTTATGGCATTGAGTATTCCCTTGTCCGTGCAATTATTGCAGAAGATTAAGATTGCATCTTCCTCGCGGCAGTCCCTTAGCCTGTTCTTAACCAGGAGGAATCTAGCCCAGTAATGATGTACTGTTTCGTCGGGCTCTTGCCTGATTTTGGATAGATCGCATATGTTGGGGTGGGTGGGTGGAGTTAAATCCGAAGCCTCACCCCGTCTGCGGCTCAGAGGCCGAGGAATTTCTGAACTCGAAAATTTGGATCCCTGGGTGTTGTCCAATGAATCCAGCCCGTCACCTGACTCTAAGTTCAGGTCTTGAGTGATATCCTCCCTTCCGCGGGTATCTGGCTTGGAGGGATCGGGAATCCGGACGTGGCGAGTCCTTAAGATAGACGAGGGGTCGCCGCACTGTCCCTCTACCACGGCAACGTGATGGGTGACTTGGTGAGAGTTAATCTCTCTCAGATCGGTTTTAGGCCCAATTTGGTCGTAATCCGTAGCGACTCCCAGGGCGGCGAAGCGATCCAAGAGCTCGTTTACGGAGGAAAGCTCCATTGGATCTAACTGCTTGGCGAGTTCCGAACTGACATGAAGGTTGTTTTCGATGGCTCGAGAGGTCATCGTCGGCGTAGAAGCCGAACAGGCGGTCATAAGAAAACCACCTAGACGGAGGGTTTGGCCGACAACCAAAGCTCCCTTAGCAACGGTGCCGTCTTTAAAGACGGGGCGAGGCATCCTTCCTGATGGCGACGACACAGAGGAACTCTCAATGAAAGCACCAATGTCGGTGTCAAAACCGGCGGATCTCGGGTAGGGGGTCCCGAACTGTGCGTCTAGGCCGGATGGTAACAGGAGGCAGGGGACACGAAGTTTTACCCAGGTTCGGGCCCTCTCGATGGAGGTAAAACCCTACGTCCTGCTTGATTAATATTGATGGTATGGGTATTACAAGAGTTGATCTACCACGAGATCAGAGAGGCTAAACCCTAGAAGCTAGCCTATGGTATGATTGTTGATGTGTATGTTGTCCTACGGACTAAAACCCTCCGGTTTATATAGACACCGGATAGGGTTAGGGTTACATAGAGTCGGTTACAATGGCAGGAGATCCGAATATCTGTATCGCCAAGCTTGCCTTCCACACCAAGGAAAGTCCCTTCCGGACACGGTACGAAGTCTTCAATCTTGTATCTTCATAATCCTGGAGTCCGGCTGAAGGTATAGTCCGGCCATCCGGACACCCCCTAATCCAGGACTCCCTCAGTCTCCTCCATCACGGAGGAGAACATCAAAAAGTTACGGGAAGTCGGATATCTGGCCGCAGATATCGCGCACCGGCTGCCAGATGCGGGGCAGATCATCCCAACGCCCGAACCCTATGAGAGGGTAGTTTTTCTTACCCATTTTGTCCGCGGGCGCATGTTCTACTACGGGCTGGATTTTCATGATCTGGCGCCAAATTTCATCCTCAGCATCTCGACGTTTATCGTCGTGTGCGAGGCCTTCCTCTGTATCAAGCCCCATTTCGGCTTGTGGCTGAGGACCTTCAATGTCAAACCGAAGGTGGTGGTCGGACAGCAAGTGGAGTGCGGAGGCGCCATGGTGGGCAAGATGCCTAATGTCACCTGGCTTGAAGGCTCCTATGTGGAGACCATAAAGGGGTGGCAATCGGGGTGGTTCTACATCACCGAGCCGCATGACACCAACTGGGTGGCGGTCCCCGAATTCGGATCCGGAATCCCCACACGGCTCACCTCCTGGAAAGAGAAGGGCCTGTCCTGGGGTTACTCGGTAGAGCTGACCAGACTCTAGACCTGCATCAAGAACATGATGAGCAAGAAAATTAAGCTCGTCAACGTGGTCTAGGTCATGCTCTTCCGCTGGATTCTCCCATGTCAACAACGGGCATTCAACTTGTGGGAGTTCGACCCGGCCAAGCACCAGACGCTGCGAGAGCTCTATGGCACGACGCACGAGGATGTTTGGAGGGTGCTGTTTAAGGGCGCCGAGGTACCTCCTTCCCTCACTGAGGACCGCGGACTCAGCGCAAAGCGCCGTGCCAATCTGGTAAGTTTTTATATTTCGCAGGGTATCTATTTGCCCCAGTTTAATCATGTGCGGGATCTAAGCCTTCCATGCCTTTAACAGGACTGGGTGAAGACAGCGGAGTAGATCGATTGCCCTGCCCCCCTGCGGAAGATCCTGCCGATGCTCTCCTGACGGAGATGCTGGTTCCGGCACCTTACGAGGTGCCGGTGAAGAAGGCCAAGAAGAAGGCCGCGGGGACCCGAAAGGGTCTCCGGCGCAAGGTTGTATCGGACTCATCGTCCGATAACTCCGACGCGCCCTCCTCCCACGAAAACAAGGAGGAAGAGGAAAGTTCTCCCCCCCCCCCAGCCAGGGGAGACAAGAAAAGGAAGGCCGATCCAACCGAGGAGGCCGAAGGGTCCAAGAAGGGCAGGACCCTCCCTCCGGACTGCTCCACGACGGCCGCCTACAGCGGCGACGAGTGGCTACCCAGGATCAAGCCCCTGGCGAAGTCGTAAGTATCCGGACACCATAGTAATTCATGGTATGTTTTACTACACTGCTTCTCCTCATGCCGAACATGATTATGCAGTCCGTCCCGAGCTCATCTCGACGTATCTTCGTCGAGCGGTTCGTTGGACTCATCGGATATGAACAACGGTTCTCTTCCGACCGCCTCCACCCCTCGCCCTACGGACAATGCTGAGGTGTTGTCTCAAAAGGCACTGAGCCAAGAGGAGGTGGTCCTGGAGGCGTCTCGAGGCGACCTCCCGGATCCTGGGTACCAAAGGAGCGAGGCTCCTACGGGCTCCGAGTTTGGCCCGCAGCCGAACACTGCGCCGGAACCTTCGATGGTTCCAGACTCCGGCAGGCGGTCCCCTGTTAAGGGGGGCCAACCACCCATACCGGTGTCCTCCGTCCATCCAGAGGCACCGGACAACTTGTTGGAAGCGCTTCGTAGTGCTTCCATCGACGAAGAGCACCGCACTATCATGAGTGCGGTGATCGAGAAGGTTTAGTCCGCCAAAAACGGGCTGACCGAGGCTTGCGCCAGCCTCCTAACAGGCTTTGAGGTAAGCAATCAAAATATATATAAGAAAATACTACCGCATAGATAGTAGCCCCTGATGCTCTGTTCGGTGTTCGAGAAGTAAGGCCGAATAGAGGATCAAATGATGAGTCAAGAGTCTAATAAGAATATGTCTATGTGTAAGTGCAGGCTTCCCTGCTGGCCGCTGCCGCACGTACTGCGGAGGTCTCTGCATTGAAGCAGGACCTGGAGCGGTCCGATAACGAGCTTGGCCTTATCAAGGGGCAGCTCGAGGAGAGAAAAGGTAAGCAATACCTTGTCTACGCTTTTGAAAAGAAGTTCGTTTGTAAAATAATAGGATCACCATGAATTTGCCAGGGGCCGCGACCGAGGTGGCGACCCTGAAGAAGGCGCTGTCCGAGGCCGAAGACAAAGCGGCCAAGGAAAGCATCGAGCGGGAGAAGCAAGAAGCCCGAGTGGGCGAGGTGCAGCAGGAGCTCGAGGCTCTCGCCAAAAAACACGAGTCCTTTGAGCTCGACTCTAAGGCACGAGAGTCCGAGCTCGCACAGGCGCTTGAAAGCACCCGGAGCACCAAGGCTGAAGCCCACAAGGCCCTCCAGGAAACTGATGCGGTGAAGAAGATAGCAGCGGGTAAGGCATTCATTATGCAAAGCAAACATGTGAAGGAAACTTTCCTTTTTCTTACTCGAGTTCGGAGCTCTCCAGGAGCGTTCGCAGATCTTCCCCGCAGTGTACTGGATGCCGCGGAGTTTTACCGAGCTGAGGAGGGGAGCTCGACGGAGAAGTTGTTCTGGTCTTAGTATACTGGGACCGAACACCCGATACCCTTGATCGACCAGCTGAAGCAATTGGTCGAGCTTCACAAGGCGGCCGAACAGGCCATGAGGGGCCTTATAGTACGGATGTGGCCTGGTGAGCCCCAGTCCGGCAGCTACTTCGGCCTGGTGAGACGGCTTGTGGAGGCCTGCCCATGGCTTGAAGTCATAAAGCGGTCAGCCTGCATCGAGGGTGCGCGTAGGGCTTTTGCCCGAGCGAAGGTGCACTGGGCGAAGCTGGACGCCATGAAGTTGGTGAAGGAGGGGCCGCCGGAGGGCAAGGAGCATCGCCACCCCAAGATGTACTATGAGAGTGTCCTGAAGGGTTCCCGCCTTGTGGCAGATGAATGTGCCAGGGATGTAATTTTTGAATGAACATGCTTGTGTGATCCTGTAATGTGAAACAAGTTCATCTGTGATACGTCTCCAACGTATCTATAATTTTTGATTGCTCCATGCTATATTATCTACTGTTTTAGACATTATTGGGCTTTATTTTCCACTTTTATATTATTTTTAGGACTAACCTATTAACCGGAGACCCAGCCCAGAATTGCTGTTTTTTGCCTGTTTTAGGGTTTTGAAGAAAAGGAATATCAAACGGAGTCCAAACGGAATGAAACCTTCAGAAACGTGATTTTCCCATCAGATAAGATCCAGGAGACTTGGACCCTCCGTCAAGAAAGCCACGAGGTGCTCATGAGGGTAGGGGGCGCCCCCCTAGGGCGCGCCCCCCTACCTCGTGGGCCCCTCGAAGCTCCACCGACGTACTTCTTCCTCCTATATATATATCCACGTACCCCCAAACGACCGGGGACGGAGCCAAAAACCTAATTCCTCCGCCGCAACTTTCTGTATCCATGAGATCCCATCTTGGGGCCCGTTCCGGAGCTCCGCCGCATGAGGCATCGATCACAGAGGGCTTCTACATCATCATCCAAGCCCCTCCCATGAAGTGTGAGTAGTTTACTTCAGACCTACGGGTCCATAGCTAGTAGCTAGATGGCTTCTTCTCTCTTTTTGGATCCCAATACAATGTTCTCCCCCTCTCTCGTGGAGATCTATTCGATGTAATCTTCTTTTTGCGGTGTGTTTGTTGAGACCGATGAATTGTGGGTTTATGATCAAGTCTATCTATGAATAATATTTGAATCTTATCTGAATTCTTTTATGTATGATTGGTTATCTTTGCAAGTCTCTTCAAATTATTAGTTTGGTTTGGCCTACTAGATTGATTGTTCTTGCCATGGGAGAAGTGCTTAGCTTTGGGTTCAATCTTGCGGTGTCCTTTCTCAGTGACAGAAGGGGCAGCAAGGCACGTATTGTATTGTTGCCATCGAGGATAACAAGATGGGATTTTTATCATATTGCATGAAACTATCCCTCTACATCATGTCATCTTGCTTAAGGCGTTACTCCGTTTTTAACTTAATACTCTAGATGCATGCTGGATAGCGGTCGATGAGTGGAGTAATAGTAGTAGATGCAGAATCATTTGGGTCTACTTGCCTCGGACGTGATGCCTATATACATGATCATACCTAGATATTCTCATAACTATGCTCAATTCTGTCAATTGCTCAACAGTAATTTGTTCACCCACCATAGAATACTTATGCTCTTGATAGAAGCCACTAGTGAAACCTATGGCCCCCGGGTCTCTTTCTCATCATATCAATCTCCATCACTTTACTATTGCTTTGCTTTTACTTTGCTTTTACTTTATTTACTTTGCATCTTTATAACTAAAATACCAAAAAATATATTATTTATCATCTCTATCAGATCTCACTTTCGTAAGTGGCCGTGAAGGGATTGACAACCCCTAAGCGCGTTGGTTGCGTTGAGATATTGTTTTTGTGTAGGTATGATGGACTCAAGCGTAGCCTCCTTCTGGATTGATACCTTGGTTCTCAAAAACTGAGGGAAATACTTACGCTACTTTGCTGCATCATCCCTTCCTCTTCGTGGAAATCCAACGCAGTGCTCAAGAGGTAGCGAGAAGAATTTCTGGCGCTGTTGCCGGGGAGTCTGCGCAAAAGTCAACATACCAAGTACCCATCACAATCCCTATCTCCCGCATTACATTATTTGCCATTTGCCTCTCTTTTCCTCTCCCCCACTTCACCCTTGCCATTTTATTCGCCCTCTCTCTCTATCATCCCTCTCTATTTGCCTCTTTTTCCCGTTTGCTCTTGTTTGCTCGTGTGTTGGATTGCTTGTTTGTGCGATGGCTCAAGATAATACTTAATTGTGTGACTTCACCAATACCAACAATAATGATTTCCTTAGCACTCCGATTGCTCCTCTTACCGATGTTGAATCTTGTGAAATTAATACTGCTTTGTTGAATCTTGTCATGAAATATCCGTTCTCCGGCCTTCCTAGTGAAGATGCCGCTACACATCTTAATAGCTTCATTGATTTGTGTGACATGCAAAAGAAAAAATATTACGATAATCATATTGTTAAATTGAAGCTATTTCCTTTTTCGCTTAGAGATCGTGCTAAAGCTTGGTTTTCATCTTTGCATAAAAATAGTATAGATTCATGGAACAAGTGCAAAGATGCTTTTATCTCTAAGTATTTTCCTCCCGCTAAGATCATCTCTCTTAGAAACGATATTATGAATTTTAAACAACTCGATCATGAACATGTTGCACAAGCTTGGGAGAGAATGAAATTAATGATACGTAATTGCCCTACTCATGGTTTGAATTTGTGGATGATTATACAATTTTTTAATGCCGGATTGAATTTTGCTTCTAGAAATCTTTTAGATTTGGCCGCGGGAGGCACTTTTATGGAAATCACTTTAGGAGAAGCTACTAAACTCCTAGATAATATTATGGTTAATTATTCTCAATGGCATACTGAAAGGTCTACTAAAAAGGTGCATGCGATAGAAGAAATTAATATTTTGAGTGGAAAGATGGATGAAATTATGAAATTATTTGCTAATAAGAGTGTTTCTTCTGATCCTAATGATGTGCCCTTGTCTACTTTGATTGAGAATAATAATGAATCTATGGATGTGAATTTTGTTGGTAGGAACAATTTTGGTAACAACACGTATAGAGGAAATTTCAATCCTAGGCCTTACCCTAGTAATCCCTCTAATAATTATGGTAATTCCTAAAACAATTCTTATGGAAATTATAATAAGATGGCCTCTGATTTTGAATATAATATTAAAGAATTTATTTCTTCGCAAAAGAATTTTAATGCTATGATCGAAGAAAAATTACTTAAGATTGATGATTTGGCTAGGAACATTGATAGAATTGCTCTTGATGTTGATTCTTTGAAACTTAGATCTATTCCACCTAAGCATGATATCAATGAGTCTCTCAAAGCCATGAGAATTTCCATTGACGAGTGCAAAGAAAGAACCGCTAGGATGCGTGCTAAGAAAGATGCCTTTATAAAAGCGTGTTCTTCTAGTTCCTATGAAAATAATGATGAAGATCTAAAAGTTATTGATGTGTCCCCTATTAAATGTTTGTTTTTCAATATGAATCTTGATAATGATGGGATTGAATATGATCCACCTTTACCTGGAAGGCGTTCTAAGAATTCGGAATTTGTTGATCTTGATGCTAAATTTGGTAAAAGTGGGATTGAAGAAATTAAAACCCTAGATGTTGCTAAACCCCTATTATGGATTTCAAGGAATTTAACTATGAAAATTGCTCTTTGATTGATTGTATTTCCTTGTTGCAATCCGTGCTAAAATCTCCTCACGCTTATAGTCAAAATAAAGCATTTACTAAACATATCGTTGATGCCTTGATGCAATCTTATCAAGAAAAACCTGAATTGGAAGTTTCTATCCCTAGAAAACTTTATGATGAGTGGGAACCAACTATTAAAATTAAAATTAAAAATTATGAGTTTTATGCTTTGTGTGAAATTTGGGTGCTAGTATCTCTACTATTCCCAAAACTTTGTGTGATTTACTAGATTTCCGTGATTTTGATGATTGCTCTCTAAATTTGCATCTTGTGGATTCCACTATTAAGAAACCTATGGTAAGAATTAATGATCTTCTTATTGTTGCTAATAGGAATTATGTGCCCGTAGATTTTCTCATTCTTGATATAGATTGCAATCCTTCTTGCCCTATTATTCTTGGTAGACCTTTCCTTAGAACGGTTGGTGCAATTATTGATATGAAGGAAGGGAATATTAGATTTCAATTTCCATTAAAAAAGGGCATAGAACACTTCCCTAGAAAGAAAATAAAATTACCATATGAATCTATCATGAGATCCACTTATGGATTGCCTACCAAAGATGGCAATACCTAGATCTATTCTTGCTTGTTATGCCTAGCTAGGGGTGTTAAACGATAGCGCTTGTTGGGAGGCAACCCAATTCTATTTTTATTCCTTGTTTTTTGCTCCTGTTTAGTAATAAATAAATTATCTAGACTTTGTTATTGTTGTGTTTTTTGTGTTTAATTAGTGTTTGTGCCAAGTAGAACCGTTGGGAAGACTTGGGGAAAGTCTTGTTGAACTTGCTGTAAAAAACAGAAACTTTAGCGCTCACGAGAACTGCTGTAATTTTTATTTTGAAGTGCTATTTAGTTAATTCCTTTTGCAGATGATTAATAGATAAATTCCTCACCTGCAGAAATTTATTTTAGAATTTTTGGGGTTCCATATCTAGAGCTAGCTACAGATTACTACATACTGTTCTGTTTTTGACAGATTCTGTTTTTCGTGTGTTGTTTGCTTATTTTGATGAATATATGGCTAGTAAAATAGTTTATAATCCACAGAGAAGTTGGAATACAGTAGGTTTAACACCAATATAAATAAATAATGAGTTCATTACAGTACCTTGAAGTGGTCTTTTGTTTTCTTTCGCTAACGGAGCTCACAAGTTTTCTACCTTAAGTTTTGTGTTGTGAAGTTTTCAAGTTTTGGGTAAAGATTTGATGGATTATGGAACAAGGAGTGGCAAGAGCCTAGTGACACCCCCAAGATAATATAAGGACACCTAAAATCCAAAGCTTGGGTATGCCCCGGAAGGCATCCCCTCTTTCGTCTACTTCTATCGGTAAGTTTACTTGGAGCTATATTTTTATTTACCACATGATATGTGTTTTGCTTGGAGCGTCTCATATGTTTTGATTCTTTGCTTGTTAGTTTACCACAATCATCCTTGTTGTACACACCTTTTGAGAGAGCCATACATGATTTGTAACTTTTTAGAATACTCTATGTGCTTCGCTTATATCTTTTGAGTCATATAATTTTGCTCTAGTACTTCACTTATATCTTTTAGAGCACGGTGGTGGATTTGTTTTATAGAAACTATTGATCTCTCATGCTTCACTTATATTATTTTGAGAGTCTCAATAGCATGGTAATTTGCTTAAAATCCTAATATGCTTGGTATGCAAGATTAATAACAAAACTTTCGTATGAGTGTGTTGAATACTAAGAAGAAATTGATGCTTGATAATTGTTTTGAGATATGAGGATGGTCATATTAGAGTCATGCTAGTTTAGTAGTTGTGAATTTGAGAAATTCTTGTGTTAACGTTTGTGATTCCCGTAGCATGCATCTATGGTGAACCGTTATGTGATGAAGTCGGAGCATGATTTATTTATTGATTGTCTTCCTTATGAGTGGCGGTCGGGGACGAGCGATGGTCTTTTCCTACCAATCTATCCCCCTAGGAGCATGCACGTAATACTTTGCTTTGATAACTTCTAGATTTTTGCAATAAGTATATGAGTTCTTTATGACTAATGTTGAGTCCATGGATTATACGCACTTTCCTTCCTTCCACCATCGCTAGCCTCTCCAATACCATGCACTTTTCGCCGGTATCATACACCCCCCAAATACATTCCTCAAAACAGCCACCATACCTACCTATCATGGCATTTCCATAGCCATTCCGAGATATATTGCCATGCAACTTTCCACCGTTTCGTTCATTATGACGCGCTCCATCATTGTCATATTGCTAGCATGATCATGTAGTTGACATCGTATTTGTGGCAAAGCCACCATTCATAATTCTTTCATACATGTCACTCTTGATTCATTGCACATCCCGGTACACCGCCGGAGGCATTCATATAGAGTCATATTTTGTTCTAAGAATCGAGTTGTAATTCATGAGTTGTAAGTAAATAAAAGTGTGATGATCATCATTATTAGAGCATTGTCCCAGTGAGGAAAGGATGATGGAGACTATGATTCCCCCACAAGTTGGGATGAGACTCCGGACGGAAAAAAAGAGGCCATAAAAAGGGGAGAAAGGCCCAAATAAAAAAATGAGAGAAAAAGAGAGACGGGACAATGTTACTATCCTTTTACAACACTTGTGCTTCAAAGTAGCACCATGATCTTCATGATAGAGAGTCTAAAATTATGTCACTTTCATATACTAGTGGGAATTTTTCATTATAGAACTTGGCTTGTATATTCCAATGATGGGCTTCCTCAAAATGCCCTAGGTCTTCGTGAGCAAGCGAGTTGGATGCAAACCCACTTAGTTTCCTTTGAGCTTTCATATATTTATAGCTCTAGTGCATCTGTTGCATGGCAATCCCTACTCACTCACATTGATATCTATTGATGGGCATCTCCATAGCCCGTTGATACGCCTAGTTCATGTGAGACTATCTTCTCCCTTTTTGTATTCTCCACAACCACCATTCTATTCCACCTATAGTGCTATATCCATGTCTCACGCTCATGTATTGCGTGAAGATTGAAAAAGTTTTGAAAATGTCAAAAGTATGAAACAACTGCTTGGCTTGTCATCGGGGTTGTGCATGATTTAAATACTTTGTGTGGTGAAGATAGAGCATAGCCAGACTATATGATTTTGTAGGGATAACTTTCTTTGGCCATGATATTTTGAGAAGACATAATTGGTTTGTTAGTATGCTTGAAGTATTATTATTTTTATATCAATATGAACTTTTGTCTTGAGTCTTTCGAATCTGAATGTTCATACCACAATTAAGAAGATTTACATTGAAATTATACCAAGTAGCACTCCGCATCAAAAATTCTGTTTTTATCATTTACCTACTCGAGGACGAGCAGGAATTAAGCTTGGGGATGCTTGATACGTCTCCAACGTATATATAATTTTTGATTGCTCCATGCTATATTATCTACTGTTTTAGACATTATTGGGCTTTATTTTCCACTTTTATATTATTTTTGGGACTAACCTATTAACCGGAGGCCCAGCCCGAAATTGTTGTTTTTTGCCTGTTTTAGGGTTTCAAAGAAAAGGAATATCAAATGGAGTACAAACGGAATGAAACCTTCGGAAACGTGATTTTCTCATAAGATAAGATCCAGGAGACTTGGACCCTCCATCAAGAAAGCCACGAGGGTAGGGCCCCCCCTAGGGCGCGCCCCCTGCATCGTGGGCCCCTCGAAGCTCCACCGACGTACTTCTTCCTCCTATATATATATCCATGTACCCCCAGACGATCGGGGACGGAGCCAAAAATCTAATTCCACCGCCGCAAATTTCTGTATCCATGATATCCCATCTTGGGGCCTGTTCCGGGGCTCCGCCGGAGGAGGCATCAATCACGGAGGGCTTCTACGTCATCATCCAAGCCCCTCCGATGAAGTGTGAGTAGTTTACTTTAGACCTACGGGTCCATAGCTAGTAGCTAGATGGATTCTTGTCTCTTTTTGGATCTCAATACAATGTTCTCCCCCTCTCTCGTGGAGATATATACGATGTAATCTTCTTTTTGCGGTATGTTTGTTGAGACCGATGAATTGTGGGTTTATGATCAAGTCTATCTATGAATAATATTTGAATCTTATCTGAATCCTTTTATGTATGATTGGTTATCTTTGCGAGTCTCTTCGAATTATCAGTTTGGTTTGGCCTACTAGATTGGTTGTTCTTGCCATGGGAGAAGTGCTTAGCTTTGCGTTCAATCTTGCGGTGTCCTTTCCCAGTGACAGAAGGGGCAGCAAGGCACGTATTGTATTGTTGCCATCGAGGATAACAAGATGGGTTTTTTATCATATTGGATGAAACTATCCCTCTACATCATGTCATCTTGCTTAAGGCGTTACTCTGTTTTTAACTTAATACTCTAGATGCATGCTGGATAGCGGCCGATGAGTGGAGTAATAGTAGTAGATGCAGAATCGTTTCGGTCTACTTGTCTCGGACGTGATGCCTATATACATGGTCATACCTAGATATTCTCATAACTATGCTCAATTCTGTCAATTGCTCAACAGTAATTTGTTCACCCACCGTAGAATACTTATGCTCTTGAGAGAAGCCACTAGTGAAACCTATAGCCCCCTGGTCTCTTTCTCATCATATCAATCTCCATCACTTTACTATTGCTTTTGCTTTTACTTTATTTACTTTGCATCTTTATACCAAAAATACCAAAAAAATATTATTTATCATCTCTATCAGATCTCATTTTCGTAAGTGACCGTGAAGGGATTGACAACCCCTAAGCGCATTGGTTGCGTTGAGCTATTGTTTTTGTGTAGGTACGAGGGACTCGAGCGTAGCCTCCTACTGGATTGATACCTTGGTTCTCAAAAACTGAGGGAAATACTTACGCTACTTTGTTGCATCATCCCTTCCTCTTCGGGGAAATCCAACGCAGTGCTCAAGAGGTAGCAATCTGCGCTATGCAACGCTTTTTTAATTTAAAATATTACCTTCTGTGCGGCCGTTTATAATATCTGAGAGTTGGCCAGTCGTCGGCTTCTGCCCCCATGTAGCTAGTACTGGGGTGTTCGGGATAAACTTGAGCACTCTTTACCCCAATTTTGGGTCCTTCAAGGGAGGTGTTCAGCGCAACGAACCAGGCAATCGGACTATAAGGCTTTATCACTCTCACTTAGCCATAGAAGTCTACAATTTTAAACTTTGGCGAAACTCCTAGTGTTCAGAAGGCCGAATTTGGGGCGCTATACTCGCCTAAGCCAGACAAGGCCGACTCCTCGCCCGAAGCGGAAAAAGTCTTTAAGGACTTGAGACCTCTCGAACAGCGACTAGTCTCTCGCCTTATCATGACAGTCAGTTTTCGGCTTTCTCTACTGAGGCTCTCGTCCGGAAGAACCGGGACGCAATCGCAGTAGTTCTCCCACCGCTACCTTAGCCGATTTAGCGGAACGTAAGGTACCAAAGCATGGGAGCCGGGCAAACCCAACATTTGACCAAAGACATGATTCGGAGCTGATGCATATAACGCTATAAGTTCGGGGTGCCGCACTGTCGAAAGTGTTCGGACTTCTTACGCCGTATTATGGGGTAAATGAAAGCCCCTGGCGTACTGACCGTACCCGAACGTACGGGTGCGGGTTGTCGTGAATGGACATAAAGGAAAAAGGAATGAATAATGCAATAATAGACTAATGCTATGCATTGCTATTTAAATAATACGTCAAGGCGTACTGGTACAGGTAGTGCAATAAGCAGAAAGTAGGACTATTCAAAACGTCCTATCCAAGGGAAAGATGCATATGGATAGTAGAAAGCGGGTATTATTATTAGAGACCACCTGCGGGTTCCCGTGTTTATCTTAGCTTCTTGCCGCCTTGGTTGTTGCTTCCCGTAATCTGGCCGGCAATCCTACTGCCGGAAAGGGCTTCCAGGGGGTTAGGTCCTGAAAGAGAAAAGAAATGATAAAGATATACAACCCCTAGGGAGGTTAAGCCGCATTGCGGGACGTGCCCTGATCGTGCCTCCGCCTATGTCTATGGTATTTTGAGTGCGTAATTATGTACGCGCGACACGGATTTCGTCGCTTGACTGGGACTAGGACGGGGGCCGAATTGCTAGGTGAGCTCTGAACGTGCCAGGCGATCCTGTTGCAGTTTACTCCTGACACGCTTGAAGGTGTTCGGGGGCTGTATCGCTGAATTAATGGTTTGCCTTAAAAGGCTGCTTTGTGCTTCTGCTGTGAGGGCTGCAGTGTGCTCTTCCGCGCGGAGCGAGCCTTCTGTGTTTCCATTCACTGTTATGACCCCCCGAGGTCCTGGCATCTTGAGCTTGAGGTATGCGTAATGCGGTACTGCATTGAATTTTGCAAATGCAGTTCATCCGAGCAGTGCATGATAGCCACTGCGAAACGGGACAATGTCGAAGATTAACTCCTCGCTTCGGAAGTTGTGTGGTGATCCGAAGACCACTTCTAGTGTGATTGAGCCTGTGCAATGGGCCTCTACACCTGCGATGACGCCTTTAAAGGTGGTTTTTGCTGGGTTTGATCCTCGAGGGATCGATACCTGATATCTACTACACAACCTTCTTCTTGTAGACATTGTTGGGCCTCCAAGTGCAGAGGTTTGTAGGATAGTAGCAAATTTCCCTAAAGTGGATGACCTAAGGTTTATCAATCCGTAGGAGGAGTTGGATGAAGATGGTCTCTCTCAAGCAACCCTGCAACCAAATAAAAAAGAGTCTCTTGTGTCCCCAACACATCCAATACAATGGTAAATTGTATAGGTGCACTAGTTCGGTGAAGAGATGGTGATACAAGTGCTATATGGATAGTAGATAATAGTTTTTGTAATCTGAAATTATAAAAACAGCAAGGTAATGAATGATAAATGTGAGCGTAAACGGTATTGCAATGATAGGAAAACAAGGCCTAGCATTCATACTTTCACTAGTGCAAGTCCTCTCAACAATAATAACATAATTGGATCACATAACCATCCCTCAACATGCAACAAAGAGTCACTCCAAAGTCACTAATAGCGGAGAACGAACGAAGAGATTATGGTAGGGTACGAAACCACCTCAAAGTTATTCTTTCCAATCAATCCGTTGGGCTATTCCTATAAGTGTCACAAACAGCCCTAGAGTTCATACTAGAATAACACCTTAAGACACAAATCAACCAAAACCCTAATGTCACCTAGATACTCCAATGTCACCTCAAGTATCCGTGGGTATGATTATACGATATGCATCACACAATCTCAAATTCATCTATTCAACCAACACATAGAACCTCAAAGAGTGCCCCAAAGTTTCTACCGGAGAATCACGACGAAAACGTGTGCCAACCCCTATGCATAGGTTCATGGGCGGAACCCGCAAGTTGGTCACCAAAACATACATCGAGTGGCACGTGGTACCCCATTGTCACCACAGATATCCACGGCAAGACATACATCAAGTGTTCTCAAATCTTTAAAGACTCAATCCGATAAGATTACTTCAAAGGGGAAACTCAATTCATTACAAGAGAGAAGAGGGGGAGGAGAAACATAAGATCCAACTATAATAGCAAAGCTCGCGATACGTCAAGATCGTATCATCTCAAGAACACGAGAGAGAGAGAGATCAAACACATAGCTACTGGTACATACCCTCAGTCCCGAGGGAGAACTACTCCCTCCTCGTCATGGAGAGCACTGGGATGATGAAGATGGCCACCGGAGAGGGATTGCCCCCTCCGGCAGGGTGCTGGAACGGGTCGAGATTGGTTTTCGATGCCTACGGAGGCTTCTGGCGGCGGAACTCCCGATCTATTGTGCGTTCTAGAAGTTTTAGGGTACGTGGAGTTATATAGGCAGAAGAAGCACGTCAGGGGAGCCACGAGGGCCCCACGAGACAGAGGGGCGCGCCCCCACCCTCGTGGGCACCTCGTTCCTTCCTTGACGTGGTGTCCAAGTCCATCAGGTGTGTTTCCTTCCAGAAATAACTCCTCCAGTTGATTTCGTTCCGTTTCGACTCCATCTGATATTCCTTTTCTACAAAACACTGAAATAGGCATAAAACAGCAAATCTGGGTTGGGCCTCCGGAGGTTAGTCCCAAAAGTAATATAAAAGTGGAAAATAAATCCCAATATTTCCCAAAACAGTAGATATTATAGCATGGAGCAATCAAAAATTGTAGATACGTTGGAGACGTATTAAGCATCCCCAAGCTTAATTCCTGCTCGTCCTCGAGTAGGTAAATGATAAAAAAGATAATTTTTGATGTGGAATGCTAGTTGGGATAATTTCAATGTAATTCTTCTTAATTGTGGCATGAATATTCAGATCCATAAGATTCAAGACAAAAGTTTAATATTGACATAAAAACAATAATACTTCAAGCATACTAACAAAGCAATCATGTCTTCTCAAAATAACATGGCCAAAGAAAGCTATCCCTACAAAATCATATAGTCTGGCTATGCTCCATCTTCACCACACAAAATATTTAAATCATGCACAACCCCGATGACAAGCCAAGCAATTGTTTCATACTTTTGATGTTCTCAAACTTTTTCAATCTTCACGCAATACATGAGCGTGAGCCATGGACATAGCACTATATGTGGAATAGAATGGTGGTTGTGGAGAAGACAAAAAGGGAGAAGATAGTCTCACATCGGCTAGGCGTATCAACGGGCTATGGAGATGCCCATCAATAGATATCAATGTGAGTGAGTAGGGATTGCCATGCAACGGATGCACTAGAGCAATAAATGCATGAAAGCTCAACAAAAGAAACTAGTGGGTGTGCATCCAACTTGCTTGCTCACGAAGACCTAGGGCACTTGAGGAGGCCCATCATTGGAATATACAAGCCAAGTTCTATAATGTAAAATTCCCACTAGTATATGAAAGTGACAACATATGAGATTCTCTATCATGAAGATCATGGTGCTACTTTGAAGCACAAGTGTGGTAAAAGGATAGTAGCATTGTCCCTTCTCTCTTTTTCTCTCATTTTTTTATATTGTTTTTATTATTTGGGCCTTTCTCTCTTTTTTTATGGCCTCTTTTCTATTTTTTTATTTGGGCTGCTTTGGCCTCTTTTATTTTTTTATTTTCGTCCAGAGTCTCGTCCCGACTTGTGGGGGAATCATAGTATCCATCATCCTTTCCTCACTGGGACAATGCTCTAATAATGATGATCATCACACTTTTATTTACTTACAACTCGATACTTAGAACAAGATATGACTCTATATGAATGCCTCCGGCGGTGTACCAGGATATGCAATGACTTATGAGTGACAAGTATGAAAGAATTATGAACAGTGGCTTTGCCACAAATACGATGTCAACTACATGATCATGCTAAGCAATATGACAATGATGAAGCGTGTCATAAACGAAACAGTTGAAAGTTGCATGGCAATATATCTCGGAATGGCTATGGAAATGCCATAATAGGTAGGTATGGTGGCTGTTTTGAGGAAGGTATATGGTGGGTTTATGGTTCCGGCGAAAGTTGCGCGGTACTAGAGAGGCTAGCAATGGTGGAAGGGTGAGAGTGCGTATAATCCATGGACTCGACATTAGTCATAAAGAACTCACATACTTATTGCAAAAATCTATTAGTTATCGAAACAAAGTACTACGCGCATGCTCCTAGGGGGATAGATTGGTAGGAAAAGACCATCGCTCGTCCCCGACCGCCACTCATAAGGAAGACAATCAATAAATAAATCATGCTCCAACTTCGTCACATAACGGTTCACCATACGTGCATGCTCCGGGAATCACAAACTTCAACACAAGTATCTCTCAAATTCACAACTACCCAACTAGCATGACTCCAATATCACCATCTCCATATCTCAAAACAATCATCAAGTATCAAACTTCTCTTAGTATTCAACACACTCATAAGAGAATTTTATTATTAATCTTGTATACCTAGCATATTAGGATTCTAAGCAAATTACCATGCTATTTAAGACTCTCAAAATAATATAAGTGAAGCATGAGAGTTCATCTATTTCTTCAAAATAAAACTACCACCATGCTCTAAAATATATAAGTGAAGCACTAGAGCAAATGACAAACTACTCCGAAAGATATAAGTGAAGATCAATGAGTAGTCGAATAATTATGCAATTATGTGAAGACTCCCTCACATTCAATAATTTCGGATCTTGGTACTCTTTTCAAACAGCAAGCAAAGCAAAATAAAATGACATCTAAGAATAGCAAACATCATGTGAAGAAGCAAAAACTTAGGATCAACCGATACTAACCGATAGTTGTTGAAGAAGAAAGGTGGGATGCCAACCGGGGCATCCCCAAGCTTAGACACTTGAGACTTCTTCAAATATTATCTTGGGGTGCCTTGGGCATCCCCAATCTTGAGCTTTTGTGTCTTCTTAATTCCTCTCATCTCACGGTCTCCCTAAATCTCAAAAGCTTCATCCACACAAAACTCAACAAGGACTCGTGAGATAAGTTAGTATAAACCATTGCAAAAACCTTATCATACTCTACTGTAGCAAACCACTAAAATTATTATTCAACATTGCATACTAAATGCCTCTGCATATTTAATAGTCCTATCCTCAAATAGAATCATTAAAGAAGCAAACATATGCAAACAATGCAAACATAACAGCAATCTGCCTAAACAGGATAGTCTGTAAAGAATGCTGCAACATCCATACTTCCCTAGGTCCAAAAATTATGAAAGAAAATTCCCACTGTATTAAATTTATCAGATCTTAATATGCAAAAGGTTTCAAAATTTTATCACATCCTGACTTTTCTAGGGAATTATTGCAACAGCGGTAAACTTTCTGTTTTCAAACAGCAAGATGTATACTCGTAACATAGGCATAGTAAAGGCTATCAATGCCACTTTTATTGAAATAAAAGATGCAAAACAATATTCTAAATAACGGAAAGCAAATCCTAACAAAATGAATTGACGCTCCAAGCAAAAAACATATCATATGGCGAATAAAAATATAGGTCCAACTAAAGTTACCGATGAACGAAGATGAAAGAGGGGATGCCTTCCGGGGCATCCCCAAGCTTAGGCTCTTGGATATCCTTGAATATTACCTTGGGGTGCCTTGGGAATCCCCAAGCTTAGGCGATTTCCACTCCTTATTCCATAGTCCATCAAATCCTTACCCAAAACTTGAAAACTTCACAACACAAAACTTAACAGAAAACTCGTAAGCTCCGTTAGTATAAGAAAATAAATCACCAATTCAAGGTACTGTAATGAACTCATTATTTATTTATATTTGTGTTAATCCTACTGTATTCCAACTTATCTATGGTTTATAAACTATTTTACTAGCCATAGATTCATCAAAATAAGCGAACAACACACGAAAAACAGAATCTGTCAAAAACAGAACAGTCTGTAGTAATCTGGATCAAACGTATACTTCTGGAACTCATAAAATTATCAAATAAATTGCTGGACCTGAGGAATTTATCTATTGATCATCTTAAAAAAGAATTAACTAAATATCACTCTCCAAATAAAAAAGGCAGCAATTCTCGTGAGCGCTAAAGTTTCTGGTTTTGACAGCATGATCAACAAGACTTTCCCCAAGTCTTCCCAAAGGTTCTACTTGGCACAAACACTAATGAAACACATAAAACCACATCTAAATAGAGGCTAGATGGATTATTTATTACTAAATAGGAACAAAAAGCAAGGAACAAAATAAAATTGGGTTGCCTCCCAACAAGCGCTATCGTTTAATGCCCCTAGCTAGGCATGATGATTTCAATGATGCTCACAGAAATGATAAGAATTGATACATAAAGAGAGCATCATGAAGAATATGACTAGCACATTTAAGTCTAACCCACTTCCTATGCATAGGTATTTTTTGAGCAAACAACTTATGGGAACAAGAATCAACTTGCATAGGAAGGTAAAACAAGCATTTCTTCAAAATTTTAAGCACATAGAGAGGAAACTTGATATTATTGCAATTCTTACAAGCATATGTTCCTCCCTCATAATAATTTACAGTAGCATCATGAATGAATTCAACAATATAACTATCACATAAAGCATTCTCTTCATGATCTACAAGCATAGGAAATTTACTACTCTCCACATAAGCAAAATTCTTCTCTTGAATAGTAGTGGGAGCAAACCCAACAAAGTAACTATCATGGGATTGAAAATTGAAATCAAGATGACAAGTTTCATTGTTATCATTATTCTTTATAGCATACAAGTCATCACAATAATCATCATAGATAGGAGGCATGCTTTCATCATAATAAATTTGCTCATCAAAACTTGGGGGACAAAAAATATCATCTTCATCAAACATAGCTTCCCCAAGCTTGTGGCTTTGCATATCATTAGCATCATGGATATTCAAGGAATTCATACTAACAACATTGAAATCATGCTCATCATTCAAATATTTAGTGCCAAACATTTTATAGATTTCTTCTTCTAGCACTTGAGCACAATTATCCTTTCCATCATACTCACGAAAGATATTAAAAAGGTGAAGCGTATGAGACAAACTCAATTCCATTTTTTTATAATTTTCTTTTATAGACTAAACTAGTGATAAAACAAGAAACTAAAAGACTCGATTGCAAGATCTAAAGATATACCTTCAAGCGCTAACCTCCCCGGCAACGGCGCCAGAAAAGAGCTTGGTGTCTACTACACAACCTTCTTCTTGTAGACGTTGTTGGGCCTCCAAGTGCAGAGGTTTGTAGGACAGTAGCAAATTTCCCTCAAGTGGATGACCTAAGGTTTATCAATCCGTAGGAGGCGTAGGATGAAGATGGTCTCTCTCAAGCAACCCTGCAACCAAATAACAAAGAGTCTCTTGTGTCCCCAACACACCCAATACAATGGTAAATTGTATATGTGCACTAGTTCGGCGAAGAGATGGTGATACAAGTGGTATATGGATAGTAGATAATAGTTTTTGTAATCTGAAATAATAAAAACAGCAATGTAGCAAGTGATAAAAGTGAGTGTAAAAGGTATTGCAATGTGTTGAAACAAGGCCTAGGGTTCATACTTTCGCTAGTGTAAGTTCCCTCAACAATACTAACATAATTGGATCACATAACTATCCCTCAACATGCAACAAAGAGTCCCTCCAAAGTCACTAATAGTGGAGAATGAACGAAGAGATTATGGTAGGGTACGAAACCACCTCAAAGTTATTCTTTCAAATCAATCCGTTGGGCTATTCCTATAAGTGTCACAAACAGCCCTAGAGTTCATACTAGAATAACACCTTAAGACACAAATCAACCAAAACCCTAATGTCACCTAGATACTCCAATGTCACCTCAAGTATCCGTGGGTATGATTATACGATATGCATCACACAATCTTAGATTCATCTATTCAACCAACACATAGAACCTCAAAGAGTGCCCCAAAGTTTCTACCGGAGAATCACGACGAAAACGTGTGCCAACCCCTATGCATAGGTTCATGGGCGGAACCCGCAAGTTGGTCATCAAAACATACATCGAGTGGCACGTGGTATCTCATTGTCACCACAGATATCCACGGCAAGACATACATAAAGTGTTCTCAAATCTTTAAAGACTCAATCTGATAATATCACTTCAAAGGGGAAACTCAATTCATTACAAGAGAGAAGAGGGGGAGGAGAAACGTAAGATCCAACTATAATAGCAAAGCTCACGATACATCAAGATCGTATCATCTCAAGAACACGAGAGAGAGAGAGAGAGAGAGAGAGAGAGATCAAACACATAGCTACTGGTACATACCCTCAGCCCCGAGGGAGAACTACTCCCTCCTCGTCATGGAGAGCACCGGGATGATAAAGATGGCCACCGGAGAGGGATTGCCCCCTCCGGCAGGGTGCCAAAACGGGTCTAGATTGGTTTTCGGTGGCTATGGAGGCTTCTGGCGGCGGAACTCCCGATCTATTGTGCGTCCCGGAAGTTTTAGGGTACGTGGAGTTATATAGGCAGAAGAAGCACGTCAGGGGAGCCACGAGGGCTCCACGAGACAGGGGGGCACGCCCTAGGGGGGGCGCCCCCACCCTCGTGAGCACCTCGTTCCTTCCTTGACGTGGTGTCCAAGTCCATCAGGTGTGTTTCCTTCCAAAAATAACTTCTCCAGTTGATTTCGTTCTGTTTTGACTCCGTCTGATATTCCTTTTCTTCAAAACACTGAAATAGGCATAAAACAGCAAATCTGGGCTTGGCCTCCGGTTAATAGGTTAGTCCCAAAATTAATATAAAAGTGGAAAATAAAGCCCAATATTGCCCAAAACAGTAGATAATATAGCATGGAGCAATCAAAAATTATAGATACGTTGGAGACGTATCAATACCCATTTTTCGCACTGTATCCTGATAGAGCAGGTTCAGGCTGCTGCCGCCGTCCATAAGGACTCGAGTGAGATGAAATCCGTCGATGATGGGGTCTAGGACTAGTGCGGCGGATCCGCCATGACGGATGCTAGTGGGGTGATCCCTGCAATCAAAGGTGATCGAGTAAGCAGACCATGGGTTGAACTTTGGGGCGACGAGCTCCATCGCATAGACGTCCCTTAGTGCACGCTTCCGCTCCCTCTTGGGAATGTGGGTTGCGTATATCATGTTCACCGTCTTCACTTGTGGGGGGAACCCTTTCTGTCCTCCCGTGTTCGGCGCCCGGGGCTCTTCCTCATCATCACTATGCATCCCCTTGTCCTTGTTTTCGGCATTTAACTTGCCGGCCTGCTTGAACACCCAGCATTCTCTGTTGGTGTGATTAGCTGGCTTGTCGGGGGTGCCATGGATTTGACACGAGCGATCCAGTATGGGATCCAAACTGGACGGAGCCGGTGTACTTCTTTTAAATGGCTTTTTCCGCTGACCGGATCTAGAGCCTCTGAATCCGGCATTGACTGTCATATCCTCAGTGTTATCGCCGTTATTGCGGCACTTTTGTCTGTTACGATGTTGTCTGCCGTTGGCATCTTTGGTATCCGAAGTGCCCGGATTCCTCGATGTGTTATTGCCGCGAGCCAGTCAGCTATCCTCGCCCGCGCAGAAGCGGGTCATGAGTGTCGTGAGGGCTTCCATAGACTTCGGCTTTTCTTGGCCGAGGTGCCGGGCAAGCCACTCGTCGCGGATGTTATGCTTGAATGCCGCTAAGGCCTCTGCATCCAGATAGTCGACAATTTGGTTTTTCTTAGTCAGGAATCGTGTCCAAAATTGTCTGGCCGATTCCCCTAGCTGTTGAGTTATATGGCTCAAGTCATCAGCATCTGGTGGTCGCACATAAGTGCCCTGGAAGTTGTCAAGGAATGCGTCTTCCAGATCCTCCCAACTGCCGACGGAGTCTGCTGGCAAGCTATTCAGCCAATGCCGAGCTGGTCCTTTGAGTTTTAGTGGGAGGTATTTGATGGCATGTAGATCATCACCGCGAGCCATGTGGATGTGGAGGAAATCCTCAATCCATACAGCGGGATCTGTTGTACCATCATATGATTCAATATTTACGGGTTTGAAACCCTCCGGGAATTCATGATCCATAACTTCATCAATGAAGCATAGGGGGTGTGCGGCGTCTCTGTGCCGGGCTATATCCCGACACAGTTCATGTGAGTCTTGTCTGCTATATTCGGCCCGGCCGGATTTGCTTTTGGTGTATCCGGCGCGACGATCATCGTCTCGTGTTGGCGCGCGTGCCCGTGACCCGTATATTGACCTTGCAAGTTTTGCCTTACTGTCCAATATGTCTCACAGGTCCCGTGTGTTGCCCCGGGCCTTGGTATTTTTGAATGAGTGGCGGCAGGGTGCAGGCTGAACTTTAGGCTGAAACGCCTCTCTGGCTCGGCCACGCAGTGGCCGGTCAGCCGCATCGTACACTGGTGAATGAGGTTTCAATGCTTCCTCCTCGATGTGAGGTAGCAACCTTCCCTTTGGGTAACTCTTGGAGGGGCGCTCGAGTTCATATTCCTCGGCCGCAAGGACTTCGGTCCATCTGTCTGCTAGCAAGTCTTGATCAGCTTGAAGCTGTTGTTGCTTTTTCTTTAGGCTATTTGTTGTGGCCATAAGCCGGCGCTTGAAGCGCTCCTGCTCGACGGGGTCCTCATGCATGATAAATTCTTCGTCGCTGAGGCTCGCCTCGTCTTCAGAGAGAGGCATGAAGTTGTCCTCCTCCAGTTCTCCATCTGTTGCCTGCTCTAGAGGGCTGGCTTGTTCATCCTCCGGCTCCACATCGTGCTGGAGGGGATTGTGGTTGTCCTCAGCACTATCTGGAGTGTTATTATCTCCTGTGTCGGTATCACTACTTTTGCTGTGGCGGGACTTAGAGCGGCGCCGCTGACGTCGGCGCTTGGTTGCTTCTTGGAGGGGTCATCCTCCACTGTCTCGTCGCCATTGCCTTCTTTAGGGGTGTCCACCATATATATGTCGTATGATGAGGTAGCAGTCCAGCGCCCTGTGGGCGGTGGTTCCTGCTCATCTCCTGCATCATCATCCATGCCGTCGATGTCTTCGGAGTCGAAGTCGAGCATGTCGGTTAAATCATCGACAGTGGCTACTAAGTGGGTGGTGGCTGGGCAGCGAATTTCTTCGTCGTCCGCATCCCATTCTAGCCGCACATAGTTCGGCCAAGGTTCTCCTGACAGGGAGAGGGACCTCAATGAATTTAGCACATCACTGAAGGGCGAGTGCTGAAAGATATCTGAGGAGGTGAACTCCATGATTGGCGCCCAGTCGGATTCGACGGGCACGGATGTAAGCGGCTCGGAGTCCGTGGCCGGAGGTGAATCCAGTGGTTCGGCGACACGGCTCTCGTAAGGGGTGAAGTCAGTATCCGGCTCCATCGCCACTGAGAGTGCGGTCTCCATGGCGGGGTCTATCCCTCCGCTCTCGGATGGCGCGATTTGCTCCGGATTGACGGCAGGAGTAGTTGCAGATGCGATCTCCCGAACACTGTCCGACTGCAGAGTTACGTCGTGCTTGTCGTGACTGTGCGGCACACCTGACACAGGCTCGAATCCGTCGAAGATCAAGTCTCCGCTGACGTCGGCAGTGTAGTTTAAGTTTTTGAATCTGACCTGATGGCCAGGGGCGTAGCTCTCGATCTTCTCCAGATGGCCAAGCGAATTGGCCCGCAATGCGAAGCCGCCGAATACGAAGATCTGTCCGGGGAGGAAAACCTCACCCTGGACCACATCGCTACCGATGATCGAAGGAGCCATCAAGCCTTATGGTGACGACATAGTGGAACTCTCAATGAAAGCACCAATGTCGGTGTCAAAACCGGCGGATCTCGGGTAGGGGGTCCCGAACTGTGCGTCTAAGGCGGATGGTAACAGGAAGCAGGGGACACGATGTTTTACCCAGGTTTGGGCCCTCTTGATGGAGGTAATACCCTATGTCCTGGTTGATTGTTCTTGATGATATGAGTATTACAAGAGTTGATCTACCACGAGATCATAGAGGCTAAACCCTAGAATCTACCCTATGGTATGATTGTCTGTTGTCCTACGGACTAAACCCTCCGGTTTATATAGACACCGGAGGGAGCTAGGGTTACACAAGGTCGGTTACAAGGGATGAGAATTACATATCCGTATTGCCTAGCTTGCCTTCCACGCCAAAGAGAGTCCCATACGGACACGGAACGAAGTCTTCAATCTTGTATCTTCATAGTCCAACAGTCCGGCCAAAGGATATAGTCCAGCTATCCGGAGACCCCCTAATCCAGGACTCCCTCAAGCTCCTAGCTAATCAAGCATGGCACAATAACTATGATCTCTAGTTGTCATTGCAAACATGTTTATTCATAATAGCTCGAATCAAGAACGATGAACTAATCATATTTACAAAAACAAAAGAGGTCGAGTTCATACCAGCTTTTCTCATCTCAATAAGTTCATCATATAATCATCATTATTGCCTTTCACTTGCATGACCGAACGATGTGAATAATAATGATTGTGCATGTGCATTGGACTAAGCTGGAATCCGCAAGCATTCAATGAACAGGAGAAGACAAGGCAATATGGGCTCTTTTGTCAGATCAACAATTATGCATATAAGAGCCACTTCAACAATTTAATAATGGTCTTCTCCTATCGACCCCCAAAGAAAAGAAAAGAAATAAAACTATTTACACGGGAGAGCTCCCAACAGGTAAAAGAATAACATGAAATCTTTTTGGGTTTTCTTTTTAATTACTACTACAAGCATTGAAAGTAAACTAATTAAAAGCTACAACTATTTTTTTTTGTTTTTCTTAAGGTTTATTAAACACACAAAAAGAAAGCATAAAAAGGAAAGTACACTAGCATGGATGATACAATGAAAAAGTATGAGCACCGACATCTAGCAATGAGTGTGTGAACATAAATGTAATGTCGGTGGGAAATACGTACTCCTCCAAGCTTAGGCTTTTGGCCTAAGTTGGTCTATGGCCACGGCTGGCCTGGCGGATATCCATAATAATAGTTGGGGTCGTACTACGAAGAAGAAGAAGACTCCGATTGCCACTGGTTGGCAATCATCTCCGGATCCCACTGGTAATTAGACTGTTGTGAAGGATCAACTTGTGGTTCCGGCTCTGGCTCCATGGCTGGTGCAGGGTTCCGGTAGGCGTGAATAGCCTCTAACAGAACAAGGTACTGGCCTGCAGATAAATCAAACAAAGAAGGAGCAGGCAGGGTAATAGTCTCAGGATGATGTTTATCAAAGAACAATTTGTATTTAAGCTCTCCTTCCCTATTCTTAACAATAAAATAATGTGCCACCATACTTTTCTAATCTAAATAAACATGAGGCATCACTTTTTCTTCCTTCTCATAATGCCTAATAGGTATGTTAAAATGTGCAGCTGGGCGTGAAGCATAGATGCCTCCAAAGATGGGCCCTTTGTACGGTTCAGACTTAACCGTTTAGCAATAATGCCGCCCATACTAACAGAGTTATCACTGAATAAACCATGGAGCAAAATAAAAATATCAGGGACACTAAGGTTTCCACAGTTTCCGCGACCAATTAAACAACGACTAGCAAATAATGCAAAATAGAGTAAAACAGGAAAATGTATGCTAGTGATTCGTGCATCAGAAACCTTCCTTGTTTCCCCTACAGTGATAGTATCAATAAACCCATCCACATCCTCGCGATGTGGTTCCTCTGCCTTGCCCTTGAAAGGGACTAAAAAAACCCGACAAAAATCATAAAGTGACATCTCCTTATGCTCATCATATAAATGAAACTCCAGTGTAGGTGGTGAGCTCCTAGAATGGAAATGAAAGTTTTGCACAAAGATATTTGTGAGTAAGAGATACTGATCGCGTTGGTTGTGGAGGAAAGCGGTGAGGCCTGCATTCTTAGCCAATTTGTAAAAATCTTCATAAATCCCGGTTGCTCTCAAGAAATCATCGGAAGGCCATTCACACGACCGAACCTCCGCGGTGCGAGGCAGATTATACTTAGGCTTCTGTTCCTTTTCCTTCGAGCTTTGGCTCGATGAGCCCCTCAAAAGTCTCTTCATCATCTTCTGAAAAGTTCTGAAATTTTTAGTAACTTCAAAATAAAAGTAAACCAAACTCAATAATATTGATAGAAACTACTCCTACAAGTGCCTAGAGCCTATATCATGCATCAAAACTACTTGGAACCATATAAATTCGACATGCAAGCTCAAGAACATGGTCACCTAGGCAACACAATTTTGCAATGAATAAAGCACTAGAACAAAAACTAATTGGACCAATGGAGGAGTCACATACCAAGGAACAACCTCCCCCAAGCAGTTTGTGAGAGGTGCTTTGAGCAAGGAGATAAAAAATGGCAGCAAAATGAGCTAGAACTCATGCTTGAGCTGGATATTCGTGTTTGGGCGAGGAAGAAGGAGTGTGTGGGTGAAAGGATAAGTGGAGGAGGGCCACCGTGGGCCCACGAGGCAGGGGGCACACCCAGGGGGTAGCGCGCGCCCTCCACCCTCGTGGGCAGGTGGGTGACCCCCCTGATGTGTTCTCAGTGCCAAATATTCTCAAATATTCTAGAAAAAATCATATTTAAATTTCAGGGTATTTGGAGAACTTTTATTTTTGGGGTATTTTTATATTGCATGGATAATCAGATAACAGATAGAAAAATACTATTTTTATTTTATTTAATATAAATAACAGAAAGTAAAAGGAAGGTACAGAAGGTTGTGCCTTCTAGTTTCATCCATCTCATGATCATCAAAAGGAATCTACTAACAAGGTTGATCAAGTCTTGTTAACAAACTCATTCCGAATAACATGGAACCAGAGAAATTTCGAATAACACTATGTTACCTCAACAGGGATATGCACATCCCCAATAATAAGAATATCATATTTCTTCTTGACAGTAGGAAGGGGAAATTCAAAACCTCCAAATATAATCGATGGATTTTTTCCAATAGAGTTGATACTATGAACTTGAGGTTGTTTCCTCGGAAAGTGTACCGTGTGATCATTACCATTAACATGAAAAGTGACATTGCCTTTAGTGCAATCAATAACAGCCCCTGCAGTATTCAAAAAGGGTCTCCCAAGAATAATAGACATACTATCGTCCTCGGGAATATCAAGAATAACAAAGTCCGTTAAAATAGTAACGTTTGCAACTACAACAGGCACATCCTCACAAATACCGACAGGTATAGCAGTTGATTTATCAGCCATTTGCAAAGATATTTCAGTAGGTGTCAACTTATTCAAATCAAGTCTACGATATAAAGAGAGAGGCATAACACTAACACCGGCTCCAAGATCACATAAATCAGTTTTAACATAGTTTCTTTTAATGGAGCATGGTATAGTTGGTACACCGGGATCTCCAAGTTTCTTTGGTATTCCACCCTTAAAAGTATAATTAGCAAGCATGGTGGAAATTTCAGCTTCCGGTATCTTTCTTTTATTAGTAACAATTTCTTTCATATACTTAGCATAAGGATTCATTTTGAGCATATCAATTAATCGCATACGCAAAAAGATAGGTCTAATCATTTCAGCAAAGCGCTCAAAATCCTCATCATCCTTTTTCTTGGATGGTTTGGGAGGAAAAGGCATGGGTTTCTGAACCCATGGTTCTCTTTCTTTACCATGTTTCCTAGCAACAAAGTCTTTCTTATCATAACGTTGATTCTTTGATTGTGGGTTATCAAGATCAACAGCAGGTTCAATTTCTATATCATTATCATTACTAGGTCGAGCATCATCATGAACATTATCATTAACATTATCACTAGTTTCAGGTTCATTACCAGATTGTGTTTTAGCATCAAAGATAGAAATATCATTTGGATTCTCAGGTGTTTCAATAACAGGTTCACTAGAAGCATGCAAAGTCCTATCATTTTTCTTTTTCTTCCTTTTAGAAGGACTAGGTGCATCCACATTATTTCTCTGAGAATCTTGCTCAATTCTCTTAAGGTGGCCTTCAGGATACAAAGGTTCCTGAGTCATTTTACCACCTCTAGTCATAACTCTAACAACATTATCATTATTCTTACTATTCAATTCGTTGAGCAAATCATTTTGAGCTTTAAGTACTTGTTCTACTTGAGTGGTAACCATAGAAGCATGTTTACTAATAAGTTTAAGTTCACCTTTGATATTAGCCATATAATCACCCAAGTGTTCGAGCATATTTGAATTGTATTTCAATTGTCTACCAAAATAAGCATTAAAATCTTCTTGCTTAGCCATAAATTTATCAAACTCATCTAAGCATGGGCTAGCAAACTTAGTAAATGGGATTTCAGCTTTATCATATCTATAGAGAGAATTTACCTTTACTACCTGTGTCGGGTTATCAAGACCATGAGTTTCTTCAATAGGTGAAGGATTAAGATCATATGTTTCTTCAACAAGCGGTAAATTAAGATCATGTATTTCTTCAATAGGAGGTAAATTCTTAACATCTTCAGCTTTAATACCTTTTTCTTTCATATATTTCTTTGCCTCTTGCATATCTTCAGGACTGAGAAATAGAATACCCCTCTTCTTCAGAGTTGGTATGGGAATAGGCTCAGGAATTGGCTCCGCAGGTGTCCAATTATTTTCATTTGTCAACATATTATTCAATAGAATTTCAGCTTCATCCGGTGTCCTTTCCGTGAAAACAGAACTAGCACAACTATCCAGGTAATCTCTGGAAGCATCGGTTAGTCCATTATAAAAGATATCAAGTATTTCATTTTTCTTAAGAGGATGATCAGGCAAAGCATTAAGTAACTTGAGAATCCTCGCCCAAGCTTGTGGGAGACTCCCTTCTTTAAGTTGCACAAAATTATATATATCCCTTAAAGCAGCTTGTTTCTTATGAGCAGGGAAATATTTAGCAGAGAAGTAATAAATCATATCGTGGGGACTACGCACACAACCAGGATCAAGAGAATTAAACCATATCTTAGCATCACCCTTTAATGAGAACGAAAATATTTTAAGGATATAAAAGTAGCGAGTTCTCTCATCATTAGTGAACAAGGTAGCTATATCATTTAATTTAGTAAGATGTGCCACAACGGTTTCAGATTCATAGCCATGAAAAGGACAGATTCAACCAAAGTAATTATATCAGGATCAACAGAGAATTCATAATCCTTATCGGTAACACAGATAGGTGAAGTAGCAAAAGCAGGGTCAGGTTTCATTCTAGCATTTAGAGATTGTTGATTCCATTTAGCTAATAACCTCTTGAGTTCGTATCTATCTTTGCAAGCTAAAATAGCTAAAGAAGCTTCTTTATCAAAAACATAACCCTTAGGAATAACAGGCAAGTCTTCATCGTCATTTTCATCAGTATTATCAGATTCAATACTTTCAATCTCTCTAGCCCTAGCAAGTTGTTCGTCAAGAAATTCACTAAGTGGCACAGTAGTATCAAGCATAGAAGTAGTTTCATCATAAGTATCATGTATAGCAGAAGTGCCATCATCAATAACATGCGACATATCAGAACGAATAGCAGAAGCAGGTTTAGGTGTCGCAAGCTTACTCAAAATAGAAGGTGAATCAAGTGCAGAGCTAGATGGCAGTTCCTTACCTCCCCTCGTAGTTGAGGGATAAATCTTGGTTCTTGGATCTTTCAAGTTCTTCATAATGATAAGCAGATATACGTCCCAAGTGACTCGAAGAATAGAGCTATGCTTCCCGGCAACGGCGCCAGAAAATAGTCTTGATAACCCACAAGTATAGGGGATTGCAACAGTTTTTGAGGGTAGAGTATTCAACCCTAATTTATTGATTCGACACAAGGGGAGCCAAAGAATATTCTCAAGTATTAGCAGCTGAGTTGTCAATTCAACCACACCTGGAAACTTAATATCTGCAGCAAAGTATTTAGTAGCAAAGTAATATGATAGTAATGGTAATGGTAGCAAAAGTAATATTTTTGGTATTTTGTAGTGATGATAGCAATAGCAACGGAAAAGTAAATAAGCGAAGAACAATATATGGAAAGCTTGTAGGCAATGGATCAGTGATGGAGAATTATGCCAGATGCGGTTCATCATGTAACAATCATAACCTAGGGTGACACAGAACTAGCTCCAGTTCATCAATGTAATGTAGGCATGTATTCCGAATATAGTCATACGTGCTTATGGAAAAGAACTTGCATGACATCTTTTGTCCTACCCTCCCGTGGCAGCGGGGTCCTAGCGGAAACTAAGGGATATTAAGGCCTCCTTTTAATAGAGTACCGGAACAAAGCATTAGCACATAGTGAATACATGAACTCCTCAAACTACGGTCATCACCGGTAAGTATCCCAATTATTGTCACTTCGGGGTTAACGGATCATAACACATAATAGGTGACTATAGACTTGCAAGATAGGATCCAGAACTCTCATATATTTATGAAAACATAATATGTTCAGATCTGAAATCATGGCACTCTTGCCCTAGTGACAAGTATTAAGCATAGGAAAGTCATAGCAACATCAATCTCAGAACATAGTGGATACTAGGGATCAAACCCTAACAAAACTAACTCGATTACGTGAAAGATCCCATCCAACCCATCACCGTCTAGCAAGCCTACGATGAAATTACTCATGCATGGCAGTGAGCATCATGAAATTGGTGATGTAGGATGGTTGATGATGACGATGGCGACGGATTCCCCTCTCCGGAGCCCTGAACGGACTCCAGATCAGCCCTCCCGAGAGGTTTTAGGGCTTGGCGGCGGCTCCGTATCGTAAAGTGCGATGAATCCTTCTCTCTGATTTTTTTTCTCCCTGAAACACAATAGATAGAGTTGGAGTTGGAGTCGGAGGAGCTCCAGGGGGCCCACGAGGTAGGGGGCGCGCCCTAGGGGGGCAGGCGCGCCCTCCACCCTCGTGGACAGGTGGTGGGCCCCTGGCCTTCATCTTTTGCAGGTATTTTTTATATTTTCCAAAAAGTTGCTCCATGAAGTTTCAGGTCATTCCGAGAACTTTTGTTTCTGCACATAAATAACACCATGGTAATTCTGGTGAAAAGAGCGTCAGTCCGGGTTAGTTCCATTCAAATCATTCAAGTTAGAGTCCAAAACAAGGGCAAAAGTGTTTGGAAAAGTAGATACGACGGAGACGTATCAGTGCCCCCCTCCACAATTTACTCCTCCGGTCATAGTGTCGTAGTGCTTAGATGAAGCACTGCGCGGATCACATCACCATCACCGCCACCACGCCGTCGTGCTGACGAAACTCTTCCTCGACCCTCTGCTAGATGAAGAGTTTGTGGGACGTCATCGAGCTGAACATGTGCTGAATTCGGAGGTGCCGTACGTTCGGTACTAGATCGGTTGGATCGTGAAAACATTCGACTACATCAACCGCGTTAACCTAACGCTTCCCTTTCGGTCTACGAGGGTACATAGACACACTCTCCCCCTCTCGTTGCTATGCATCTCCTAGATAGATCTTGCGTGATCGTAGGAATTTTTTTGAAATTGCATGCTATGCTCCCCAATAGTGGCATCCGAGTCAGGTCTATGCGTAGATGATATACACGAGTAGAACACAAAGAGTTGTGGGCGATAATAGTCATACTACTTACCACCAACGTCTTATTTTGATTCGGTGGTATTGTTGGATGAAGCGGCCCGGACCAACCTTACATGACCATGTTCATGAGACCGGTTCCACCAATAGACATGCAACTTGTTTTGCATAAAGGTGGCCGGCGGGTGTCTGTTTCTCCAACTTTAGTTGAATCAAATTTGATTACGGACGGTCCTTGTTGAAGGTTAAAAGAGCACACTTGACGAAAAATCATTGTGGTTTTCATGCGTAGGTAAGAACGGTTCTTGCTAGATGCCCATAGCAGTGACACAAAACTTGCAACAACAAAGTAGAGGACGTCTAACTTGTTTTTGCAGGGCATGTTGTGATGTGATATGGTAAAGACGTGATGAGATATAAGTTGTTGTATGAGATGATCATGTTTTATAAAAGTTATCGGCAACTGGCAGGAGCCTTATGGTTGTCGCTTTATTGTATGAAATGCAATCGCCATGTAATTGCTTTACTTTATCACTAAGCGGTAGCGATAGTCGTAGAAGCAATAGTTGGCAAGACGACAACGATGCTACGATGGAGATCAAGCTGCCGAGCCGGTGACGATGGAGATCATGACGGTGCTTTGGAGATGGAGATCAAAGGCACAAGATGATGATGGCCATATCATGTTACATATTTTGATTGCATGTGATGTTTATCTTTTATGCATCTTATTTTGCTTAGTACGACGGTAGCATTATGAGATGATCCCTCACTAAATTTCAAGGTATAAGTGTTCTCCCTGAGTATGCACCGTTGCTACAGTTCGTCGTGCCGATCCACCACGTGATGATCGGGTGTGATGAGCTCTACGTTCACATACAATGGGTGTAAGACAGTTTTGCACGTGCAGAATACTCGATTTAAACTTGACGAGCCTAGCATATGCAGATATGGCCTCGGAACACTGAGACCGAAAGGTCGAATGTGAATCATATAATAGATATGATCAACATAGAGATGTTCATCATTGAAAACTACTCCATCTCACGTGATGATCGGACATGGTTTAGTTGATGTGGATCACGTGATCATTTAGATGACTAGAGGGATGTCTATCTAAGTGAGAGTTCTTAAGTAATATGACTAATTGAACTTTAATTTATCATGAACTTATTCCTGATAGTTTTTGCATATCTATGTTGTTGTAGATCAATGCCCGTGCTACCGTTCCCTTAAATTTTAATGCGTTCCTAGAGAAAGCTAAGTTGAAAGTTGATGATAGCAACTACACGGACATGGTCCATAACTTGAGGATTATCCTCATTGATGCATAGAATAATTACATATTGGAAGCACCGCTAGGTGCAAGGCCAGCTGCAGAGCAACTCCAGACGTAATGAACATCTGGCAGACTAAAGCTGATGACTACTCGATAGTTCAGTGTGCCATGCTTTACGGCCTAGAATCGGGACTTCAAAGACGTTTTGAACGTCATGGAGCATATGAGATGTTCCAAGAGTTGAAGTTAATATTTCAAGAAAATGCCCGAGTTGAGAGATATGAAGTCTCCAACAAGTTCTATATATGCAAGATGGAGGACAATAGTTCTGTTAGTGAACACATACTCAGAATGTCTGGGTACCATAACCACTTGACTCACTTGGGAGTTAATCTTCCGGATAATAGAGTCATTGACAGAGTTCTTCAATCAATGCCACCAAGCTATAAAGGCTTCGTGATGAACTATAATATGCAAGGGATGGAAAAGACAATTCTCGAGCTCTTCATGATGCTAAAGGCTGCGTAGGTAGAATCAAGAAGGAGCATCAAGTGTTGATGGTTAACAAGACCACTAGTTTCAATAAAAATGACAAAGGGAAGAAGGGGAACTTCAAGAAGAATAGCAAGCAAGTTGCTACTCCTGGGAAGAAACCCAAGTCTGGACCTAAGCTTGAAACTGAGTGCTTCTACTGCAAAGGGACTGGTCGCTGGAAGCAGAACTGCCCCAAGTATTTGGCGGATAAGAAGGAGGGCAAAGTGAAAGGTATATTTGATATACATGTTATTGATGTGTACCCTACTAATGCTCGTAGTAGCGCCTAGGTATTTGATACTGGTTCTGTTGCTCATATTTGCAACTCGAAACAGGGGCTACAGATTAAACGAAGATTGGCTAAGGACGAGGTGACGATGCGCGCTGGAAATGGTTCCAAGGTCGATGTGATCGCCATCGGCACGCTACCTCTACATCTACCTTCGGGATTAGTTTTAGACCTGAATAATTGTTATTTGGTGCCAGCGTTGAGCATGAACATTAAATATGGATCTTGTTTGATGTGAGACGGTTATTCGTTTAAATCAGAGAATAATGGTTATTCTATTTATATGAGTAATATCTTACCTTGATGAGTGGTCTATTTTTGTTGAATCTCGATCGTAGTGATACACATATTCATAATATTGAAGTCAAAAGATGCAAAGTTAATAATGATAGTGCAACTTATTTGTGGCACTGTCGTTTAGGTCATATTGGTGTAAAGCGCATGAAGAAACTCCATACCGATGGGCTTTTGGAATCACTTGATGCTTTCGAACCATGCCTCATGGGCAAGATGACTAAGACTCCGTTCTCCGGAACAATGGAGCGAGCCACTGACTTATAGGAAATAATACATACTGATGTATGCCGTCCGATGAGTGTTGAGGCTTGCGGTGGGTATCGTTATTTTCTGACCTTCACAGATGATTTGAGCAGATATGGGTATATCTACTTAATGAAACATAAGTCTGAAACATTTGAAAAGTTCAAAGAATTTCAGAGTGAAGTGGAAAATCATCGTAACAAGAAAATAAAGTTTCTACGATCTGGTCGTGGAGGTGAATATTTGAGTTATGAGTTTGGTCTTCATTTGAAACAATGTGGAATAGTTTCACAATTCACGCCACCCGGAAAACCACAGCGTAATGGTGTGTCTGAACGTCGTAACCGTACTTTATTAGATGTGGTGCGATCTATGATGTCTCTTACCGATTTACCACTATTCTTTTGGGGTTATGCTTTAGAGACGGCTACATTCATGTTAAATAGGGCACCATCTAAATCCGTTGAGACGACACCATATGAACTGTGGTTTGGCAAGAAACCTAAGCCGTCGTTTCTTAAAGTTTGGGGCTGCGATGCTTATGCGAAAAAGCTTCAACCTGATAAGCTCGAACCCAAATCGGAGAAATGTGTCTTCATAGGATACCCAAAAGAAATTGTTGGGTACACCTTCTATCACAGATCCGAAGGCAAGATATTCGTTGCCGAGAATGGATCCTTTCTAAAGAAAGAGTTTCTCTCGAAAGAAGTGAGTGGGAGGAAAGTAGAACTTGATGAGATAATTGTACCTTCTCCCGAATTGAAAAGTTGTTCATCACAGAAATCAGTTCCAGTGATGCCTACACCAGTTAGTGAGGAAGTTAATGATGATGACCATGAAACTTCAGATCGAGTTACTACCGAACCTCGTAGGTCAACCAGAGTACGTTCCGCACTAGAGTGGTACGGTAACCCTGTTCTGGAAGTCATGTTACTAGACCATGATGAACCTACGAACTATGAGGAAGCGATGATGAGCCCAGATTCCGCAAAATGGCTTGAGGCCATGAAATCTGATATGGGATTCATGTATGAGTGCAAAGTGTGGACTTTGGTTGACTTGCCCGATGATCGGCAAGCCATAGAGAATAAATGGATCTTTAAGAAGAAGACTAACACTGATGGTAATGTTACTATCTACAAAGTTCGACTTGTTGCGAAAGGTTTTCGACAAGTTCAAGGAGTTGACTACGATGAGACCTTCTCAGCGGTAGTGATGCTTTATTCTGTCCGCATCATGTTAGCAATTACCGCATTTTATGATTATGAAATTTGGCAAATGGACGTCAAAACTGTATTCCTTAATGGATTTCTTAAAGAAGAGTTGTATATGATGCAACCAGAAGGTTTTGTCGATCCTAAGGGTGCTAACAAAGTATGCAAGCCCCAGCAATCCATTTATGGACTGGTGCAAGCATCTCAGAGTTGGAATATATGCTTTGGTAGTGTGATCAAAGCATATGGTTTTATAAAGACTTTTGGAGAAGCCTGTATTTACAAGAAAGTGAGTGGGAGCTCTGTAGCATTTCTAATATTATATGTGGATGACATATTGTTGATTGGAAATAATATAGAATTTCTGGATATCATAAAAGGATACTTGAATAAGAATTTTTCAATGAAAGACCTCGGTGAAGCTACTTAAATATTAGGCATCAAGATCTATAGAGATAGATCAAGACGCTTAATTGGACTTTCACAAAGCACATACCTTGATAAATTTTTGAAGAAGTTCAAAGTGGATCAGTCAAAGAAAGGGTTCTTGCCTGTGTTACAAGGTGTGAAGTTGAGTCAGACTCAATGACTGACCACTGCAGAAGATAGAGAGAAAATGAAAGTCATTCCCTATGCCTTGGCCATAGGTTCTATCATGTATGCAATGCAGTGTACCAGACCTGATGTGTGCCTTGCTATAAGTTTAGCAGGGAGGTATCAAAGTAATCCAGGAGTGGATCACTCAACAGCGGTCAAGAACATCCTGAAATACTTGAAAAGGACTAAGGATATGTTTCTCGTTTATGGAGGTGACAAAGAGCTTGTCGTAAATGTTTACGTCGATGCAAGCTTTGACACTGATCTGGATGACCCAAAGTCACAAACCGGACACGTATTTATATTGAATGGTGCAGCTGTAAGTTGGTGCAGTCCCAAGCAGAGCATCGTGGCGGGATCTACGTGTGAAGCAGAGTACATAGCTGCTTCGGAAGCATCAAATGAAGAAGTCTGGATGAAGGAGTTCATATCCGATCTAGGTGTAATACCAAGTGCATCGGGTCCAATGAAAATCTTTTGTGACAATACTGGAGCAATTGCCTTAGCGAAGGAATCCAGGTTTCACAAGAGAACCAAACACATCAAGAGACGCTTCAACTCCATCCACAATCAAGTCAATGAGGGAGACATAGAGATTTGCAAAATACATATGGATCCGAATGTTGCAGGCCCGTAAACTAAGCCTCTTCCACGAGCAAAACATGATCAGCACCAAGACTCCATGGGTGTTAGAATCATTGCCGTGTAATCTGGATTATTGACTCTAGTGCAAGTGGGAGACTGAAGGAAATATGCCCTAGAGGCAATAATAAAGTTGTTATTTATATTTCCTTATATCATGCTAAATGTTTATTATTCATGCTAGAATTGTATTAACCGGAAACTTAGTACATGTGTGAATACATAGACAAAACATAGTGTCCCTAGTATGCCTCTACTTGACTAGCTCGTTAATCAAAGATGGTTAAGTTTCCTGACCATAGACATGCGTTGTCATTTGATGAACGGGATGGACAAGACCCATTCGTTTGCTTAGCATAATGATCTTTAACTTTTATTGCTATTGCTTTTTTCATGACTTATACATATTCCTCTGACTATGAGATTGCAACTCCCGAATACCGGAGGAACACCATGTGTTCTATCAAATGTCACAATGTAACTCGGTGATTATAAAGATGCTCTACAGGTGTCTCCGAAGGTGTTTGTTGGGTCGGCATAGATGAAGATTAGGATTTGTCACTCCGAGTATCGTAGAGGTATCTCTGGGCCCTCTTGGTAATTCACATCACTATAAGGCTTGCAAGCAATGTGACTAATGAGTTAGTTGCGGGATGATGCATTACAGAACGAGTAAAGATACTTGCCGGTAACGAGATTGAACTAGGTATGAGGATACCGACGATCGAGTCTCGGGCAAGTAACATACCGATGACAAAAGGAATAACATATATTGTTATTGCGGTTTGACCGATAAAGATCTTCGTAGAATATGTAGGAACTAATATGAGCATCCAGGTTCCGCTATTGGTTATTGACCGGAGATGTCTCGATCATGTCTACATAGTTCTCGAACCCGTAGGGTCCGCAGGCTTAACGTTCGATGACAATTTGTATTATGAGTCATGTGTTTTTGGTGAACGAAGTTTGTTCGGAGTCCCGGATGAGATAACGGACATGACGAGGAGTCTCGAAATAGTCGAGAGGTAAAGATTGATATATTGGACGATGATATTCGGACACCGAAATGGTTTCAGAAAAGTTCGGGTATATTTTGGAGTACCGAGGGGTTACCGGAACCCCTGAGGACGTATTGGGCCTACATGGGCCTTAGTGGAGAGAGAGGGGAGGCCGCAAGGGGTGGCACGTGCCCCCTCCAAGGGAGTCTGAATAGGACAAGGAGGAGGGCGCATGACCCCCTTTCCCTCTCCCTCTCCCTCTCCTTCCTTTTCCCCTCCTATGAGAAAGGAAAAAGGGGGGATCCTACTAGGAGTGGAGTCCTAGTAGGACTCCCCCCATGGCGCGCCACCTTGGTGGCCGGCCTCCTCCTCCCCTCCTTTATATACGGGGGCAGGGGGCACCCCATAGCACATCAATTGGTCTCTTAGCCGTGTGCAGTGCCCCCCTTCACAGTTTACTCCTCCGGTCATAGCGTCGCAGTGCTTAGGCGAAGCCCTATGCAGATCACATCACCATCACCATCACCATCACCATGACCATGCCGTCGCGCTGACAAAACTCTCCCTCGACCCTCTGCTGGATTAAGAGTTCGTGGGACGTCATCGAGCTAAACGTGTGCTGAATTCGGAGGTGCCATACGTTCGGTACTATATCAGTTGGATTGTGAAGACTTTTGACTACATCAACCGCGTTAACCTAAAGCTTTCGCTTTCGGTCTACAAGGGTACGTAGACACACTCTCCCCCTCTCGTTGCTATGCATCTCCTAGATAAATCTTGCGTGATCATAGGATTTTTTTTTGAAATTGTATGCTACGTTCCCCAACACAAGGACCTACCAATGATGGTATGTGGCCTTAGGTAGGCCCCATATGATGGGTTCTTGACCCTACCTGTAATAGGTGACCTCATCATTATCCCCCTAATCGGTTGAGGTTTTGTAGGACAAGCGGTCCGATCCTTCGGTTAAGTCCGAGTGCTTCGGGGGCACTTGGAATATGTCTCTGAATCGTGGTTTGTTGATCCTTAGACGAAAACACAACGGGTTCTGGACTATAAGTTTTCCCGGATGACCGAGTATCGTTGATCGCCAAGAAAAACATGATGGCATTCATTTGTCTCCCAGAGGAGATAGGCTTGGGGCCCGAGTGAGGGCATGCCATTACAACTCGAGTGGCGACGCCGACGCATGGTCTGATTCTCCGGAGAGATGTCATTCCTTATCCCAGGGGAACGCCCGTGCAAGCCTTCTATGAGTCCAGATTTACGAGCCATGCACCTTGGAGCGTAATGAAAGGGCCAAGTCAACCCACGGAGGGTCGTCAAGCTTGCCTCATAGCAATCCTGAAGAAGACTTCAGTCAGATGTTTAAGGTGGTCGAGTGCATTGGTCCCCGTGGAGGGTGGTCAGTCGGACTGACGTGAGTCCTTTAGGAATGGAAAAGAGGGCAATCAATCAGATCGATTTTCTCCGAAAATCTTGCGATTTGGATTTTTGCGTGCGTGCACGGAAGCGGTAACGACGTGCGTTAGTGGTGAAAGTGGGGCCATGGCGCCTCAATATTCGCCCACGAAATCCGCCAAATGCCGCGGCTCCTCTGCGCGACACCCCGTTGCGAGTGCCGTCGATCCAGAGATCAACGGCGCAAGATCTGGTATGTGATTTTGTCTAAGATATAAAAGTTTGGGGGACCAAGGCCAGAATCCCAGATCCCCTTCTCTCTTCCTCGGGTCCTCCGTTTCCTCTCCCCACTCGGGCGCAAAGAGCACCCGAATCCATAGCGAAAGACTCCACGGCCAAGGCAGAGAAGGCGAAGAAGGGTGGGAAGGCCTCCTCCTCAGGATCCGGCGCAATCGCTAGAGGCGCGTCAGGGGATTGGATCTCTTCACGCATCTAGGCTAAGCGGCTGGAGGACCTTGCTGCGGTGGGGCTGCTCCTGCAGGGAGGATGGCGCCGTCCGAAGGCGAGGGAGATCGAGCCAGCGCCGCAGGAGGACGAGCGCGTCCTGCTTGTCACCCACATCGACAGGCGATTCTCGATGCCTCCCCATCCTTTCTTCTGGTCTTTCCTCGAGTACTTCAGTGCACAGATCCATCATCTTCCCCCAAATGCAGGCATCTACCTCTCAACCTTCATCTCCCTCTGCGAGAATTTCCTCAACTGTCATTCCCATTGGGGCCTCTTCAAACACATCTTCACTTGCCGGTCAATGATTGCCAAAAAGGATTCACCGACTGGTGCCAAGACCAATGCCACCCAGCTGTGCAGAGGCCTGGGGATCCAAGTCCGGGGAGGGAGTGCCTCCCTGAAGATGAGCTTCCCCAATTCCGGCAAGCGGTGGCAGAGAATTTGGTTCTACTGCAGGGACGTCCCCGGTGCCAACAGCCAGTCGGGTCTCCCGCCGTACTCGGCGGTGAGGGTGAGGGATCCTGAGTCTCTCTTTGTGATGAAGGAGGAGAAGACAGAGGTCAGCATCCTGGTCGGTCCCCTAGTTGGGGTTGTGAATGCCGGCGTGAATGGTATGGATCTGCTGGAGACCTTTCTCACTCGGCGGATCCAGCCGCTGCAGGCCAGGGCCCACCCCATGTGGCTGTATGAGAGGCCGAGTGATCCCACTCGGGTGCATCCGGAGGAGCTCGCCGAGAAGGACATGGGGGCCAAGATCAAGGCCATCACTTGCGCCCGAGACAACCCGCGGGGAGCTCGGTTGGTTCCCGCCTACTCCAAAGATCTGCCGCCAGTCGAGGTAAGCATCTTCTACTCAGTCGGCATGTCAATATGTTGTTTCTTGTGCTCTGATGCATATGTTGCGCTGTGTTTGTTCCTCCCAGGATTTCCAAAACATGATCTCTGATATCCCGGTGGTTGACCGATCGCCCGAGGATGTGACGAGTTACACCGAGCGCCATTACTCGAAGGGGACCGACGATGACGACGAGAGCGACGAGGACGGGAGATCTGAGGATGGCGAGGAAGCCGAGTCCTCTATTTCTTACGAGGCTCTGAAAGAACCCCGTTCCAAAGCGATGCACGATCCAAGTGGCAAGTAGGGAGGAGCGAGCAGCCGACTGCTTCGGGGCGGACGACCCGTAGCTTAAAGCGTGCGCGTACAGAAGCAGAAAGCTCCGCAGAGAAGCAGCCCAAGCAACCCAAGCAGATCGCCTCGAAGCCTCGGAAGACTGCGGTGCCTCGAATCAAGGTGACGGTGTCGGTGGCTTCGACGTAAGTGTTCTTGCCAATTATTGTTGTCTTGACTCGGCTGAACGAAATCCCAGCTAACCGTCGAGTGTTGTTGAACTTCATAGTAACGAGACCTCGACGACATCGGCGGATCCGAATGCTCCCAAGCAGGACCAAGGTGACGTTGATGCAGCTGATGCCACCACTTCTTCCAAAGGTATTCTCGCGCCGACTGGCTATGGTATCAAAAACTTATCCAACAGATCTTCATTAATTTCTCCGACTCATATGTTCGTGCAGCTCCACCCGAGGTCATACAGTTGGATGACGATGAGAGGGTCGGCCTGCCTAACCTAGAGGCTGACAAGGAGAAGGCGCCTGTCGACGACGTGGCCATGCAGGAGGCCTCCCCTCACCGAGTGTAACGCGCTTCGCCGGTGAAGACCACCGCGAAGGTCACGGGGCCGAGTCCTTTGGCTCAGAGTAGCTCGGTGCCCGTGACTGCTGTGATTCCGGCTACGAGGCCTGCGCCAACACCTCCATCAACCTCCGGCACCACTTTTCCCCTGTACCACGTCCCTGAAGGCCAAGTGGGGGCGAGCAAGGAGGCTTTAATCCAGGCGGGGCTGATGTGCAGCCTGTTGAAGGACGCCTATGACGCCAGCGAGGCGCTGCAGACCAGCGTCCGAGTAAGCACCATTGTGAGTAAGATTTTCAGTCAAAGTTTCTGAATTTTCAGTTTCTTTCTCCATGATAGGGTTTCTGTCAATGTGTTTGCGTAGGGCATACCCACTAGATGCGAGGCTCTTGCTGGCTGAAAACAGTACAACCTCCCATGTTTGTCTTCGGTTTGAAGGGAAATCGCGTTCGGACCGCTCTGCAGACCAATACAGACCCGCGATTGATGGATACCATGGTCCGGACAACAGGATACAAACGGATGCGGGAGGTGTACGAATCCACCTTGGAGATGCCCTTATGATGACTCTTTTTGTCGGAGTTATTGGCCACGGGTAGCCTCATCTGCCTCCCATGGAACTTCAAGACATCGGGGCTGACTGCGCCCCTTCAATGTCAAAACTTAATCGCCGCCTTCTTGTGACCGGCCGGTTCAAGCAGTCGGCTCCCAGAAGACGGTGGACCCAGAAGAGGGCCACGAGCTAGGCCGCCTCCTAGTAGGCGGCCTCCAGAGAGGCCGGCTCCTGGCAGGCAGTCCCAAGCGCCCTCAAAGTCTGAGCCCCCATGAATACGATGAGACGAGGCGTGGCTACAGAGAAGCCTGCCACCCTCGAATCCAGGGCAAGTCATGGCTACAGTGCGCCGTACCGGCTGGTGATCTCCCGCACGGCGCGACACTGTAGCTCTTTCGCCCATGACATCACTCAAGACAGAGGGGGCCCAGCCCACACGACGGGCTGTCGGTACGGCCTGCGGGCGGCGGGCCCTACCAGTCCATGAGAAGCCAGAAGGCGGCAAGCTCAGCCAGCCGGCTCAGGGTGAGGCCGGCTTCCAGAAGGCGGCCCTCCCCCCTCCTAAGAGTTTGTGCACCATCAACCAGAAGAGACGGGGAATGGCTACAGTGAACAACCGCCAGGCGGCGGAACTGTAGCCATGCCTTCCCCGGCAAAGCAAGTGTCATTAGAAGCACGACTAAAGTGATGAGCAGCCGGTAAGACCCGCAAGCGGCGGGCACGGCCTGTCGGCCAAGTACAAGACAGCCGGTGGGGTCCACCAGTCGGCGGGCCTCAGCAGTCAGCGGAGAAGCTGGCCACAAGAGACACTCATGGCCTGGGCCTACGCCCGGCCAGCCTACCATTGTACCCCCTGAGGGTAGGCCTATATAAACCCCCCAGGGCACCCATGCAAAGGGTTCAGACTCTTAGAGAAACACACACATAGAGAGGGAGCTAGGGCTAGCCTTGTTCTACTTCCTCCTCTAGAGAAACAACTCTAGGAGCAACCTTGTAGTCACTCTTATTGAGTTAGTGACCATGCGGAGACCCTGCAGAGCAGGACTAGGGGTGTTATCTTTTAGGAGAGCCCCGAACCTGGGTAAGATCCGCCGGCGTGCATGTCTTCGCCTCATCCCGTTTCCTGACACCGGCGACGTCTTACTAGCCCCTTTCATGATAAGCCATCATTTGGCATATGTCGCACGACATCCCCGACACTTTTGTTGTGCACAACCACCGCAGCCTTCATATGCATCCATAAGACGATCGCCGATACAGCGGCTCTTCAAGACTAGCTATCTCCAAACAAATGGACGAACAGCTGTGCCTTGTTGCGTGGTGTGTTGCTTTCGCTCATCAAAGTAACAATGAAACGACACGGCAGGCCATCGACTTATCACCGGTAGCCATGATTCGGCATCTACCATCAGGCAGGCTTATAGTGTGTTCTTTCTACTTTCTAGGGGGTTGAGGCTTGGATGTGTGCTTGTCATTACCAGACATGGGAGATCTCTAGGATTGGATCGCATGCAAAGTCACCTCGATGCCGTCGACGACGTACTAGCACAGTTGTATCTTGCTTGCAGGCCGATCGCCCGGCACAGGTCATAGACTGTTAACGGTACGCGCCCGCGTGTAGCAGCGACACGTCTAGTCTCCATAGCCATGAATGAGCTCATGAGAAGATCTGTAGAGGCAGAGATATGGCTTGTCCGTGCATGCAGACAGGAAATCCTGTCCTGCATTCAAGAAGGCGATGCGAAATCTTGTCCTTGCCGAGGGCAGCTGCAGCCGTCGCCTCGTCCACGCTCAGCTGCAGCTGACGCACGGATGACTGGCCAGCAGTCCTCGATCTAGATTTGGTTCCTGCGAATGTTTATCTACACGACCCTGTAGCAAGGTCGATGGTTTCGTGTGGCCCGTTTGCGCCCGGCATGCATGGGATTCAGATTTTTAAACGGCGCGTCGAGGGAGGCAAACGGGCCACGCGTTGCTGCATGCCGCTACGCTGGTAGCAGTACGTACGGCCGAGTGAGTTGGACTGATGGCGCTGCGCCAGTGCTAGCACGCTGTGGAGCTCGTAGTGCCACAGGGCTGCTCCTGCCCAAGTTGTATCATCTGTCGGGCATTCAATGGACACCGTCACACGTTCTTGTTGGATCGGCTTGGCCCGATCTCTCGCAGCACGATGAACTCAACTGAATTCGATCCATGAACTCCGCAAGAACTCGTAAAGCAAGAGGCACCGTATCTCTCCGTTAGGGTAACTAGAGTAGTATATAGTGATATCAAGTGTTGGATCCGAGGCAGTCGCATTCGGCAATGATCTGGCGACGTTCACCGAGCACGGCCGATCGATCGCCTCACGATCATTGTGCTTCCACTCGAAGAAACCAGCAGCGCACGGGCATGTGATATGCATGCATGCACGCGTGCGCGCTCGCGCGTGTACGGAAAAAGGGCGGGCGCGACGCGACGCGACGTCGCACGCCGCGAAAAGAAGCCACCGTGGAATGGATCGCGACCGGAAGGGGCGGCGCACCACCGGAGCCCCGCCGCCGCTGGGCGACGCCCGGACGTGGCCGTGCGTGCGTGCGTGCGTCGCCACGACCACCGCACGTCCAGCACGGTCCACATCACGTCGCGTCACCGGCACAAAGCTACACCGGAGACACGCACCGAGATATCGATCGGAAAAAAAGGCGACGTCTGCGGTGGTTAACCAACGAATCGCGCTCGATCAACATCGACGTTACCTACTCCTAAACACAGCACGTATACTCTCCTACGTGTCATCATTCAGCTTTTGATTTATTTTACAGGCCGAGACTGACTTCAGAATGAGCGGCCGAATTTTGCTTTCCAGGGTTTTGAGTTTGGGCTTGATTGGGACTGGGCTAGGGCTATAGCCCATCATAGGGTAATTGACCTGCCGAAAATATGAACGGCCTGGCAGAAACTTGGTTCTTATCTTCATATCCTTCTCCTTGGTGCACCTAGAAAGTTGGTGCTTTTCTTGTGCCGGAATGGGAGCTTCCCTGTGCACCTGGACGGTCTCTGCCTCTGCAGATGAGATTGGTTATCCTTTTCAAAAAGAATTCTTTCTCTCCCGCAGAGGCTCTCTCGAAGAAGACCGATGATTGATCTCAAAGACACAGTGAGGAAAACGACCCGTGCTTACTTCGAGACTACGTTTGGCACCACGAACGGAGCAATCACTCAAGAAACAGTTAAGAGAAATCGCCAAATTCACGCAACGTTTTCTTGGCCACTGACGACCCTACTTCTGAAGTACGTACGTGCGATCCAAGCCTCTGAATCTCCCAACTTCTGATCAAAGACTGTACAGTTGAAAAACCACCGGTGTTTACTTCTGGACTACGCTTTGCACCATGGACGAGCAATTACTCAAGAAACAGTTAAGAAAAATCGCCAATCTACGCAACGCTTTTGGTCACTTCACTCGACCCTACTTCACAAGTAGGCTACCTGTGAGGTGCGTGCGATTCAAGTCTCTGAACTTCAATTGACAGGTGAACGAACAGCACGGGGAAAGCGAAGTGCTCCGGCATCTGCTGAAGCTGAGCGACAACTGATTGGGACGCATTTCGCACGGTGTATCCACGTTAAACAAACGAATCCTCCCAACCAGCGCGACCGATCACTGATAGTGAGACGGCTGTTCCCGTATCACCAGCCCCCGTGCTATTTTCTCCCCGGCCCAACCGCCTGAAAGCAATGTGCGGTGCGGTCAGTGTCAGGTGCGGTGCGGTTGGTGCGACCTAACAGCCTAACACTGGCGAACGTAGCAACGACCGCTCAGCCAACGCGAGTCCAAATCACACTGCGTGTGTCGCTTCAAGCGTACTGCAGTCGACGGCGACGCCGTTGCCGGCGGCCGGCATTGCAGTCCATATACTGCAAAATACTAGTACTGTAGTAGTCAGTACAGTACCAAACATCAATTTACAGGTCGCCTGCTTGTGCTCGGCCGGTTGCAACTTCTAACAGACAAGAATGAGATGGCGGTTCAGGTGCCACAAAGGATTCGAATGTGATACCAATACATGGCACAACGAGGCCACCATTTTATTCGGGAATATATATATCTGTACATATGCTACTGTACATCTCTGCCCGGCCAAGATGGCCAAGATGGTAAGGAACCTGTGCTCGAGGTCGAAGCGGAGGGGGCGGCGGCAGTTCCTGTTTACAGAAGCAGTTCATGCCGAGCAGCGTTGCTGCTGCCGCCGCGCCGGTTGCACAAGCTCCAGTGGGGCGAGACCTGAGCCCGTAAACCTTACTGGGTTCCTCTATCTTCACTAGACACTGTTTCTATCAGCTGTAAGAATGTTCCCCAACTACATACCGGACTCGACAAGTGGTAAGCATAACTAGAGGGGCATGTACAGAGTATACACAAGGAGAGACCGGAGGGTGGTGAGCAGTCTATGGAGAGCCGACCGGGAGTTTATGCGACAACTTCGTCCCGTTTTTTCCAGTCAAGGACACCTGCAATGCATCACTGACAATCAGTGCTAAAATTTACGACTGCCTTCGAAAACCATGTCCTTGAATGCACAAACATACAGTAGGCCCAAAGAAACAGACTGAGAAGTATCATATTTTTCAGTTGTTTAAGGGGGGCTGTCATATTTTTCGAGTTCTCCTAGTAGACATATGCAACAGGTTGAAGCTGGTAAGACCCAAAGCATGAGAGCATAACAAAAACAACTAAATCTTCTGTTAGAAAATAGCCCTACCAAAAGAATGTCCTCATCGGTTCCAAAGGATTTGCGGGCCTCATCTAAACTTTTCATGGGCACCATTTCACGCTTTCTGGAAGAATAAAAAAAGTGAGTGATATTCTGTCATGGACATAAAGTTCAAGCAGAGAACAGTTAAGATATAAGTTTGATATTGATTTTTGGCTCATAGTATTATTTGCCAATCAGGCTCAGGCCGCCATGAAGCACAAAATTAGCTCAAAGCAGGTCATTATCCTTAGTTTACACAACCTTTATGTTGCTGCGACACAACTAAGTATCCTCTCTTGTAAGTTTTTATCCCAGCTCAAACAGCAGGCTACTTCTGCAGGGTTAGTTACCTACTAACATACTTTGCATAAATTACATTTATGGAGAAGATAACAAGCGATATCCATAGTTAAGTGGCATACAGAGTATTCATCAACCATATTTATGTGTAAGATGAAAAAAAAGGAAACCGTTTAAGAACCAAGAGTACAAGGTACCTAGAACTGGCTGGATCCCTTATCTCAAACTCGCAAGCATCGGCATCATAGCCACATATTACAACATAATGCCCTGCAAAGGGGAACAATATTCACCAGGTTATTACATGGACAAAAACTACAACTTAGATAGTAGAGGTATCCCTTAATTAACCTTAAGCTCTTAAAAAATAGGGTCAAAAGTAATAACAGGCAAGATCAGTTGTGTAGCCAGCATTTCTTTGTTATAATAAGTAACGAATTTGGTAATCCCACGAATTTCTGTGAGTATAACTGCCTTTGGCCCTGGCTTCTACCAATATAGGCACTCTCATTGATGTTTATAGTAGTGCAGTGAACATAGGAATGGCAAACACACCCTCAACAAGAAGTTTGGATTTCATGTTTCTAACAGACAAGAAAACAAAAAGATATTTAGGTCGCCAATTGGCATGGATAGTATGCAAATTCACATCATGGCATCAGGCATTTAGTTTCTACAGATTCAGCGATATTTTATTCAGAATAAATGTAGCTCCATAAATACATGTTATCAGTAATTCAACTATTAAAGTTAAAGGCTGATTGGTAGAAGTTTCGGGCCACTACCAGCCTTACGAGAGTATGAGATTAATAAATTAGATAAGCAAAAAATGAAGACTATGGAAACTAAAGTAGAAGACACTGGTCTTGGTTCATGTACTGGAAAATACTCCTTACAGAAACAAAAGGTAATGTCTCAAAGAAAAGGAAATAGTGACAAACCCATGTAATCTGAATCCTCGTCAAACTGTTGCATATCATGCACATCATTCATCCAAGAGGAACTGCATCCAAAAGTATCGCACTGTCAATGTATGTTTCAGATAATGTTCGATTGATTACTCTCAATTGGACACCCTAATTTTTCTCTTCAAATTTTAGGATGAAGCAATTTGCAGAGAGATACATGGGTACAGCTATAAAACATATCACCAGTGATCATTTGTAGTGTTTAACTGCTTAATGACCTATTGCCACATAAAGTGACACCACTGCAGAAGATATTAAACTGACAGTCGTCTGACGGTGGTTCATAAAAAAGGTGGAATATTCAAGTGATATCAGAGTTGGATTTGAATCCACAAGTCATACTGAATCGGGCAGGTCATCACAACAAGTATATCCACCAAAACTACTTATTAGTTTAACTGCTTAAGGAACATCCTATGCCATGGATGATTCCAAATGACAGAGCAAAATATAAAATGTTTATATTATTAGTAAGAAGAAGTGAAACTACAAGGATAAATATTCCACAGCAGACAGAAAAAAAAATCTTACTTTAACTTTGATTTATCCACTAGAGCAATTGCAATGCAGTGCCCAGATAAGATTAGAAAAGCAATATCATACGCACTGATGGATCTGCGCTGAGAAAAACCATAAATTGCAAAAACTTAAAACCAGTACGAGAAGTAGATGGAATAAATAATTTTATGATGTCTGTTTTGTGAGCGTACTTGAATACTGATTCCAGCATCAAGTGCTTTGCCAAACAGCTCATCAACTCTGTCAATGTCTTCTTGCAATTGCTCCTATCATATTGATAATTTTGAAAACATTATTAAAGCAAATATCAGAAGAATCACTACAGCAGCAAGTTGCAATACCTACCCTATAAAAGGTTTCTGCAGAATACTGCGGATTTGCTCCAATAGTCACAGTAAAGAACGAAAAATTAACTGAAAACTTGTGTAACAGATATGCTAAGTCGACTGTCCAGACGCTGCAAAAATAACCCAAAATGTTAGTATACCAGGATATGAACTTTGAGAATTCAAATAATCAATTCAGCTAACCCGTAACACGGATGTGCGTTAACATTTTGTTTTGAGTGTACTTGCCATAAACAAATTCTATTTGCATGTGCACAATATACCTGCTACTGATCTCTGTATTATTTAAACATCTGTATGCTTAAAATGTTTTATTAGCTTACGCTGAAGATGGTGGTTACTATATCCGTGCAGCAACAAAACCTATCACAGCTCCGCTCCAGATAACATCCGACAAACAAATAATATAGCTCATGCAATCATGTTGAACAGTTTCTATTTAAAAAACCATGTTGTACATTAGTGGGAGATAAACCTATAAAACTGGGACAAATAGTTCAGTGCTACATGACAGCAGGACACTGAATCTGGTTCCCTCCTTTCATAATGTAAGGTCAGATTCTCAGTATAGTTCTTTAGGTATTACTTCGATTTCAAAGAACAGATACATCACCAATTCATGTTTAGCTGTTCAAAACTCCATCTATAGTAATGTTTGTAGCTTGATGGATGGCTTGGTAACCAACCGTTTACTAGTTCAGACTTCAATAGGGATTCCCTGGCCCTTCTAGATAAACCTTCATGGTGTGACAGTACCTTTTTTCCTCTGCAAAGCAACTCATGTGTTTTGTCTGTTTATAACAGTTAGCTGCCGGAAGCACCCCACTATTTAGACAAATATATTCCACAACAACCCAACAATTATTGTTAGCTACTCCCTCTGTAAATTAATATAAGAGCGTTTAGATCACTAACGCTCTTATATTAGTTTACGGAGGGAGTATTAGCTTTGTGTTTGGCCTTTAAACACACTACTACGTTCACAAAACAACTCAAAGTACTACGGCACGGCTAAATTAATATTCCTCCAGGTTACCAGGTATCACCGCCACTGGCTCAAACAAGAATTCAAGCGGTACGGCGCAGCTAGTTTCTTAATGAACCCAAATTTTCAAGTGCTAAATGGGATACCTTGTGGTGCGGCAGAGCTTCTCGAGTTCGGCAATGCCGTGGCAGCAATCAAGGCCCAGGGTCCTGAGCACCATGAGCACGCAAGCGAGGCCGCAGTCCCAGGTGAAGGCCTGCTGCACGTGAGGGACCTGGATGGAACCACCAGCAAAGCAACCGTAATGTCAATCGAGAGGACTGAATGCCGCGCGGCGATTCAAGAATCGCTACACGTACTACACGAGAGTCGCGAGACAGTGATGATATGATAAGACAATAAAGAGAGAGGCGGGAGGGGGGAACTGACATCGATGAAGTAGGATCGGCGTGCTAGCGGGATTCGGCCGTCGGGGGGCGGCGGCGCGCCCGGGCCGTCGCCGTCGCCGGCGTCGTCTCCCGGCACCCTGAACAGCCTGTCGGAGATGAAGCAGAGGGGCCACATGACATCATCAACCGCCGGAGGGGCCAGCAGGCCGTCACCCGGACCGGGCAAGAATCGTGCCAGGTTCAGGCCAGGGCACGGTAAGGCAGAGA